>NC_134787.1:51254808-51294808 GCF_046742065.1 Oratosquilla oratoria
GCTGCACACACAAACTATGGAAAGGGAGATTACCGTGTGGTACTTCTGCAGGTAGTCACGCTGAGGCGAGTGGTGAGACTTTGGTGTGGAGCGACCCGAGATGGGTGATGAAGGCCTTTCTAGCGAGCGGCCACGCAGCATCATATGCTCCATGCTGCCTACGCGAGACTCCAGCTCCTCCGCCCGGGCCTCCGTCGTCTGTTTTTCCTCCTGAATCAACCTGGTGGGTGATATTCAGTTAGCTAAAACTCTTGCAAAATCTCAGTTTTGCCTTCAGGTCTTTCCTATACCAGGTGACCTGTGTATTTGGTGTTGTGGCTGATAGAAGACTGCAGATAGTTCTTTCTATAATGAATCTCTGAAATAAGGAACCTCAAAACTGGAAATAAATGCTGTAAAATCTAGAAAATTCTGGATCCAGAAGTACTTTCAAATGTTTTGGTATAATTCTTAAAAAAAATCATTCTAGGTACCAGAACTTCCTATATCATATTCAGCCAAGGGCATATCTTCTTTAACTGAGGTTTTGATCACTCCACACCTGTTTCATCTGAAAGAAATATGTCTGGAGCTTACTAAAACAATATGTACAAAGTGTGCCATGGCATCAAAACAGTTAATATACCTGAAACAAATAAAAAATTCCAGACATCTGAAAGTTGTGGTCAAGTATCTGTTATTGGTATATACTGATAGTACTACTGTAGGAGAAGAGAAGACAGAAGATGGGGTGAGTGGAGAATGGTTATATATGGATGATGCTGTGATGCATGGACGGAAGTGGGTATGGGATAAGGAAAGTTAGGGAGTGGTTATGTGTGCATGATATTTTGACACAACCCAGAGGGATTCTGTCTTCTCTTTTTTTGCATGAGGGGACAGTGGGGGGGAGGTCGCTGATTAAATGAAGCAGCCTTGCTGTGGATGTGCTGTGTTTTGCTGCATTGCTTCTGACCCAGGGCAATGGGAAAGATGCAAGGATGACCCATCATCCAGGAGGAGGCATGAAAAGAGAGGGGGAAGGGAGGAGTGGTAAATGGGAGTGGAGTTATGCCTTTTGAGTTTGGCTACCTCCCTTGTAAAAGGGGAAAAAAAACCATGGTATGCATATATGTGTTACTGCATGAGCTGCTTCATTTAATCAGCAACCCCATCTTTCCGTCCCTTCATGCAATTCAACTACTACTACTATTAATAATGATGATGATTATATGAATAATAATAATGTTAATAATAACAATAATTATATTATTGATAAAAATAATATTATTTATAGTTATCATTATCATCATTCTGTTACACAAAAAAATAATTTCAAAGTTCCAACAAACAGACAGATAGAGCTGCAAAAATTGTCCATACAAATCTGCCAGGAGCAAAATCACACACACACACCTGATCTCATTGTTGATGGCATCAAGCTGGTCCTGGAGCATGAGGGCCAGCGTCTGTGCGTCAGTGTGATGCGAAGGTGACAGCATGTCCATGTGTGAGAAGATGGACTCAGCATCATCACCCTCGCCATCAGACATGTCGGCGGTGTCCCCGAAGGGTGGAAGGTGTGGGGTTGGCGGTCCCCCACTCTGCTCCCACGTGCTGCTCCCCGTCTGTGAGAGAAATGAATGAATAAGTCAAAAAATATTCACAAATGCACTTCTGTTATGAGCATGTGTATTTATCTAATTGTATATTCAGGAAAAGGAGCAATGCTCGTTGGGTCCCATCTCCTATTCTCTATTTATCCTACCTAGCCTCAAATTCATGTATGGTTCCAACTTAATCTATATCCTTGATTTCCAATTATCATATTTAGACTTGAATTCATGTATTGTTTGGGCTTGAGCTATATCACTTCCTTAGCTATTCCAGGTCTTTATATTTCTTCACATCCTTTAGACATGTAGTCTCTTAATTTGGTCCATGACCTCTTAAAGCCCTCCCATCTTTAATCAGATCTCTTCTGTCAATGCAATTATCCCCTTTAGTGACCTGAATACTGTAATAATATCCCCTCTTTCTCTTCAATTTTTCAAAGTTGGCAGACTCAGTGCTTTTAATCTTTCTTCATATGCTTTATCTGCCAGGCTAAGGACCAGGTTTCTTGCTGCCCTTTGTATTCTCATAATCTTGCTTAAATCCTTCAGTCTGTGTGTGGACCCCATATTACTGACACATGGGTTCACTTCCCAAGGAGTAGATTGAGGATGATCTTTTGCCACTACTTTTTATCAACACTCACAAATCTTTCTCCTCTTTTGCTTTTGTAATGGGTTCACTTTCCAAGGAGTAGTATAAAGATGGTCTTTTGCCACTACTGCCCATTTCCATTACTTTGCATTTGTTGGTATTAAACTTCATTTCCCATTCTTGGCTCCATGCAAAAATAGTGTCTTTTTGCAATAGTCTTTTGCACATCTTTTTGCAATAGTCTATCATCATCCTCATTTTTCACCCTTCTCATGATTTTTGCATCATCTGCAAACATGTTGGCTTAGCTTGTTCCTTCCATCATGTCAATGACATAGACAAGAAACATGAGTGTGTGTGTATGTCTCTCTCTCTCGGGGCCAGATGGAATACCAAGTTGGATATTGAAAGAGCATTGAAAACCAATGATAAAAAAATTCTGATCACAGAAAAGAAAAAATAAGAACTAGAAATATATATATATATATATATATATTACTGAGCAAGCAAGTTTGCTTAAAAGATGTTAGGAAGCACAGATTATCATGTAACTGTGTGGGTCTATGGAATAATTTGGATTACAATATAATCCAAGCCAATATAAATGAATTTATATACTACAACTTGATAGATATAACTAAACACACACACACATAAATTTGTGTCAAGGTATATTAGAAAATTAGAGAATAGGAGATGGGACCCAACAAGCATTGCTTCTCTCCAGTTTACTATACTCCATTCCAATAAGAAATTACACTCGATTTCTGCTGTG
This sequence comes from Oratosquilla oratoria, assembly GCF_046742065.1. Lineage (NCBI taxonomy): Eukaryota > Metazoa > Arthropoda > Malacostraca > Stomatopoda > Squillidae > Oratosquilla > Oratosquilla oratoria. The sequence continues at coordinate 51,257,771 of NC_134787.1, forward strand.
CAATTCGGTACAGTTAGTAGTCCTGTAGACTCCTGGTCCACACAGGCACCAGCGGCTTCGGGTGATTTCGCCCCAAGGTGATTTCGGCCCGGTGATTTCGGGTTCTGGGCCGAAATCGCCGGTGATATATTATTCTTTTAATAATATATTTTCTTTCAATAATAAATAAATAATAATAGCAGTCCTCCAAATGTTGCTATCATTATTTATCAATGAGAGAAAATATATTATTAAATGAATTAAAAAAAATACTTATATATCATTTCAAGTGACAATATTTTCTGCACATACTGTGTGAAAATGAAATGAAATTTATGAAACAAATTATCTAAATTGAAATTATACAACTTTCATGTGTGGACTAAGGTAAATGGTGTTACTGTTACACAAAAAGTTGCCTAACATTGATAACATATTATAACAAGGAGTCTAGGGTTGGGTTGTTCAAAAACTAATTCTGGTGTTAGTTTATCTTTATGTTAAATGTCATGGTAACGCTCTGCGTTACTATGATGTTTAATGTCAAGATAGATTTACCGCCAAGATAGTGAAAAAAAAAAAAAAATTGAACAACCCAGCCCAGAAGTTCAACATCATTAGTGAGCATGCAGGAGGGGAGCGCATCGGATGTAGGATGTTTCGGCCACAGACGTTTCGGCCAGAACTCTGCAGGGTCGGACGTTTCGGCCAGTCCTCCAAATGTTGCTGTTATTATTTACTCATTATTGAAAGAAAATATATCATTAAAAGAATTTTAAAAAATACTCATTATTTTAAGTAACAATATTTTTGCACATACTGTGTGAAAACGAAATGAAATTTATGAAACAAATGATCTAAATTTAAATTATACAGTGCACCAAGCCTTCAAGCTTAAAAGGTTATTTTCGCTGGGCCGAAATCATCGGCGATTTCGGCCCAGAAATACCCTGGGCCGAAATCACCTTGGGCCAAAATCACCTGATCCCGGCACCAGCGACATGCAAATTCCTCACCTCCTTTAGAAAATATTGTATTTCTCCATTTCGTTCCAAAGATAGGATATTTTGGTTTCAGTAATTAGAGCAGTCATTCTACAACTAAAACAATTTTTTCAAAATTTGATAGGGTAAGAAACTAAGTAATTATGTAGAGTTGAAGTCAAGGAAAATAAATTATCGGTTTATACACATCTTTACATTTGTTCTATGTTTACAACAATTATGAGAAAAAAGTGTAGAATAAAACATGTGTTCTCCTACATAAACAACTAAACACGATGGCGCATTTCAGATTTCACGTAGAAAGCCGTAAGAATCGAAAATTGAGGATTTTTTTTTTTAATATTTTGCGTCATGACGCTCGTGGCGCAATAGAGTGAGGGAGTGAGGGAGGGAAGGATGGTAAAGTTACTTGGTGGTTTAAAAAACATTTTTCTTTATGTTAGTGTGAATCATATAATCTACGATCATACTATTCCATTCTATGTACTCTACTTATATCTCTATTTTTCTTACCTTTTTGAGTACACTCAATTTAACCTACTTACCGTCTCCACAGATTACTGATAAATTAAATTCACATTACATAAAAATAGTCTCGGGTAAGAATGATAGAAAACGAATACTTTCTCATAATAATTTAAATAAGTTGGAAGGAGGAGGAGGAGGAGGAGGAGGAGGAGTAGAAGGAGGAGAAGAGGAGGAGGAGTAGAAGGAGGAGAAGAGGAGGAGGAGGAAGAGGAGGAGGAGGAGGGAAGTAGCCGGCAACTATCCCTCCCTCCTTCGCGCCACGAGCATGACGCAAAATATTTATAAAAATCCATAATTTTAATTTCTTACGACTTTCTACATGAAATCTGAATGCACCATCGTGTTCTGGCGTTGTTTATGTAGGAGAACACATGTTTTATTCTACCCTTGTTATCATAACTGCCGTAAACATCGATTATAAGATGTGTATAAACCGATAATTTATTTTCCTTGACTTCAACTCCACACAATTACTTAGTTTCTTACCCTATCGAGTTTTGAAAATGTTGTTTTAGTTGTAGAATGACTGCTCTTTCTAATAACTGAAACCAAAATCTCCTATCCTAGGAATAAAATGGAGAAATATAATATTTTCTGAAGGAGGTGAGGAATTTGCATGTTGCTGGTGCCTGTGTGGACCAGGAGTCTACAGGACTACCAACTGTACCGAGCTGCACAGCAGAAATAGTGTAATTTCTTATTGGAATGAAATATACAATTAGACAATGAAAATGAGACTAGATCCTCCAATGTTACGTGAAGCGTGGTCGGGACGTACTAGTACAGTCCTTTTGAACCATCACCATGTAGCATATATACACATACATACTTCTCTATAGGGAATCGAAATTTTGAAACCCCATTTTCCGAATGGAATGTTCTGTAATCTACATAACGTTGGTTACCAAAAACGCTTCCTAGTATTTGTGGTATATTTTCGAAAGGCTGTTGCGTTCCTAACATTAAAGATTTCTGAATTTCAAATTCTAAATGGAAAACATTATCATGTGTTCAGCGAGAGAGCGAGCGCGCACGCTGCGTGCAAAATCCTGATATGTGATTCACGTGTGGTTCTACTCTAGACGTACTTACAGGCGAAAAAAAAGTAAGATTAAGTGCCTACACCGTCAACATAAAAATCCATTAAACATTTTTAGCCACACAATAGATCTAATCATGCAGTTCGTCGACACTGTACTGCAATAGTTGCGCATAAATTTAGTGTTCCACGCGCCAGAAACGCGATGTACTGAAACAAATGCGCGCTGATCCTAATCTGATAGCTTTTGAACATATGTGCGAGCGATGTACATTCTCTATATTTTTTACATTTTGATCTGTATGTAGGATGTGTGTTTGCTTTACACATTAATCACTCTAAAATGAATAATGAATCAAAATAATAATAGAGTACATTAACTGTAAACATTGTTTTTGCTATAAGCGAATCAGTCTGTACATAGACCTTTGAGCCAAATTTCGAAGGAATTAAAAAAAAGACACTGATGAACAGGTACAAACACATTCTAAAACGCACATGCTAAATCGTACGTTAGTAATTACGACGCAGAACCTAGCTTTGGCTTCAACACTGCTACACTCATAATAAAGTTTCCTGAATTAATAATATTATCTAATTGTACTCCAATCACTGACATTTTCCATTCAACATTTTCCCGAAATCTATAGATACAAATTTTTACAAACTTCGCCGACGAAAACGGCGACGACGACGACGATTGTACTTCCGAACTTTCCACTGGCAGCAACCCACACAAACACACAAGTCCGTGGGGAGCGACACAACGTCTATAACCCTGATATAAGGAACATAGCGCTGGCGTAGCGATAGCGAAGGCCACAGAGGCACTTTTCCCGTCAAGATCCAAACTGGGAGTCCGCCGCGGCTTTTTTCGTGTCGTCTCGAATGAGATTTTCCAAAGTCACGCGCATTCTTCTCCCCGTATTGCATTCACAGCTGCCCGTCCACTCCATCAACCCCTCCTACTCCCTTCCCTACACACATCCAACCCTCCCTACTACAAAGATCAACCCTCCAGAACTTAATAACTCATCTACAGATGAAGGCGGGTCAATGTTTGATGAGGGTAAGGGAGTAAAGGAGCGAGAGGCAGGATGAATGGAAGACCCGACCGCTTGCTAAGGAGGACCCTTGGACTTTTCAACTTGTGCCTGCGGGAGGTGGCTGGATCCCGCCGCCCTACAAGCAAGCCCCCATCCCACACCAACCCCGCGACCTTGAGCGCGCACACAACTCCTTCATTACAGTGACCCACTTTATCGTTTTGTTAAGGCTGGCGCCAGGCGATTTTATTCGGTTACGACTTGACCGAATCAATAGTCCCTTTAACCGTTAAGGGAAGGACCCGAAAAGTAAGTCGTATCGACCTTTCCTCGCAACCTGAATTTTACCGCCAGGGACCGCGACCCCTCCATCCCAGTTTCCAACCGACCACTCCCCCAACCAAAAAAAGAATTCAGGTAATCATGCGTGTTTCTTGGGTGCCGTACAGTCGAGCTGCGCCCTCTCTCTCGACATTTAGAAAAATAACGTGTCCACGAGGAAAATGGTGTCACTGTGTGTTTGTGTGTATACATATACATATGTATACAAACACACACACGCATATATATTTATATATATATATATATATATATATATATATATATATATATATATACATGTATCATATTATATATGTATACATATTATATATAAATGTATATTATATGTATATATAAATGTTTATTATATAATGTATATATAAGTAACAAAATGGAGATTCTCTTGTATACAAGTAATTAAAGACGACAGCATTCTGACAGCTGATAATCTTTTTTTTTTATATTCTCCAGCTTTCTGGCTACGAATGAGCAAAGGCTATTTCACCAAAATCATCCATATATAATTTCTACAACGTCTCGTCTTCATAGAGACATTATCAGGAATAACATTTTGTGTTTTCCAGGCTATGCCATTCCTGATGATGTCCCTTTGAAGTTGGAGAATACGAGAAAGATTACCAACTGTAAGAATGCTGTTTTTATGTCTACTTTATATATATATATATATATGTGTGTGTGTGTGTGTGTGTGTGTGTGTGTGTGTGTGTGTGTGTGTGTGTGTGTGTGTGTGTGTGTGTGTGTGTGTGTGTGTGTGTGTGTGTGTGTGTGTGTGTGTGTGTGTGTAAAACTGAGTGAAAATGAAGATTATCTACACAAATGTTTACATCAACGCGCCCATGTCGCGAATTTCTTGTTACGCGTTTCATGCTGGAGACGAAGAGCCCAATGAGTGTGTGTGTGTGTTTTACCACCACGGTCTTGGATCACGTGTTGGACTCGTGATCGACAGCTAGTTCCCTACCGGAGGAGAGCCCAGTCTTTATATTGCCCGATCTATGGGTAATGCTGCGAGCGTGCGTGCGTGTGTGTATTTACCTAGTTGTATTTTACGGGAAGGGGAGCTATGCTCGTGGTGTCCCGTTAATGTGTGTGTGTGTGTGTGTGTGTGTGTGTGTGTGTGTGTGTGTGTGTGTGTGTGTGTGTGTGTGTGTGTGTGTGTGTGTGTGTGTGTGTGTGTGTGTGTGTGTGTGTGTGTGTGTGTGTGTGTGTGTGTGTGTGTGTGTGTGTGTGTGTGTGTGTGTGTGTGTGTGTGTGTGTGTGTGTGTGTGTGTGTGTGTGTGTGTGTGTGTGTGTGTGTGTGCCATCACCTTCCTCCATGATGAAATTGCCTCATCGATGACGTCACTGTGAGGTCATCGATGACGCTATCGGCAAAATTAGGTCACAGGCACTATATTCCCCCGTTCGTGAGAAATAGGACAGAATAGAATATGACGTCACACTGGAGAGAGAGAGAGAGAGAGAGAGAGAGAGAGAGAGAGAGAGAGAGAGAGAGAGAGAGAGAGAGAGAGAGAGAGAGAGAGAGAGATATACCACACAAGACACTTAAGTCTTCGGAAGTGACCCGAAGAAGCAAGATGGCGACCAAGTGTCGTGGGGCCCAAGGTCCTCACCTGAGAGTTCTCTTCGTCGAGTGCGGGGACACGGGTCTGGTTGGTCCTCCTCGGCAGCGACCTCGAGTCGAAGCTGGAGTGTGAGGTGCTCCGGACGAAGTCTCCTCCTGTACCTGCTCCTCCCGCCCCTGCTCCTCCGGCTCCGGCGCCAGTGCCGGTTCCACTACCGCCCCCTCCTCCTCCTCCTCCCCCTCCTCCTCCTCCGGCCGTGGGAGAGAGGGACCTACGAGGAAGAAAGATCGGCGGTCACAACGAGGTTGGAAAAAAATATATCTGACGAAGGGTAAAAAACGGGGGTCAACAATTATCTTAAAATCAAGGTCACACGAGATCGACGCTGAACTTAAGTTTCGGACCTGGGTCATCCTTGTACAGGGTTCTACTCTATCCATGGCATTTCCACGAAGTGTTCGAATCGAACTCCAAATGTACGAAGTCTGTGCACATTGGGTGAAAATGTTCCCAAGAATCGCCAAAAGAGAGGAGAAGACTGGGAAAAGGAAACACACAAGAACCTGAGAACGAAAAGGCCAGGAAAAGAAAACGGTGCAATGACAAAGGAAAAGGAAGGAGGAGACAAGAGGAACGGGAGAGGTACAAAGAGAAGAGTTGGGATGTAAGGAGAGGACAAAAGTGGAGGAAGAAAAGGATGAAAAGAGGATAAAGATGAGGTGGTAGTTCATAAGGAGAGTAAAGGGGGAAGGGGAGGAGGACGACGAGGAAGAAGAGAGTAGAGGGGGTAGGAAAAGGAGAAGAAAGAGAGTCGAGGGGGAGGAAGAGAAGGAAGAGTAAGAGAGTCGAGAGGGAGGAAGAGGATGAGGAAGGATGAGGTGGAAAATAGAAATGGGAAGGAGGAGGAGAGGAGGAGAGTGAGAGGGGAAATGGAGGAGTGGAGGAGTGGGAGAGGGGAAATGGAGGAGAGTGGAAGTGGAGTAGTAAGAGGAGAGTTGAAGGAATGGAAGAGGGGAAGAGAAGAGGGAATGGAAGAGGGGAAGAGATGAGGGCATGGGAGATGAGGAGAGCAGAGGTGATGGAAGAATAGGAAAGTACAGGAGAAGGAAGGCAGTGGAGAAGAAGGGGAGTGGAAGGAGAAGAGGGGATGGGGAGGGGGCGACGACGGAAGTGGAGAGGAAGGGGAGTGGAAAGAGAGAAGGGGAGGGGAAGAAAGGGGAAGGAGAGGATAATAACGTCCCAGAGTATAGAGAGGCAAAAAGGAGAGAAGAGGAAGGAGAGAGGAGGGACAAGGGAAGAGGAACGTGGGGAGAGGAAAGAGGAACGAAGGAGGAGGGAGGAGGGAGGAGGGAAGAGGGAAGAGGGAAGAGGAAGGAGGGAAGAGGGAGGAGGAACGAGGAAGGAGGAAACAGGGATAAGGGTGTAGGAAGGAGGGTGAAGGGAGGAAAGAGGAGGGGAGGAAAGAGGAGGGGAGGAAAGAGGTGGGGAGGAAAGAGGAGGGAAGGAGAGAGGGGGGTAGGAGGGAGGAGGGAAGAGGGACGAGGGGAGGAGGGAAGAGGGACGAGGGGAGGAGGGAGGTGAGAGGAGGGAGGAGGGACGAGGGGAGGAGGGAGGTGAGAGGAGGGAGGAGGGACGAGGGGAGGAGGGACGAGGGGAGGAGGGACGAGGGGAGGAGGGAGGAGGGAGGAGGGAGGAGAGAGGAGGGAGGAGGGAGGAAGAAGAGGGGAAGAGTGAGGAAGGAGAGGGGGAAGAGGAAGGATGAAGGAAGAGAAAAGGGAAGTAAATTAGGTATACACACACACACACACATACACACACAAACACACACACACACACACACACACACACACACACACACACACACACACACACACGCACACACACACGCACGCACGCACACACACACACAGATAAACACACGCACACCAAAGGCCATTTCCCCCATGTAAGCACCTCATGGATGAAATGTCGTCCCCGTGCCCAGAAGAGGAGTCGGTTTACATTCACCATTTTTAATGATATGGCAACCCCCCTCCCCGCACAATCATCCACCCAAAAAATTCATGGATCAGACGAGAGGAGCATCTGAAAGGCCGTGTCATCCATTCATTACAATCCTTTGCCCTTTCAATTATGTTTTCATCAGACGTTCCTTGTGCACCCAAGCCCCCCCCCACCCCACCTTCATCCCTCTCCACTTCTTACCCTAACGCAAACTCTGCATTCACGTAAAAAAAAAAATGTCCATTGCCATCAGCAGCCTTGCCCCCACCCGTCCCATATATGTACAACACATTCTACAATACCTTCCTGTCAACCCTACCACATGCCTTCTATCAGAGAGAGAGAGAGAGAGAGAGAGAGAGAGAGAGAGAGAGAGAGAGAGAGAGAGAGAGAGAGAGAGAGAGAGAGAGAGAGAGAGAGAGAGAGAGAGAGAGAGAGAGAGAGAGAGAGAGAGAGAGAGAGAGAGAGAGAGAGAGAGAGAGAGAGAGAGAGATAGAGGAGGGGGAAGAGAAAGAGGGATCTGAGAGAGATCAAAGAGAGTGAGAGAGAGAAAGAGAGAGAGAGAGAGAGAGAGAGAGAGAGAGAGAGAGAGAGAGAGGAGAGAGAGAGAGGAGAGAAAGAGAAACATCTGAGAGAGAGATAAAGAGTGTGTGTGTGAGAGAGAGAGAGAGAGAGAGAGAGAGAGAGAGAGAGAGAGAGAGAGAGAGAGAGAGAGAGAGAGAGAGAGAGAGAGAGAGAGAGAGAAAGAATCAGAGAAAGAAAATCAGAGAGAGAGAGGAGAGAAAGAGAGAGAGAGAGAGAGAGAGAGAGAGAGAGAGAGAGAGAGAGAGAGAGAGAGAGAGAATTGTCAAAAATTTCTCAGATATCTGCCTCACTACAACAATTTTATCAATGGATCCTCTTCCTTTTGTAAACCCACACTGTTCTTCCCCAGTTACCTTATGTGCTCTTAAAGAAATGCCAATAATACCAAGAAAAGTGGGAGGGATCAGAGCATCAGTTACATCCAATGCTACAGTACATATTTTCAACAGAAATCATCTCCACCTTGACTGAATTGTGGGCTAACCCAATAGCTGCTGTCAGTTGTCCAAGAGCAAAGAGTCTCCTGCAAAAGAGACCTGGGGCAGCGGATTGATTGATTGATCACCACCAATCAGAAAACTAAAAGTGAAGCTTTAAAGGGAGCAGAGCTTCATGCTAAACAGAAACTGATCAGGAAGAAGGAACAATACAATTAAAAGGGTGCAAGAATCATGATAAAATTCATCTACACTGCATTCATACAAACATATACCAAAGGCTCTTTCCCCCTTACAAGGGAGGTAGCCAAATAACAAAGGCATAAAAACCAGTCCCGCCCATTCCATCCCTATCACACTCCACTCCCCTCCACCCTCTTCCCTCCCTCTTATTTTGGCTCCTCCTGGATGACGGGTCAGCCCTGCATCTCGCTCACTGCCCTGAGTCAGAAGCAGTGTTGCAAGACACAGCACATCTGCTACCACTCTCTCCCCTTGTACATCTCATCACCTTACTTTTACCCACATTTATCTACAACTTCTTTCTTTCACACACCTTCCCAAACTCTATCACCAAGTTTCTCAATCCCTCCTTTAATTCTGCCACAAGTAGTGTCATCAGCAAACAACAACTGGCTTCTCTCCCACTTTTCTCCATTTTCTTTAACCATCTCCAATCCACGACTCATTACCCTTGCCTTTACCTCTCACACCACCTCATCCATGTATAACTTGAACAGACAAGGTTGTTGTTGTCGTTCCCTAGACTGTCTGTCCGAGCAGTCCCGACAGACAAGGAGACAACACATCCCTGATGAAGTCCCACTTTTACCTCAAACCATTCATTCTCTCCATTTCTGATTCTAACACAAGCTCTACTACTCTCATAAAAACTCTTGACTGCTTTCTCACATATCTGTCTTACCACAAAAATCTGATCCACGCGACCCCTACCTGTCCTAAACCCGCACAGTTCCTCACCAATTACTCCCTCTGTTATTCTCCTAATCCTCTCAATCAAGACCCTTCCATAAGCCTTTGCAACCAGAGTAAAGTCAGCAAAACAGAAGGATATGGAAAGTAGGGAAATGAGCATGTGCAACAGGAGAAAAATAACAAATTCTCATTCATGTTTTTCCCTGTTGTGTCACTGAAAGCTGTATTGTCTGTCCTAGAAGATGAAATGTTCTTCACCCTGTTACTTGAAATTATCTTTTCCTGATTTTGTTCAGGTACTAATCCAGAATAACACTGATAAATAACATCATTGGTTCAAGATAATCAAGAACAGTCTAGCATATATGGATAATCTATCTATAAATTTTGTGTAACTGACCTAATGGTTGATAGGGAAGCTACTCATTCTATCACAGTGGATGAGACTGATTTAGTTTTTACAATGATTTATACATGTTTTCTAGATTATTGTTAACCAATTACTTTCCTGCACTATATCCAAAAATTGAAAGTAATGAGGCTGTTGCACTATCCATCATACACAGACCTCAAACATAAGTAAAAAACAAATTCTTTCTCAGTTGCTGGGTATCACTGCTGTCCCCATGAATGTGGTGGCTATTTTTGTGGCCAAAAAGTATGTCTCCTATTTTTCTGCACATTTTGGTTGTGTATGTGCTTACCAATTCTGTATGCATGAAAATCTAGTGAAGCTGAGAAAAAAAGGTACTTCTTAATGACTCTTTCATCATATACAAGTGTTGTGCTTCACCCCTACTAAAATGTCAATACATTTGCGTATTTTGTTCCAGTGAAGGACCTGCAATTTTATATGAACAAGGGGCCTGTACTTAGGTCTACAAGGGTCACAAATTAAAGCAACCCGTTTAGACCCTCAACTGTATAAACTTGCCTAACTGTGGGAAGAACAAATTATATATAAAATGTCAATGTGCTGATGCACATGCAACAAATAAAAACCTGAAACAGTTGTTAAGTACAAAGAAAAGAGAAAGTCTCAAGCCAAGATTAACCAGTCCATTTTTCTGATTGACAATATTTTGATCATAACACCATTATGGCTGTTTAGTATAATATAGAACTACATATATATATATATATATATATATATATATATATATATATATATATATATATATATATATATATATATATATATATATATATATATATATACACTGAATGGTTCCCAGTGAACAGATTAACATCTTTCCAACCACAATTCACTTTTAAATCCATGCCATCGCAGACGAGACCAGCGAGGAGCTTGACAGAGACATATACTAGAAATTGAAACATGGTGGATCCAAGAACTCAAACTCAGCTCGGACATGACAAAGCAGTAGTGACTTAGCCCAATGGGCTTAATCACTAGCGCTTTGTCACATCCGAGCTGAGTTCGAGTCCTCGGCTCCACCATGTTTCAATTTCCAATATATGTCTCCGTTGAGCTCGTCACTAGTCTTGTCTGCAATGGCAGTATATATATATATACATACACACACACACACACACACACACACAAAAGGAAAAGGAATTGGGAGACAGGGTTGATGAAAGAGTTGAGATGATTTGGACACAGAAAGAATGAGTAAAGAAAGATTAGTAAAAGAAGTGTGGAAGGCAAAGGTGGGAGTGAATAGGAGGAGGCAACCGAGGATGAGATGGATGGATGGAGTAAAAGGGGCATTGAGAGAGAGGGGGAGGTCTGTAGAGGAAGGAAGGGAGAAGACAGAAGATAGGGGTGAATAGAGAATAGTTGTGTATGGATGATGCAGTGATGCATAGAAGGGAGTAGGTGGGGTATGGGGGGTGATTGGGGGAGTGGCTATGTGTGAATGATATTTTGACACAGCCTGAAGGGCTTTCTTCCCATCTTCTCTTTTCTGCATAAGGGGATGGAGAGGGGGGTTGCCAATTAAATGAAGCAGCCTTGCTGTAGGTGTGCCCTGTCTTGCTGAATTGCTTCTGACCTTGGGCAATGGGCAAGATGCAGGGATGACCTATCATCCAGGAGTAGCCAAGAAAAGAGGGAGGGAAGGAGGGTGGTGAATGGGAGTGGAGTGGGTGGTGAATGGGAGTGGAGTGGGTGGAAATGAAATGGGTAGGAGTAGAATTATGCATTTTGACTTTGGCTACCTCCCTTGTAATGGGGAAAAAAGCCTTTGGTATATGTACAGTATGTGTGTATGTGTGCATATATATATATATATATATATATATATATATATACACACACACACACACTCATACATATACCAAGGGCTTTTTCCCCCTTACAAAGGAGGTAGCCAAAGTCATAATGCATAATTGCATTCTTACCTATTCCACTTCCATTCACCACCCCTCCTCTCCTACCTCTCAACTTGGGTTCTCCTGGGTGATGGGTCATCCGTGCATCTTGCCCATTACCTTGGGTCAGGAGCAATGTATCAAGACAGCACATCCACAGCAAGGCTGCTTCATTTAATCAGCAACTTCCCCCTCTCTATCCCCTCATACGGTAACAATGAAGATGGGGAGAAATCCCTTCTGGCTGCATCAAAATATCATCCACACATAACCACTCCCTAACCTCCCCCCCGTATCCCCCACTCACTCCCTTCCATGTATCACAGTATTGTCCATACACAGCCATTTTCTACTCACACCTATCTTCTGCCTTCTCCCTTCCTTCCTCAACAGACATGCCCCTCTTGCTCTACACCCCTTTTACCCCATCCATCCATCTCATCCTCAGTCGTTCCCTCCTGTTCACTCCATCCACCTCTGCCTTCCACATCTTTTTTTATTAAACTTTCTTCACTCATTCTTTTTATGTATCCAAACCATCTCAATACTCTTTCATCAACTCTATCTCCCATCTCCTTTTCCACCCCTGCTCTCCTCCTCAACCTCCTTATTTCTCATTCTACCCAACCTTGTAACCCCTACCATACTTCTCAGACATTTCATCTCAAACACATTTAAACTCTTCCTCTCTTATGTTCCATGTCTCCGCCCCATAAAGTGCTGTACATATATGTACATATATCAAGATAATCTTGAAACTTTAATCAACATACTCGAATTTATGGAAAATATACAAGTCCATACATGACCCTTGATGCATTTCATCAATATCCTTAAATATCTTTTCCAATGTCAATCACCACAGTGGGAACAAACACTCAAAAACACTTAACCATAAGCATGTGTAGATATGTGCACACTACAGTGCAAACTAAAGTAGTGATACAACCAAAGTATAGCCACTCTACTATTCTGTTGATTTGGGTCTGTGCATACATCTGGCATTTGAATCTCCAAACATTTCTGAAGAATGAATCACTTATTAGTTCCCCGATTTTATGGAAAAGTGGCTATACACAGACTTGCAATCCTGAAATTGTTGAAATTTCAAATAATCAGTGTATACACAGACTTCTTTCAACTTCTATGAATAGATGTACACTAAACTTCAAAGAAAATACTCACACTGGCATACATATAACAATAATGTGACCACTTAAATACTTCCCACACCAAATCAGAAAGCTTAACAAAAGGGAAAACATACAAAGACTAAAGCCACAACCAAGAAAAAGTATTACAAAGGTAGGAAGACTAAGGAGGGGGTAGAATTTTCAGTGACCAATTACACCAAAGAAACAAAGCAAATAGGTAATTTGTTAAACCACACATATCTACTGGTGTCTAACATAAGGTGCTCCCTGCAGCACCTCCATTACATTTAAGCCTCACTGCAGTACAAATGAAGCACCTCTTAAGTCTCAACAATGAAAAGAGAAAATGCTATACCATTTGCATATACGAGTGACCTATAAGCCACAGTCTCTTGTATAACAAAGAAGCTGACTGTTCATAGAAAATATTTGAGGGGTTTATATCTATTTCAGCCAATCTCTTTAAGGTGTTGAAAGGCTTTTTGGTATATGTATGTATGTATGACGGTGGATATGAAATACTTTTCAATGAAGTTTCACAAAAAAATTCTGTGAACCAACCAGCTTCTTCACTACATAAGAGGGATATGACTTGCCATGTCAGCATAACAATATTATAGCTGATGTGGGATATATAAATGGGTATGTCCAAACACACGCCAACACACTTATTACAATTGACACACAAGCCTTACCGGTAGAAGGGCACACGCTGACTCCCGCGTGTGAACGCGAGAACACCGTAAGGGTACAACAAAAGTTAATATCACATGCCATGATCAGAAACATACAATAAAAACCGACATATTTCCATGCAAGAACTGTTAATATCACATGCAAAAAAGAATATATATTAAAAAAGTCATAGCATAATCATTTTGTAATATGCAATAACAACAGCAGTTACTAAATGGTTGCAACTACCAGGCATAAATTGTTGGATAATGATATGGTAGTCAAAACATGAGTACAGAAATGAGATTAGATAAAAATGCTGGCTCACCAAACCAATGGCAGGTTAGACAATGGGGCATTACATACCCCCAAGAACCTCAGGCAAAATGAATGCAAGCGACGCAAAAGTAACCCTTGCCAAATTCTAAATAAAAGGAAGTAAGACACGATCAAAACCATGTATAGTATGAAGATATAAGATCCAACAAAATATAATCCCAAGACTAAAAGATGACAAGTTTACCAAGTAAAAAAACAAACTGGACCTGTACTTTCCAGTCATTATGACCTATCAATCAACTGTTGCCTCAAGTTCCACTGACGAGAAATCTGCAGCACCCACACCAGTTAGGAATGCTCCTTCAGTATTCCCATAGAGAAAACTTTGATGTCTACATTATACTAGTGTGGGACTGTTTCTATATCATTGGCTAAAAGTAGTAGGAAGAGGAAAGCAATATTCAAATTTGACAGAGAGATTTTTGCCACAGTCCAAAGACCAAGTGTCAATCCCTTCAGGCTTCACCTCCAAAAGAAAAAGGAAGTTGAAAGAGTGTGAAGATGGGCAATAAATAAATCCCTGTCAATCATCTTACAAGACCATCTTATGCAGGTCCTTCAGTGTGACCTAGCCATCTCCTCCAAATGTACAGTACTCCTAGTTGTATGTTGTGAAAATTATTGCAATGAGTTCCATGTCCATAACTAAATGAATATGTCACAAATGTTTTTGACCTTGACAAAAGAAACTAACTCTTTTCCCTTCTTGACGACAAACAAGAGACTATGTCCTTCATTCTTAAATGAGATAGATTTAAGGACTATACTTTTAAAACTTTTTCCAGCCCTGGCCAGCAATTTCTATCATTAGAAAGTAGAATTTTACAAACTTTAATGGCTATACTTGAGGAAATTACCTTTATATTTTATAATTAAGCCAGTAAGTTAGACTTAGATACACTTAAATAGAAAACCAGGTAATTCTACTTTCTAATGGTAGAAAGCATTTGTTAGGGCTGGGAAAGGATTTAAAAGTACTCTAAGACCCTAATGCCTGAAATATCACCATCTAAAACATACAAATGACACAACAAAGTTCAGAATGTGTTGACTGTCAGTTCATAATACCAATGTATACATATGAACCTAATACAACTCAGTGTGGAATAGCATGTATATAATCTCGACCACAAACACATTAATAACTTTAGCACCATGGGAAAATGCACAAAATGATGATCTATGATTTCACCTTCAAGAAATATTATAAACAAACATGT
This sequence comes from Oratosquilla oratoria, assembly GCF_046742065.1. Lineage (NCBI taxonomy): Eukaryota > Metazoa > Arthropoda > Malacostraca > Stomatopoda > Squillidae > Oratosquilla > Oratosquilla oratoria. The sequence continues at coordinate 51,272,958 of NC_134787.1, forward strand.
TACTGAAAACTATTATGTTGGGCTCATTTGTTAAATGCAACTTATAAATCCCACAGAATTTAAAAACATTAATCAATCAGTATCCAACTAATATTTTTGCACATACAAAACTTTATGAGCTGAAAGTCTCCCTAAGGTTCAAAGTGATAAAGCTTAATTACTGAGACATTCTAATTAGTGTTGTATCACACATTTGTCTATGTCAAAGACTAATCTTCACTCATAGTGTAATGCTGAGCCATTTTAGTGCTTTCACTCTCCTTTCTTCCAAAACCATTCCATTACAACACCTGCTCACAGAAACCAAAATCCTCTCCATAAGATATCACATGAAAATGATAGGTACACAGTTCTATGCTAGAGAGCTCAACCCAACTCAACCATCTCATTATATCACAAGCACAACCAGTTGAATGTAAAAATGTACAATCTATCACCTGTACCATACAACAAAAGTATATTCACACACAAATCACTATGTCTAGGCTCTTCCTTTCTCCATCCTTCAAATTGTCTTAGCTTCATACAGTGCCATGGGCACAATCACTTCCTTGTACAGTCTTTACTTTGTGTTTATCCCCAAATATCTATTTCTCATGACATATTTTTTATTGACCTTCAGATATTAACTTACTTCCCTTATTCAATAATTCATCTCCATCTCTACTCCTTCATTCCCTCCATTCACTACATCTCACAGGCATCACCAAGAGAATAGAACAAAAAAATACACCAGCAGCATACTACTCAAACAACCTATCACCTAAACTACACAAAATATCCACACAGAAACATATTCACACCCAGATGACTAAATATGCCCTTCAAGAAAGACCACCAAACTCAATGCTAACAAAAACCTTCAGATATAAGTTCCACAGTGAACCCCCACACCAAATAAGAACCACACTAGCATGCCTGCACATAGAACATCATTTATCATAAAGACTGTGCCAACATAGAATTGGCCTGGCCACAGATTCAAACTGTACCAGATGCAACCACCACACAGAAGACACAGACCACCTTACACTACTATATCCCACACTAACAATCCCCAGCCAAGAACACACTATCTATTCTCTAAGCGACTTATGGGCCTGACCAGAGAATGCTGTCAGCTTTCTGACGGCTGCAGGCCTTCTACAAGAGAGATTAGGGGCAACAAACTGATTGATCCTCCATTCCCTGCTATATACAACTTCAAATATTTAAGAGTTCCAACACTTTCCCTTAAACTCACCTCTAACCTACTTATACTATCACCTATAATAAATTTCATCACCTTATTTCTGCCCACATCTACTTTCAGCTTTTCCTCTCACAAACACTCCCAAACTTTGCCACCAACTGCATCAAACAATCCTTTAACTCAGCTATAAGCACAGTCTCATCTACAAACAAAATGTAGTTTTCCTCCCAATTCCCTCAAATCTCACTCACAAACTCCAATCCCCTGCCTAGCACCCTTGCACTTACATCCCTAACCACCCTATTCATACACACATAGAACAACCATGGTCATATTACACAACTCTGGCATAGCCCTACCTTCACCTCATACCATTCACTTTCTCAATTCCCAAACCTTAAACAAGCACTACTGCTCATGTAAAAAACTTTAACCGCTTTCATCAGACTTTCCCCTATCCCACCCATTTACAACATATTCCACAATGCCTCTCTGTCAACCCAATCATATGCCTTTTCCAAATTCATGCAACCCAAAAAGACAAAAACTTCTCAAATATCAGTTTTACTAAAAAATCTAAACCATGTATCGTCTCCCTTTCCTAAACCAATACTGCTTGTCACCAATTACTCCATGTCTCTCAATTAACACATCCATACACCTCCCTCATTACACTTAATATGCTGATCATCCTAAAACTACCACATTCATATTTGACCCCTTTTCCTTGTGTTCTGGAACTACGTACACTTCTCTAATCCACCAAATTAAACAATCTCATCAGCTATCCTGCCATAACTACTCGTTCCTTGTCAGACATTCTATATGACAACCTCTTTGCCTTACTAGCTTTTATCTTTTTCAATACTCTTTTTATCTCCTTCTAGGGGAGTTTGGTGTAGTAAGGAGTTTCTGTTCAGTTTTGGAATATTTGTTTTGTGATTTGGGTATACACTGTTTTTGTATTGTGTGTTGTGTGGTAGGTTGTTGTAGATATTTGAGTGGTATGCTCATGGTGTGGTTACTTCTGCTGCATTCAATTGGTTGTACTTGTTTACACTTGTATAATGGGATGGATGGATAGGGTCTTTGTCACAGCTTTTCGCAGATGGTCTTGTTCAACCATAATTCCTTTTACTGACTATACAGGCATATATGTGCACACCATAACCTACAGAAATTTACTTTTTACAGGCTGAAGCTATTTATAACTCACACTATGTAAAAGGCTATGTAATATTGCACAATAATGGTAATGGGTATTCACGCATCACTGATGTAACAACTGTTAGCAAGAGAATTTAGAGTATCACAAGATGATATCACAATTTGCTAAAAAGCTACGCAACCTGAACCTCAAACCCTATCATGATATAATGCAATATTCCACAGTTATACACGAGACATCATCTTTGTCAAAGCAAACAACAACACAATGGACACTAATTGTACTGGTGGATTCATGCTCAATCAAAAGCGGTGGCATTCTAAGTAGATTTGTTCTAATGCATGGGTCAAGTCATGAATGTGTGTTTTGAATAACCATAGGATGTATTTATTTACTTAAATGTATAGAATACATGATGAGAATGAATGAGGAAAAACTAGCAAAAACAGTGTGGAAGGCAGAGGTAGATGGAGTGAACTTGATGGGAAGACCAAGAATGAGATGGATGGATGGGGTGAGGGAGGTTTTGAGTAAAAGGTGAATGTCTGTTGAACAGGAAAGAGAGAAGGCAAGAGATAGGTATGAGCAGAAAATGGTTGTGAATCTAAAATAAACTGATGTGGCCCAATAAAAATTCTCCTCGTCTTCTATATTTTTGCATGAGGAGACATGGTCACCATGAAAATAATGTGGTTGGCCCTGCTGTGGATGTGCTGTGCCTTGCTGCACTACTTCTGACTCCAGCAGTGGGAAAGGATCAAGAGACAAGGATGACCCTTCATCTACATGGATCTGAGATAAAAGGGGAAATGTGTGATGGATGGGAGTGGGATATATATGTAAGGGAAACCAGTCTGTAATTTGTTGGATCTTTGTTTCCTTCTTTACATATTGGTACAGTATTGGCATTTTTTCCAGTCCTTTGGTATTTTTCTTTAAGTGAGCAACTTATTATATTATATATTTTGCCCATTAATTCTTCTTTCCATTCTTTTAGTATCCAGTTAGCAATTCTGTCTAGGCCATGTGATTTCCTGACAGCAAGGTTCATTAATTGATCCATTATTTCTTTTTGTGTTATTATTATTTCCCTCATGGCGGATTGCACCTCACTCCCTTCATCCCATTACTGTACTTTTTCTCTGGTGAAAACCAACTTGAAATGATTGTTCATGACTTCAGCCATTTCTAAATCTTTCATGTACTCTATATTTCCATGACATAGTTTCACCATTCCCTATTTATTTTTCAATTTACCATACACATATCTATAGAACAGCTTCGTTTGGTCACATTTTTCTATGTCTTTTTCATAGTTTCTTTTTTCCTCTCTCTGCATTTTTACACATTCATTTCTTTGGTTGATATATATTTGCCACTTTCTAGTTGTTTTTTTTCTTTTTCCAAGCTTTGTCTCTTCTATCTTTCACCTCTCTGCATCTTCGGTTAAACCAGCACTTTATATACATCTTATCCTGTTTTTATTTCTTGGTACATATTTATCCACTCCTTCATTATAAATTTCCATTAAAATCATCCCTTTCTCTTCCATTTGTGTCTCCTCATTGTAGAATTTTTCCCAACCTGCATTTTGAAAAAAATTCTTGAGTTTCCTAAAGTCTGTTTTGTTATACATCAGTCTTCCTTTTCTATATTTCTCATTTCTCTCTATATATATTTCCTCCTTTAATTCAAACTCTATTAATTTGTGATCACTCTTCCCAAATGGAGTCTTGTATTCAATCTTATCGACAATTTCAGGTTCTGTTGTAAATGTCAAATTTAGTCTCAATAGTTCTTCTTTACCTCTATATATGGTATTTTCTTTTACCCATTGTGTCATTGTATGTTCTATAGTCATCTCAATACATTTCCCCACAGGTCTTCACCTTTCCCTGTCATCTCTTCCCAACAGTTTTCTTTGCAGCTAAAGTCTCCCATAAGTACCAGATTATCTACATCCTTCAGCATCTCATTTAATAAATGCCTAGTATCTTCTACCATCTTTAAATGCTCGCTTTCTTTCCAAGAGCCCATTTTTGGGACACAAATCACCACAAACTTTCTACTTTTCATGTCACTATCTTAAACTTTTATCATGATCATTTCCACATTGTTTTTACTATCTATAACCTTTGTCACATTTAAGTTTTTCTTGGCCAAAAACATGACTCCTCCACTGTTTCTCATCTCTATTTTCAATCCAATGATAATATAATCCATGTCCAACACTACTTGGTGGTAGTGGAACCCTTAACTTTGTCTCTACAATTCCCACTATGTCTTGTTTTCTTCTAACAGGTAATCATTTAGTTCACTTAATCCTGAGATCAATCTATGTTAGAATAAGCCACTTCTAATTTTTCTTCTCCATCTTGCTTTCTGTTCCTTTAATTTCCTTTACCTGAGTATACCATTTTCTCAGCCTCATGTAGACTCTCCAATAGAACTCCTTTCTTTCAGTCTCTTTTCTTTTCATGTTTTTCCTTTAGCTTCATCTCTTAGTGTCTTCCCTCTTTCTCTTCAACATTCATTTCTCTTTTTATTCATATATTAATGTAGTGTTCATTTTTTGCTAACTTTCCTGATTATGCTAATATGTCTTCTGCTATAATTTGTGACCTTCATTTTATCTTTAGATGTCGATTTCTTTCTTTTCAACATTGTCCCATTCTGTACATTTCTTCTATTTCCTTTTCTAATTCTTGATCTCCATCTTGTACTTCTTTTAGAATTGTTTTTGCTATTTCTTTTTCTGCTTTTTCTCTAAAGTATCTAACCAGACCATGTTTTTCCATTAGTTCATATATTACAATACGCTTTTTTTATCCACTGTATCTTTAACCCAATTTGCTTTTTCTTTGATTACTTGAATAATTGTCCTTTCTATTCTCCTGCATTTGTTGTTGTACTATTTCTTTAAAAGCTATCTCTTTGCTTTCCCTGTGTGTGTGTATGCACACCAAGACTGGCTACCTCTCTTATAAGGGGAAGAAACCCAGTGGTATACAGATAGTAATACACAAGGTAGGAATTATACTCATGGGTCTTATCTATGTCTCCAATGACCAAACAAAAAATTCATTTATGTTGTCTACTTATAGATTCTATTTTATTCAACATTCTACATATTGATAGAATGTTGTCTACCTGGACTGTGTTTTCCTCTAACTTGTTCCACAAATCACTGCACTCGTGCAGAAAACAGCCATTGTTCCCCAGGTAATTGGCAACAGTCATCAAATTGGCCCATAAATCACTCCAGGAAGATATAATCTGTCGTCTGGGTATGGCTAGGACTGGACAGTGTAGGATGAGAAGTCTCCTGTGTGATAGTTGCATCCAGAGCAGTTTCTTTCTGTGGCCAGACCTATGCTCTGCTGGTACTGAATTCATGCCGAACAGCAACCTGAATGTGGTTATGCAAGTGTGGTTCTTGCTTCTCTTAAAAAGAGTACGTCACACAAAAGTTATGTACCACGCAGTGTTGGTTTTTACTGGTTCATATGGATGTACATACAGAATCGCTTAATACCATATAATGTTTTAGTGTATTTTATAGTATGGTTACATGCTATGCTGTGTAAGAATGATCAACTCTACAGCATTATCATGCAAGATGAAGTGATTTAGTGTGACCTGCATCATGCATAAGAAGCACAGCAGTGTACAACAGATTTCATTTGTAGTTGTTTAATGGTGTAACCCTACATATGTACTGTATTCAAGTCCAAACAAGACACAAACTGCAGATGTAATGAACACTGTAAAAATTGAAATAATAAATGTGTATTTCCTACAGATATGTGCTTCTAATGATACCAATTACAGAGTATGTGTGCAGTGGTGTTACCTGACAAAGTAAAGAAAGGAAGTAGTTGCCATTAATTATTAGTCAGTATAAGACAAATATCCCTATTGTCAAGTAATGTTGTCCAAACTGAAGCCTACATAACCTTTTAGGGTACACAGCAGGGTTGCATGAGAAGAGAACGAAAACAAAAAGTAATATAAATATATATAAATATAATGCTCAGATCGTCTGGGGATACAGAAAGACTAAGTGAAGAGAGACTTTCAAAAAGAATGTGGAAAGTAGAAGTGGATGGGGGGAACTTGAGAAGACCAAGAATGAGTTGGATGGATGGGGTGAAGAAGGCTTTGGGTGCAAGATGAATGGCTATCAAGGAATGTACCAATGGCCTGCCACCCATACTATACAATACATACACACCCACATCACTGAACAAGCTCTTCTGGATGAACCCCTAACCTCAATACATTATCAAAGCCTCCCAGACATCAGCCCCACACACAGGTCCCTCTCAAGAGGTAGGAACTACGCTGGCATGTTTGTGTTTGGGACACTGGTTCTGGGATGACACCTGCATGGAGTGGGCCTCGCCCCAGAATCAAGCTACCCTAGATGCAACCACCACACAGAACACACAGAACCCTTCATCCTACAATGCCCCAAAGAAACAATGAACAATACAAATCTTTTTCCCTGAATGACTTACAAGCCCACCCAGTGGCCATTGCCCCTTATCTGGGTGTTGTGGGTCAAGAGAGACCTGGGCCAATAGATTGACTTCATTTAATCGACCATATCTGCTACCTATCTTTTCACTCCCACTCTCTGCCTCACCTCCACATTTCTTATTCTATCTATCTGTGCAACTCCCACAATACTTCATCAGAGAGAGAGAGAGAGAGAGAGAGAGAGAGAGAGAGAGAGAGAGAGAGAGAGAGAGAGAGAGAGAGAGACAGAGAGAGAGAGCGAGACAGAGAGAGAGAGCGAGACAGAGAGAGAGAGCGAGACAGAGAGAGAGAGCGAGACAGAGAGAGAGAGCGAGACAGAGAGAGAGAGCGAGACAGAGCGAGAGAGAGAGAGAGAGAGAGAGAGAGAGAGAGAGAGAGAGAGAGAGAGAGAGAGAGAGAGAGAGAGAGAGACAGAGAGAGACACAGAGAGAGAGACAGAGAGAGAGAGAGACAGAGAGAGAGACAGAGAGAGAGAGAGAGAGAGAGAGAGAGAGAGAGAGAGAGAGAGAGAGAGAGAGAGAGAGAGAGAGAGAGAGAGAGAGAGAGAGAGACAGAGAGAGAGAGAGAGAGAGAGAGAGAGAGAGAGAGAGAGAGAGAGAGAGAGAGAGAGAGCATCCAGGAAAATAGCTTGGACAACACTACTGTACAATATAGATGCAGTAACAATGGTGCTATTAATAATGGCCAGTGCTAAGGAAAGTAGTTCTATATCATATGAAGTTTCACTAATTAGCATGCTTGACAGTGTGTACCATGACTGTTGATATGTGAAAATGTCAACACTGTGGACAATTATGAGAAATGTTTTTACAGTATGAGAGTTGGAGGTAACAGAAAACTGATTGAAAAAAAAAAAAAAAAAAAAAAGTGACACAAGAGTAGATAGTGTGGTGGTATCGTTCAGTGCCCATTTGTTTTGTCTGCATTTTTCCCTAATAGCTATGCACCTATACATGACCCCTACACTAGTGCATAGGTATATTTATATATGCACAGCTACGTTAATGACGCTATTCAGCTATTCAGAAACCAATCAAAAGAACGCAAACTTCTATGACTATTGCGAACTAGGTTAAAATAAATAATATTTTCAGTAACTGTTGCAACATAGCTCAACCACTTTGAGTAGTTTTACCTTGTTAGCGCTTCAGTTTGTTTAATATTGAAGGAAATTTCTTGTTGCAATATTTGTTGCTTCAGTTGTTCTGCTTCAAGTTGCCGTCTTGCCATTTCTTTCAATATTTCATTCTGTATTGAAAGAAAGCAGAAGTACATATATAATGAACATTGAAAGAAAAAACATGAAACACAGATGGAGGCAAAGACAAAATAAAAAAAGATCCAAGCTTTCTCGCAGGCAGGCGCAGAGGGGGAGAAAAAAAAAAAGAAGACAATACAGTAGTAGTAATGTACAGGTGCTTTCTGGCAAGGACCATTAAGACGTCAAGTGCAGAGGCTTTGTTGTTGTTGCTGTAGTTGCTTTAATCGTGCACTGTGAATGATCCGTGCATTTACATCTGGACGGCTGCCATTGGTTGGCCATATGGAACCCTTGCCTCTGACTGGCTGAATATGGACTTACCGCATTAAGCCGTGTTGTTGGTACACATTTTGAAGTTCCAGCTTTAGGTTCTCCAGCTCTTGTCGTACTCGCTCCTAATGAGGCAATTCTGAATGTTAGCAAAACATATGTACTGATACTGTCATACACACAACGGAATTCAAGCACGAGAGTACACTTAAACATCCACATTTGCAAAAAAATTAAATGAATAAATAAAAATAAATAAATAAAAGATAAATAACTATCTAAATTAATAAAGCCAAAGAGAGATATATTAGAGCTACAAAATTCTGTAGCATGGATCTGAAAGGAAAACTTATTAAAGTTTCTGTAAGGAGAGCAAAATTTAGATATGCTATCTCAATTGAAGCATCCTGAAGTTTGAGCTGTTGAACAGCAGTCCATGCTGTGGGCAATCCATGCAATTTGGAAATACTCCAAACTGTAAAGGAATAATTCTAATTCATGATCTGATAATAATAACTGTTGCCTCAAATTTCAATGACAGGAAACCTGCAGCCCTATAGTAAATAACAATGGTCCTTTGTCCCTCTCATATAATTCTCTGGGAAGTAATTAAGTGTTGCTTGTGTTGTACAGTATCAATGTGAGACTATTTATATTTCATCAGCTCACCTATGCCTTTCTGTCCATCCTATCATATGCCTCCAAATCTATAAAAACCCAAAAAGACATCCTTACCCTTAGCCAAAAAAAATTCATATATCTGCCTTACTAAATGCCCTCTTTCTTTCCTAAACCCACACTGGTCTCACCCAATTACTTTCCGTTACCCTACATCCATACACTTTAACAACTAAACTTAACAAATTGATCCCTCTATATACACTACATTCATACTTGTCTCCTTTACCTTGTATAGTGGAACTATGCATGCATTTCTCCAGTCTAGTTTTAATTTCCCTCCCTTTGGCACATTTTAAACAATCTCACTGAATAATCCATTGCAAATGCTTCTTCTTTCATCAATCATGACAACCATCTAATCCAGGTGCCCTACCAGCTTTTATCACTTTAAATGCTCTTGTACCTCAGCTTTTTTTATATACCCCTATCCAATGAATACATTTACACCCAAAAGCTCTTCCAATCCTGCTTTTGGATATCACTACATAGTCCATTACCACTCTCTTAACTATTCTCCCATCCACCACCCTGGTGCATGCATACTTATGCTTGTCTCTCTTCTTAACTGTTCATCATTATTCCCTCCCTTCTGCTATAGTTTTTACCTGCTATCCCATACTTCCCTGCAACTCAATCTATCAGCTCATCTCCTAAAAGCATAACAACAAAACATTTATAAACAGAAACCAAATCCTTTCTATATACTGCACTACTTTAGCCAGACTAGAGAACAACAAAATATCTTCCTTGAGTGACTTAAGTACCAATCTGATGGCTGATGCCCATTACTTTGGTACCATGGATCTCCTGCATGAAAGCCCTCAGGCAATGTATTGATTCCAGTAAACAAATCAATATTACACTGTAAAGTCAAATATCTCTAATTTTGCCATATGTATAATAAAAATGGTGTAGTACATAACAATAAGCACTCTTTACTTTATTCACTGAACTTTCACTAACACTGCTAACACGGAGCCATTTATCCTGCTTACCTTTTCTTGCGTAGAGTCTTCAAGAATCTTTCTAGTTCGCTCTAGCTCTGCTGTGAGGGCATTCTTCTCTTCCAGGCCATGCATCCTCTCCTTCAAGTGTACCTGTAAGCGTTCATTTGACTCTGTGGGGGGGGACAAGTTGAGAAAAATAGAGTGAACATCAATTCTGAGGATTTAAATGAAAATAGGTCTATATATCTGAGTGAAATCTTATGTAGACAAAGGATTAAAAACCATTAAAAACTTGTTTACTTCACAAAGTCACCTATGTATTTAATTCCAGCTCTTGTCAGGAAACTTGATTTAGTTGAAGGAAATCTACAGCAGCAAAGGGGTTAATAGTAGACAATTATATTCACCATATGGTCAGACCTCAGACTAATTTTTCCCCCCACCAACCAATTTGCCATTACCCCCCCCAAAAAAAAAACAAGGTATGTAGCCATAAGACAGGAACACCCTCACCACTTTCACTCCCATCATATTTATCCTTTGCAATCCTTCCCACCTGAAACATGTTAAGAATTGCACCTCATAGGCATTTCACTTAATTAACCCCTTGAGTACCGGATGTGTGTTTTGTGACACCTGCATGTCACGGCTGAGTGCACCCGCCAGGAACCGAGCGTGCTCCCCGTGACACGCACGTGTCACAGTTATAAGCTGTGTGTATTGAGGGCTCTCAAGGCCTCAGTTTCTGGGTTATTTCTACCCATGTGGTGGCAAGTGTCTGTGTTTATATGGGAGCAGAGAGGACAGAGGTGGGGGGGTCACTAATCAAGTGAAAGGTGGAAAGCGTGGTGGATATGAGTGGAATTGGGAGGGGGCTGAAATGGGTGGGAGTGGGTACGTGTCTTTTGACTTGGCTACCTCCCTTGTAAGAAGGAAAAAACCCTTGGTATACAAATAAGACAGAATATCCTTTTAACTCGTTTTCAATGGAATACACAAAAACAAGTAAAGATCTGCCATGAGACACTAATGAATCATCATCAACAAAAAATCAGCCAGGAAATTGATGCCAATTATCCAAGATGTATGCACCATGCAGATGATACAGAATACAATCTTACAGTGCCAAACACTATTACAAGTAGCAATACAAAATTTCTTCTTTGATTGACTTATGGACAAACTTGGAGGATGTTGTCAGAGACCTAGGGCCACAAGTTTCCCATAAGAGAAACCAAAGTTAAGTTATCAACTGCTATCTTTGTGAATTGCAGAGTTCCATGAATTTCCAGAAAATTGGCATAGAGCCACTGGTTAGCCCACAGATCACTCAGTGAAGAGATATTTATGGAAATTTCTGGAGTGAGTGCAGGGCAATACAAAATAGCACATTCTGTTTCTTCTACATTAAGTAGTACCAGCATAGAAATGGCCTCCCCACAGATTCAAATTGCCCCAAGATGCAATCGCCACATGACGACATTGAGCACTTCATCCTACACCGACCCACTCACTCCCTGTCCACACTGCAGGAAAAAAAATCCTCCTTGAATGACATATGTGCCAAACCAGGTACAGTGAATCCTCTTTATACGGTAATTCTTTATCCGGTAAATTCACAGTTTCGGTATTTGGTAATTACTACCCTCGATTCTATTTACAGTAAGAAAAATTCACAGATACGGTATCCTCTCGTGTTTTGAAGAGGAAAGAGCAGGGAGAAGGTACGTCTGCCATATCCTATTATTACATGTTATAATGGGTTTGGTATACAGTAATTTCAATTTGCAGTAAGGTTTTCAGGAATGAATATGTACTGTATAACGAAGACTTACTGTACTCTTATCAGTCACCTGGGGGCCATGAGCCTTCTACAAGAGGAACTTGGGTCAACCAACCGAGTGACTCCAATAATGTACCAGGTATATTCCTAAAACAAGAAAAAATACTGCTAAACCCAGACTCACCTTGTAACAACTTGTCAACAGTAGCTGACAGCCGAGCATTGTGTTCTTCATTCATCTTGAGGCGCTGGTTCATGCGGAAGACTTCACCACCCTTCTCCTCAAGCTGGGCCTCCAGGCGCTGGATGCGATCCTCTGCACTCCCATGCTTCTCCTGCACCTGCGGCAAACTGCTGCCTCAGTTTCCTTGCTCATCGTATATTCATCTTCTGACTAAGGGTTATATATTCATGGTGTACAAAATGTTTCAATCTACAACCATGCTTATCATTTCTTTGCTCTGAATCATGTAAATAGTTGTCAAAACCTCTTTAATGGGACAAGATTTTATATATAATTCCATTCATATGACATCACAGTACCCATAAAAATCTGAGTCTTCATATTTCCTAAAGTGTTGGAATTTATATTCATACAGATATACAAGGATGATACCATGTGATATGAATATATACTACTATAACTATATTGTTCACAAGAAACTTCCATACTAGGTAGCACTTTACATCTATTCAAAATTCAGACTAGCACCACGCTATTTCATTTATCTCTATAATACCCCTTCTTAAGCAAAGGCACAATTGGCTCGCAATCAACCGATTATCAGCTCTCAATTAATTGACTATCGGCTCTCAATTAACTCCTTTCATGCCAGATGTCATTTTTCCTTTCACTTTGGCTACTGACTATTTTGTTTATCATTCTAGCATTCCTTCAGTAGCAATGGGGTTCAATTATGGGATCAGTAAATGCTACCTTGTCAATAGATGTGACTACATCTATTTCCAATATGATCATATTCAATATCATACCAAAAGTATGCAGAGTTCATGATATTCTGTTTGGTTCATAATGTCAACATGAAGTGTATATTCAATTGTATGCTGCCCTTGAACATGTTTGTAACATCTCCAAAGTACACAATACACAAACATGTTTCATCCCAGATTATCTAGTTACTAATCCAATAAGAAATAGACATCTGGGAATGAATTAGCCTTTACAAAGGGGTGGTTGTGATCATGAAACTGTATGGGGTAGAAATTTGATTGAAGGGAGACAGAAATGAGGCCCCATTCTCTCCATCCATCCATCCATCCATCCATCCATCCATCCCATTCTCAGTCTTCCCCTCAGGTGGATGGAATGAACTAAAGTTGTTGAAATTTCAAGGCAAAATATGGGTTACCACTGGTATCATCTTAAGTCATGGAAGACACAATTACATACTTTGCAGCAAAAATTATCTCACAGAGTGCTAATATAATCAAATACCATTTGCTGTATATTGGTTTATGATCACTGTATCTACCCCTACAAATGTCATATAAATGGTTTTATACTGGTGACAGTTTTATAATAAAAAGTTATCAACATATAAATACCCATGTATAATATGCTACTATGTATAATATGCTACCCCTTTTCAGGCTAGGCCACTCCCAAAACAGCCTTATCTCTGCATATAATACACAGGCACTTTTGGAAAATAAAGTTTGGTCTGCTGACTGGGCTAGACAGCAGGTGATGAGATGTACAATGGGAGAAAGTGGCAGCAGACTGGAAGTGAGTATTATGGGAGAGAGACTGGAGGAAGTGGATCGTTTTAGTTACTTGGGTGCAAATGTGGCAGGAAAGGGAGGAGAGTGGAGGTGGAGGTAGAATGTCGATTGAGAGAAGCAAGTAAATGCCTTAGGGGATTAAAAAGTGTAATGAAAAATAGACATTTGGGAATGCTAAGAGGAGATTGTATGAAGAAGTGATTGTGCCGACAGCTCTGTATGGGGCAGAAACATGGATCATAAGAGAGGAAGAGAAAAGTTTAAATGTGTTTGAGATAAGGTGCCTAAGAAGTGTGATAAGGGTTATTAGGCTGGACAGAATGAGAAACAAGGAGGTGAGGAGGAGAACCGGGGTGGAAAGGGAGTTGGGAGATAGGGTTGATGAAAGAGTAATGGGATGGTTTGGACGCATGGAAAGAATGAGTGAAGAAAGATTAGTAAAAGAGGTGTGGAAGGCAGAGGAAGGAGTGAACACGAGGGGGTGACCAAGGATGAGATGGATGGATGGGGTAAAAGGGGCACTGGGAAAGAGGGTAATGTCTGTTGAGGAAGGATGGGAGAAGACAGAAGATACAGGTGAATGGAGAATTGTTATGTATGGATGATGCTCTGATGCATGAAAGGGAGAGGGTGGGGGGTAGGGGGTTAGGAAGTATGTGAGAAAAATAAATTGACTCAGCCTGAAGGGATTTCTCCCCATCTTCTCCATTTCTGCATGAGGGGACAGAGATTGGGGTTGCCAATTTAATGAAGTGGCCTTGCTGTGTCTTGCCACACTGCTTCTGACCCAGGGCAGTGGGTGTGATGCAGGGATGACCCATCATCCAGGAGGAACCAAGATAAGAGGGAGGGAGGGGGTGGATGAGAGTGGAGTATGTAGGAATGGAATGGGTGGGAGTGGATTTTATGCCTTTATTTTTTGGCTACCTCCCTTGTAAGGGGGAAAAGCCTTTGGTATATGTATGTAGGGACTAAATATAATAGTTATGGAACCTAAATCAGTTGGTGAAGTTTGTAGTTTGGTCATTAAATGCAGTGTAACATCCATTGTCCTGTCATTGAGTCTCCCACCTTTCTGATGGCTCTAAAATATGTCTACAGATATAAACCTGTGTATAATATGCACCCGTAAATTGAAAGTCCAAAATTGGTGAAAAATTAATATTATACACGAGTATTTACAGTATACATTCTGCAGTGTCATTAATCCCCTTCAAGCAATACCCTCCCTATCATCACATCCAGAGTAAATCATGGAATCCTATATATCCACCAATCCACATAATTTTTTCCTACAAATGCTGTGCAGTCCAATTTACTAAATGAAAGGTCTCCACAATTACAGCCCTTCCCTCTCTTCCACACATTCACCCAAGTCCGCACCTGATGCAAAGCTTCCATGCGTGCCTTGAGTTCTTGCTCCACATCAGGAAGTTTGGCAAACTGTGCTAGTTTTTGGTCACTCAGCTCCAACTTCTCTTGGAATGCACGGATTTTGTCCTCCTGCAGCTGTGGAGCACAAGATGGGAAAAACAAGAGATTACAAATGGTCTAATAGATAATAATGTGAAATAATCAGGCATGTAACTTATTCTTTCTTCTAGTGAGTTTTGTTCCTTTTAACAAGATTATGTAATACCTTTTTTTGCTGATATGTATCTTTAGAAACTAACTTTTGCAGGATTTATTTGCAATTCATCTCCAATAAAGTACTGTATCTGTAACCTATGAGAAAACCAACAAGAAAAGCAACCATGCACAGGGTTTTGTTGTTATGCTCCATGCCCCAACTGTTCTCACCAAATATATTCTAATTGTTTAACATTAATTCTAAGATAAAATATCTTATCATCATAACAGCTATACTTCTGAATTCACTAATCAATTCACAGACATATCAATATCAAGCTCATGATGTAAAGTTTCTAATCTTTACTTCCATAGTAGTAATATTTTACTATTACTACACTAATAGTCCATTTTATTCCATAATTTCTAATGACATATCAATCTAACCCTTCAGAAACATTCTGAATATTCAATCTCTTAAAACAATATCTACATCTTGAACACTAAACTCTACATGGGGTTCAATATAAAGAATTCTTATCACCACAAATAAGAAAACAAGGCTCTTGAATTCTTTTCCAAATGTTTATACTGTCTATAAACAAAATTATGTCTGAATAAATTGTATCACATAAAGTAAAATTATCATGACTTTACAAATAAAAATACATAATAAAAACTAACAAAATTAAGTCTGAATAAACTGTATTACATTAAGTGAAATTATCATGACTTTACAAATAAAAATACCTAATAAATAATAACCCCCTTTTCAAACAAAATTTATCTATTTCATGGAGATAGATATATTCCTAAATGTATATAGATACACCTGAAGGCAACTAGATACCTCTACACATATCTAGACAAAGTGGGGCATGTCCAGATAAATGATAATGTATCCATACACGATGGCATATATCCTGGAAAATGTGAAAATATCTTGCCATCTTGGAACATATCCAAATACAAATAGATATATCTCACTAGAGCATACATTAGCTTGCTATATCCAAAACACATCCTAAGTTCTGTACAGTGTAAACACACAGTTGTGGTTAAATCACAATAATAAAACCATCACTGCAACCAAAATAGCAACTTATTTTACCATGCAGTTTTCCTTGCATTCCTTGGGTACACAAAATATACTCAGGTTTAAGTTATAATCAGGTTAAAAATAAAAAATAAAGAAGTAACTGAATACAATATAAAATCATAGAACAGGAGTCATTCACAACCCATGAGCAAAAGCTAAACAAATGGGCATAAAAATATAGAGGATCCAATGGTTAACTGAGTCCTGGTTGAAAAAAAAGAAACAATGCCATGGGTAAGGGAGAATATAGATGATTCAATACCTTATACTTAGCTTCCATGCTCTTCAGCTCCTCCTCCAACATCTTGCAGTTCGATGACGCAGGAAAAGGTGAAGGACTTAGTAAACGTTGTGACTCAAAACAACAAGAACAACAACACTGTCTACCAACACTAACAACTCTGTAAAATCTGATTTTACAGTTTTTATTACTAAAAATCTACTAAAACTACACTACTACTAACCAATGCAAATACATTTCAAGACAAAGCACTAGCAAGTTACAAACTAGCTTAAATTCTACAAACTATATAAAATTGTTTAAACAGTATCTAAAAAAATGTGTCTAGTCACTTAAAATATTGTAAGTAAAAAAAATAATAATTTGTATATCTGCCTAATTTACCTCACTGTATTTACCTGATTCACCTAATAGTAATATACAGGAGTGGAGCCACACTTATGGGATCCTGTTTCTTTTTCTCCATTTACCATATCTAGATACTTATGTATGCATTCACCTAATTGTAATATATAAGAAAGGAATCATGTCTATGGGGTCCCCTTTATAAAGGGGTTGCACCGATCCAGCACCAATCCTTTGGAGGACTTCACAATTCACTGTCCTCTATCCTGACATCTTATCCTTAACTACTGTTCCTATGTACTGGTTTTCCACTAAATATCCCTTATCCAGTCAAAAAGCTTACCTCTAAGTCCTTCAACATGCTACAGTTTAAAAAATAGCCAATTGTGAGGTACCTTGTCAATCACTTTTAGTAATATGAAGTCCACCCAAACCTCTCTTGTAGCACATCAATTGCTCGAGTAAAAAATTCGCAAATTCACTACAAATGACCTTCCAGTTCTAAGACTTAAGTTGATTATCTACTTAAATATTCATCCCTTTAAGGAATTTAACTCATCTACCTTTTACAGTTCTCTTACATAATTTGACTATCATACTGGTCATGGCTATTGGTCTATCATACAACAATTTCTCCAAACAAATTGGTAAGACATTAGCTCTTCTCCAGTCCTGTGGTATTATCCCTTCCCCCAATGAGCACACAATGAGGTTATGAATCTTGTATGCCAGTTGTGCTCTGCATTTATTAAATATCCAGTTTCAAATCCTACCTACCCATGAAGTTTTTCTCACATCAAATATTTTCAATAGTTTGAGTAAATCTTAACAGTATATACCCAATTGTATTAAACAGAAAAATGGCTACACTGCCTCTATCCTTCAAAATTAGCCATAAATCCATTTAATCTTTTTTAATCTTATTTCCTCATCTAATTAGGCTGTTCTATAAGTAGATGTATTTGTATGGAGAACTGTTTCTTGTTATATTTCAGGCACAGTCAATACAAGTCAAACATTCGTGTGCACATCAGACTGCCTGATGTACAATGATGCATCACAATACACGCATTACAATATATAAAGTTACTGCTATTATACTCCTTCTCTTTCACCCTGAATATATATAACATCACAGAAAATGTGGTCAAGCCTGTCCACAGAATATCGGTCACTCAGCTACAACTACAAAAATAAAATCAGGAAGCCGACACTGGCATCCTCATATACACCACTTGCAGCTCATGATGCATACATAGGCATCATTGTACTCAAAAGATTAATCTTTTTTCCCAGGACATGTTCTTTTCCTATTCCTAGCTAAGATATAATATCTGTCAATTTTATCCATTCTTTTCATTCATCTAAACAAAAGAACCATGTCACCCCAGCAGGAAGAATGAATAAATCTAAACCCAAGTATGATAGCTGAAGAATATGAGGCAGGATCCCATGGACATAGCTCCTTTCCTGTATACTACTATTATGTAAATACAATCATGTAAATACCTCCATGTGTGTATATTTACTTAATTGTGTTCACCTAACCACAATGTACAGTTCAGGTCATTTTCCTGTATCAAAACAATACCAACACCGAATCAGCCTGACAACTGACTCCACCTACCCCACATTCAACCACCATACAGATAACATAGAGCATCTTACACTACACTGCCCTAAATTCACCCTTCCCAAACATCAACACAAAATCTTTTCATTTAGTGGCTTATACATTGAACTGGTGGCTGTGGCCAGTTTCTTGGGAGAAGCAGGTCTCCTGGAAGAGAGAACTGGACCAGTTGATTGACAGATTGTACAAGAAAAGGAGCATATACTCTGTCCAGGTCTTTTTGTAACAAACTGTATTCTTCCCCACCTTTTTCCTCATGATTTTTTGTATTGTCTGCAAATATATTAACGTAGCTTGTTGTTCCTTTCATCATATCATTTTTGGGTATCAAGAATACTACAGGTACCAGTATTGACCCTTGTGGGGCACCACTGGTTACTACTCTCCACCCTACATCTTATTTTTAACTGCAGTTCTGATATTTTGGCCCTCCAGAAAGTTTCTCATCCATTCTATATTTTTCCAGCCTTTAATATGATTTCTTTTTATATCAGAAAAAATAAATAAATAAATAAATAAATAACAATAAAATGAAATAAATAAACTCCCTACATGACTAAGTTGCCCTTTTATCTTTCAGAATACAAATATAGTAGATTATAGAGAAGGGGTCAAGCCAAACCTGGGGCTCCCTCCTACCTTTACCTATTCCCTTCAGTTTAACTTACCCATAAGCACAGCCTCACACACCCATGTCCTTTAAAAGAAGACTGATCCAAGCCTAAATTCTTCACTCCACCCTTGTTTCTCTAATCTAAAGTCCTTTTACATGCATATCTATCTTCTTATACATCCATATATATGTGTGTATTGTTTATGTGTACACACATGCATTCAATGTAAACTGGGCATACATAAAAAGAATTGTAAAAATCTGTTTATCATGATAATATCTTTGCATATGAAATTATGTTTAACAGAACACAATTATCAGGCAGTATGGAACTGCTATGAAAATATGTTTATTTTAGTACTACAAAAATCTATTTGTCTTCATAATGGATGACAATACCATTCCCATACAAACTCATCCAAAATCTGCAAAACTCTATACAAGTACAAATTCATTTGCTGGAGAACAATCTTGACACCACAGGTGTAATAATGCATATCATTCATTTCATGGCATCAACTATGAATCTTAATTGATAATCATTTACAACAAAAAAGAATAACATACATTAACATACAGAATATTGTTGGGGAAATAAATGAATAATTAAATATTCATTGCCTACTACACGATGAAGTAGAATGTGAACAATAAAAGAAGATACCTTGCGAGCACATGGACACAGTAGTAGATTATTAATTACAAAACAATTATACAATAAATGACAAAAGTAGCAAGTGAAATCCAATTACTTCGAAAAAGACAAGAATTTTTTTCTCTGATATAATTATAGTAAAGGATTCTCCCCACCCCCCAACATCCAGTACAGTGCTCTGATACATTTCCGATATAAAAATTTTGAAAAATTTTGTGTGAACATTTTAACTGCAGTCAGGTAATCTTTCAGGGCAAAAATATGGTACTTTTGCCAAAGGAATAATAGAGAATTCAAACGCATGAACTTCAGCAAAATCTATTTATGAACCACCTACCTTTACTTTCCCATCCCATCCCTTGCCCTTTGCATAGGAATGAGGTCAGTGCTCAAATGACCCCCTTTCTTTTTTAAGTATTATGTACCCTCTGTAACAATGATAACTAAACAAACATATAACACACTACCTTTGGCTGCAACTGCTTGGCACACATTCACTGGACTAATGGCTACTCAAAACAATAAAAAAATACTACACAGCTATGACAGATCTTTCTTAAACAAAACTAACAAAACCTATTCAAACAGAAGTCATTGAAGCATTTAAAACAAATATAGAATATTATACAAATTCTTGCAGTATCAAAGAAACTAAAACTAGGTAAAAAAAAAAAAGTCTTGACACTGACTTAGGCATCCATAATCCATACCCTCACAAAGTATGTATGAATAAGAGTCAAAATAATACAACTACTGATGTACATCTGGATTGCTTTCATCATGAAAACATTTATGGAAAATCTGTTTAGTTCTATAACCAGTCATATGAGAAATGATCCTTTTCTCTTTCAAAAAATCCGGACAATACAATAGTCTTTTGCCTTTTGAGCTAAAGGATAAAATCACAAATACTAACTACCTCTACTGAAATCAAGTGCAGCAAATTTTATAAACCTAATGACATACTTTTAAATCTTCAGACTGCCATTAATCCAAGTATCACCTCTAAAACTTAAAGACAACTCTCCACAAGACCTTTACAATTTCAGATTAAGAAAAAAAAATATGATAGATAGACCAGTCACTACTGGTAAAGAATAAAGTACATTAGTTTTTTGTATCATAAATCCTGGTAGACTTGTTTTCTCTGGAAACATATGTAAACATCAACCTAACATTCCTAATTTAAGCAGAGATCTGTTGTACCAACTCCTCTTTGGATAATAACTTTAACTCCAAATTTTTAAACCTCTTCTGCTCACCTTGTACTGTGCTTCCTTATTCTTCAGTTCCTCCTCTAGCTTCTCATTAAGGTCATGCAAAGATGTTGACTCACGCTGAGCATTCAGGTAACGCTTCTCCAAAGTGGCAATTCGCTCCTCCTGGTCCTCCTTCTGTGCCACATTCTCCTGCAGGTGGTGGAAACATATCATTATGGGGAAGTAAACAAATAGGCATTGTTGTACATGCTATGAAAATAACTACAGGTATGGCTTGTGGATTATATATGAACTGTACCACATATGTTCATAGGTTTTGGTTTGTTCATGTGCCAGTTGGCAGATAATCAAGAGCTTTCACATGGCCACTGCTACAACTATGAGTGAGCTGTGAGGTCCACATGTGTGTATAGAGTACTATGGAAGTTCCTTTGACTGCCTGTAATACTGTGAACATGCATGTGATGCAGTGGCCAGGAAATTAATATACTAGTCAGGCATGTGTTGCAATGGTAAAGTACATAACACAGGTGGCTTTGTGGACAGTATAAGTTCTTGTGATGCTAAAATAATACAAAGTCTAAACAAAAACAGACCAGATCACCCAAGGAGCTAAACTAATAACATGATGTCATAAGGAGGTGCAACAGTCAATTTTCAACTTGTATATTCAGACTGGCACCTTGCATGCTTCCTCATGACATCACACTGTTATCTTTTCCTGAAGTGAAATAACCTGTTCTTGTTTATATTTAGAAATAATCTGTACACTGTAGTGACCTAATAATAGGTGGACATTGTGACCATGTGCAATGATGTAGTGATCATGTAAGAAGCCAAATAAATCAATCCATGATTCATTTGGTGCTCATGGATAGAGAACATGATG
>NC_134787.1:51299808-51339808 GCF_046742065.1 Oratosquilla oratoria
AGACGGGACCCCACGAGTGTTGTTCCTTTCCTGTATACTACAATTAGGTAAATACACATGCATACACACACAGTTTGAAGGATGTGAGAAAATATAGTTTTCCATACAGACGCGCAAAATCCTGGAATAGACTTGATGATGGTATAGCACAAGCTGGAACCATCAATGAACTTAAAACAAGCTAAATTAATGGGACACACACACACACACACACACACACACACACACACACACACACACACACACACACACTGTTCCTGTGTGTATCAAGAGCTGAAAAGAAAAAGAAATCTGTAACCAAATGTCATTCGACAGGTAGATGGTGGGTAGATGGGTGGTTATGTGAGAGAGTGGGTGCATGCATGCGTGCGTGCGTGCGTGCGTGCGTGCCTGTGCCCAAATGTGCGCTGTTACGGTAGAAAGAGGCTGAACAACACAGAAATATAACAAAAAGAATTACCTAAACATAAAAAACTGGGATATATCGGGACTTCTTGTGCGCGTGCGCGCATCAGAGGCAAATTTACATAAATACGGGAATAACAACATCTAAACAATGCCAATGGCAAGGGGGGAGAGGAGGGAGGGGAAGAGGGAGGAGGGGAAGGAGGAGGGGAGGGAGGAAGCTGGACGAGAAGAGGAGGAAGAGAAGAAGTTTCCAGAAACTAGAAAAATCATTCAAAGTTTCGGCTTTGGTGTAAAAAAAATAACACCAAAATAACCATAAAGAACCATATTTTTTGTATGCTATAAGAACTGGAGAATTTTGAATTTAATGAAATCTAACAAAACAGCAATACTAAAAAAGTCACTGTGATCATACATAAGTGCATATGCATATCATTATAAATACCAAAATGAAAAAATAATACTATCATTAATAATAATAATAATAATAATAATAATAATAATAATAATAATAGCAATAATAATTATAACAATAAAATAATAATGATAATATTAATAACAAATAAAAGGGCAACAATAACAACAGCAAAAAAAACAACAATGACGTCAATCATACAACCTATACGTAGCACCTGCCTTGAAGACGATGAAAGAAAAATAGGAAAGCAAAATTAACTACGAAGACAGATCGATCCCGGAGGTCGCAAATGCTAATTAGTTTGAAGGAGAAGAAATGGCAAGAATTATTAAAGAGAAAATCTAATGATGCGAAAAAGTAATTAAGAGAAAATGAGTAGGGGGAGGGAGGGAGAAAAAGGGGTGAAGGAGGGAGAGAAGAGAGGAGAGAGAGAGAGAGAGAGAGAGAGAGAGAGAGAGAGAGAGAGAGAGAGAGAGAGAGAGAGAGAGAGAGAGAGAGAGAGAGAGAGAGAGGCAGAGACAGGTGCATACAGACAAACAGATAGAGACAAATACAGCCAGAGAGGAATGTGGTAACGGGGTGGGTATGAGAAAATAAAAGAGAGACCCTAAGGAAAAAGAGAGAGAGAGAGAGGATAAAGGAAGAGAAACAAGAGGGGAGGAGAATGGAAGGAGACGGAGTGGAAATGTGTGAAAATGAAAAGAAAACGAAAAAGTCGGACAAACAAAAAGAAAGAAATGACATGGGGGCAGGGGGAGGTTCCGGGAGGAGGAGGAGGAGGAGGAGGAGGAGGAGACGGGAGGAGGAGGAGACGGGAGGAGGAGGAGACGGGAGGAGGAGGAGACGGGAGTGGGAGGGTGTGGGAGAGGGGGGAGAGAGGGTGTGGGAGACACCTTACTGTGATCCATCGACTTACTGGCGAGTTCTGTTCTCGAGCTGTAGTGCACGAGCGCTTGATGGGTTAAACGAAGTAACCAACAAGAACAACGTTAACACAGACAATGGCAGTCATGGTGGCCGGCTGGCATTATTCACTTACAAGGTACGTATAAAAGCAAATGAAAGAAAACACGTTCAGGTGAAAAAACAGTGGTTTATCATTAGTTACTTAACCCAATAACTTCGGAAATGATAATAATGATAATAATAATAATAATAATAACTTAAAAATAGTAACAATAACGATAATTGTAATAATAAAAACGATGACAATAACAACGATAAAAACTATAACACAAACTAATGACAATAACACTAATGATGACAATAATAATAATTATAATAATAATAATAATAATAATAATAATAATAATAATAATAATAATAATAATAATAATAATAATAATAATAATAATAATAATAATAATAATAATAATAATAATAATAATAATAATAATAATAATAATGATAATATCGACAGTAAATAGGGGCGGGTGCGGGGGGAAGGGGGTGGTGGTATGTAAACAAAAGCGGGTGGACTGAGGCACGGTGGGAGGGGGAGGGGGCAGGTGGGCTAAGTGGGGGAGAGGATTACATCGGAAGGGGGAGGAAGGGGCTGAAGGAAGTGGGAGGGCGTGGGGGAGTGAGGGAGGGCGTGAGTGTGGGAGGGTGTAAGGGTAGAACGAAGGACATTGAATGGCCTACCAGTGCCTTGTGACCTCTATTGCACGACTGTGAAGAAGTGGACAACGAGCAGTTGATGCTGCAGCGTGCAGGCAAACACAAACAGAGGCGTGCACACATCGAGTATGAGGCCCACAAGCCCATGTGGCCCACAAGCTCATGAGCAAGTCCACCATCTAGCCTGCTCTCAAAACTCACGAAAAGTGTGACAACATTCTCTGCTTTATGAGGTCTTTTATTTCTCAATTTAGTAATTAAAGCAGCGGTTTTTTTTTCTTTTTCGTTGACTAATGTCGTCTAAGAAACTAGAACAGCAGCAGCTGGCGTTTGAATCTTGTCACATTAGTAGGGAACAATAACTAGCACTGCTGTAAGTTTGAGTCTAGTTCACAGCCTCTTGTAGTCACTATATCTACAAAATACAGCCTCGTTTAGTCACAATACCTATAAGACAATTACTGCGAGGACATCTTCACACAGTCACAAGATACATATATTTCCTTATGCATTACTATATCTAGAGGCAAAAATATCAAATCATCACTACACAGAAAAACAGAGCTCAATGGTGTAAATAAAAAAAATTATGGTCAACAAATAAAGTAAACGCAAGGCGTCAACATAATTATCATGAAAAAGGAAACTGAGAAAATTAATAGTTTCTGCCTTTACATTCACAACTTTATAGAATTCGCACAAAACATTCATACATGCTGGGATGCAAGAATGCGCGCGCACACGCACACACACACACACACACACACACACACATACACATATCAAGGTGTATATCTGGGCAGGAGATTTTCTCTTATACATACTTCGTTGAAAGTGATGGGCAGTTGTGCGCTTATTTTCTTAAAGGTATTTTCTATCCACCTTACTATGGACTTGTTCTCCTTTGAATTCAATGTAAGTAGTCATTTTTGCTAGATCGCTATTTCGGTTACAAGACCCTTCTTCAGTAGTTTGGAATATTCTTTCTCTATGGTTAGAGTAAGAATGTTTCCGGTAAATGGTGTGATGATATTTCTTTCTATATGTTTGTTTGTTGAACACAAATCAAAGAGAAAGAATATCCGAAGCGATCTAGCAAAAATGGCTACCTATAGTGAAGTCATAAAACTCCTTTCAGAAGACAAAATGCCGTTGGTAAGGCATATAGATAATAATTTAGGCAAATAATAAGTGCACAACTAGCCATCACTTCCAACGATATATATATATATATATATATATATATATATATATATATATATATATATATATATATATATATATATATATATAGAGAGAGAGAGAGAGAGAGAGAGAGAGAGAGAGAGAGAGAGAGAGAGAGAGAGAGAGAGAGAGAGAGAGAAATTCGCTACCAACAGCGACATCAATCCGATAATTTTCATGATAGTCTGTTGGTGTAGTGGGCTAAAGCTCTGTGAAGGTGATCTTACGGGTGGCCGATAGCAGTGGGTTCGAATACTGCATGTGACTGTCGTAAAAATTATCGGATATATATATATATATATATATATATATATATATATATATATATATATATATATATACTTACATATATGCATACAATGTACAAATACACCCACACACAAATATTTGCAGCCGTACGTTAAGAATGTACTTTCATATATACATACATACGCACATGCACCCAGGCCTTTTTATTTCAAAGCAGCAGTTTGCAGTTCGAGGTCAAAGGCAAATGGGGTCAATCTCGTGGCTGTATCGATACTGTCTGGCCACAACACTCGACGAAATTAGAGCTGCACGAGTGCAAAGTGGTGTTTGAGTCAAATATTGGATTCTTTTGTTTTCCAACAGGCTTTCCGCCTCATTCTTTCTTTTACAGTAATTCCTTCTGGAAAGATGTGCATGTTACGCTATCAAACTAATCTAACAGAAAAAAAGCATCGCTCGGATTTTGTACGAAGCAATATAAAGCACTGGACGAAAGGTACTGGAATATGCATGGCGGTCCTTTGTGTTATGTTGGCAGACCTGGGAGAGGAATGTCAAGCCTACCAACCCTCCCGATACGTCCGTTTTTTCTATGACTATTGCTAAGTCATAGAAGTCCATCTGCCCCACTTTTTTATACTTTCCACTTTCCTGCACTGCATCAACAAAATACACAAAATTTACAATTTATTTCCTCCTTTAATTCCAAAAGCAAACCAATCTAACTGCCGAATATTACCAGGTAGGCTTATCCCACAAGCTCTACAGCAATGCATTACGTCATTCTAAGCATCGGTTCTGGATCACGAACAAAAACAATTGACTGTAAACATATTCCTTACAATAGTGTTAATATCTGCAAATCACATTTTACTTCAAGCTCTAAAAATATGCTCACCTACGTGGCCAAACAGGTGTCATGTGTTACTTATATTATGCAATATCCGCCTGTATGTATATTAAACACTGCATTTATCATGTTTAGAGCACAAACCGTGTTAACTGGACAAAACCCGCGTCTGCAAACATTGACTCCGTCGATCACAAATACCATACAACGCAGTGGGCAAGATTAATAAAGTTGATTCAAGTTACTTGTCCAATAATCCGGCATGATCACCAGGTTTGCTGTTGCACAGACCTCCAGCAAACAAGCTGGTGATGAGGGGTGTCTGCCTGGAGGCGCGTCGCTGCAGGGAGTACATGCTATTCCCGTACCACAGAAAAAAAAAAACCCTTATTCTCTCCTTGCACCGATTCCTTCGGGATTAGAGAACATTTATGTACTGTCAACAACTGAACGTGGTAACACATGAACTCTGGGGTCTGCAGGAATTATGTAAAATCGGCTTCACTCGCTCTCCCAAGAGGTCGCTGACCCCCACCCACCCAGACCCCCAGTAGCTGCTCCGAGGAATGGAAACACAAAGGGAGTTCCAGGCAATTTCAGTCTTATTCTTGGCCGCTACTTGTGGACAACACTGTTTATGAAGCCTTCACTTGGAGCATCAACCCACGATCTTTTGCGACACTGGATTTTTGCGTGGGAAATTCCTTGATGTGACGTCTTTTTCTGTTCCGGAAAATGATTGGTCAAAAATCAGCGGTTGTGAACGGTCATTATACTTTTTTTATATTTTCTCCTGGTCGGTATTTGACGAGCCTCTGCCCTGCCACCTACTTTCTTTTATTTATTTTTCATTTATTTACTTATCTTTTTTATTTTCATTGGGCTTAGTACTCTACCAGTCCATCACAACAATTCCATCTTGTGCATTTGGCTTTCTTCAAGATCCATTACAAATGTTATTTTAAACATATTTTTAACAAGAGCAGAAAATAGAATACACTTTCCGTGTTTCAAAGCCCCATTTATCTCACTTTGTACTTGAAATAAACTTTATCAATTTATCCTCTTAAGATGAGACACCAGACACTAAAGACATTTTTCGCTCTTTGTCTGGTATGTCGTTGGAAATTTGAAATCTCTGCTTAGTGCAACGGTCTGCAAGGGGTCATACATTCTCAACCTTCTTCAACATGGCCTCGTCTCTACCAAGCTTCTTTACACTCGTGGGAACCCGTGGTTTCTTGTGTGGAGTAAAATGATTAAGGTTTTTTCATTCCCACTGCGATGATTGAATAAGTGACTCTCTCTCTCTCTCTCTCACTCTCACTCTCACTCTCTCTCTCTCTCTCTCTCTCTCTCTCTCTCTCTCTCTCTCTCTCTCTCTCTCTCTCTCTCTCTCTCTCTCTCTCTCTCTCTCTCTCTCTCTCTCTCTCTCTCTCTCTCTCTCTCTCTCTATCTCTCCTCTATCGACACACAAGATGAGGCGGTTCTCAACCTTTCCTTCCTCTGCACTAAATAAATGAATTAGAAAAATAAAAATAAAAAACTTCAGCAAGAGTTTCTCAAGTCGTTCATTCCTCTTCCTACCGACGGGAAAAAGTGTGCGACCGTCTTGGCCACTTCATTCTTCTTCTTCTTTCTTTCTTTCTTACCATCGCCGAAGGTCTATTTAAACTCTCAGACTGGACCCCACTTTTTCTATTACTACTGCAGGGTTGCTCTATTTTGGTGGTTGTAATTTGGTGTATATATACGCACACTATATACTTACTGTATATATATATATATATATATGTCTATATATATATATATATATATATATATATATATATATATATATATATATATGTATATATATATATATATATACACATATACAAACACATTTTCTACGCATCAATTCATACATTACACAATATACTTTTATAAGTTTACTAACGTACACTTTCAACCACACACATACACACACACACACACACACACACACACACACACACACACACACACACACACACACACACACACACACACACACACACACACACACACACACACACAAATAAAAAATGAAAAAATGTAACACACCTCAACAAATAATTAATTACTGACGAACGAAACTGATATAAGAAATTAAAATATATAATACGCAAATTAAGAACAAATGAAAAGAAAACTAACGGGAGCGATGCAAAAATGAAATGTTTGCTTAAAATGCATCAGCACTCTTCTTAGTCCTTCCAGTGACGTCAGCCGATTTTCCTCACTCGAAGAAAGTCCAGCTCTCGCACGTAAAGGTCTAAGACTTGTCTATCACTCTCTAGCAAAGCAGAATTTCTACTAGACACATTTCAAATACTCGTTACTAATACTAAAACATT
This sequence comes from Oratosquilla oratoria, assembly GCF_046742065.1. Lineage (NCBI taxonomy): Eukaryota > Metazoa > Arthropoda > Malacostraca > Stomatopoda > Squillidae > Oratosquilla > Oratosquilla oratoria. The sequence continues at coordinate 51,306,956 of NC_134787.1, forward strand.
GCTTACAACTAATACAACACTTAATTGCTAATATCCACTTAAAATTAACAAGTCATTTAGTAGTAAACTGTACGATTAGGAGAAATCACCACTCAATCATATCTAGGGTGTCTAGCTAACTAGAAGAGGCCGCTTTCGCCTTTAAACACAAAGCCATGGCTAGTCCAACTTAATATTACCAACCCAACGACCAGCATTCGTTTATCTAAACGAGGCGAGTTTTTCATACACAATTATGCTAATGTTTGCTTTGCAATTCTAATATTTTACAAAAAATAAATTCAATGAATACGATGAAAAATTTACAGTAACAGTGAAAAAATATTCGCCTTGCTTAGAATACTGCCTAAACATCAATCTATCAACCTGTCATCCTATCACTATCTACGGTGACTTTGTGACTATCACAACCATGTAAAAGACCAAATATAACTCTATGCATACAAAGTTTCCCCCGAGTACAGTGGGCGGAGCCTATGCGTGACGTCACATCACTCTGCTCGGTCCAGTCCACCTATCACAGAATGTCTGACAAGTGACGTCACGTCGACTACGACGACATTTTTATAAAATGTAGACAAAACTTTGTATACTTAGACTTTGGAAGCAAACCTGGACTTTTCATAACTCCATGAGCAAATATTCAGATAATTCTCTCTATTAAGAATATCTAAAATTTTGAAAAATTAAATATTCGTAACGAAAGTCCAGAAATCTAGAAAATCTCCTATATTACACGCACTTTCCATTATCTTAGTATTTCTTAGAAAGGCGTTTACGTTCCGAATTTTGGATTTTCCGAGTTCTAAAGGTTCCCAATAGAGACGTCTACACTGTCATGGCTATGCAATCTCCTAGCAACACAAAACTAAATCCCATGCAACCACTATACACCACTCTTGACCGGCTTTATTCTGCTTAACATCACACAAAACTTAACTGGATGTAGACGATTTCAAATAATTCGGTATTGTACGTACAGTTGTGACAAAAAGTCTTAATGGAAATTTTCCTTACGCCTGCCGCTAAGTGATTTTATTAATATCCACGCCACCCAGCACCCTCATCAGTAATGGCGAAGTTGCGGCCTATTTAGAGAATCATTGCTGCAAGTACCTTTCTAATGCTAACAACTCTTACCAACACCTACTACTCGTGTCTTTGTCAAGGAATACCCGATTTCCAATACCGATATCATCCAGTTACCAAGTATTACTACCGAACCTCACCCATACCACTCTCTAAACCTGTTTTCATGTGGTTATGTTCACTTCATATCTCCATAATTAACCTACAACGATACGCATACTGAGAAACTACTTCATTAATTCTACAAAATCCTACATACCAGATATAAATACAATGCGAGTGCCCACCCCCACCCCACCATCACCACTCCAATTAGCCAACTCATTACCACAATGCAGGTGAACTTGGGTCTCGCGTCTTCCCTCATTACTGGCGAGCATCGCGTGCTACATCCTTGTCCTTTCTCTACCTTATAAAGACCTATGTCTCAATGACCTTTTGCCCCCCCCCGCTTCTTCCCCCCCCCGGTAAGGGAAGTTAACCTGTGTCAAACCAAACCTTGATCAGTGGGTATAAAGGGAGATCCACAGTCTTCTCGCTCTGTCCCTTTAACGACATGCATCGAAGGGGATATGGTGGCGGCATTCTTATTCCCCACCACAGGGGTCGGGTGGGGGAGTTAACACAAAGTGTACCAATCACTAGATCAACATTCTTGACTAAATGAGAGAGAGAGAGAGAGAGAGAGAGAGAGAGAGAGAGAGAGAGAGAGAGAGAGAAAGAGAGAGAAAGAAAGAGAGAGAGAGAAACAGACAGAAACACAGAGAGAGAGAGAAACAGACAGAAACACAGAGCGAGAGAGAGAGAGAGAGAGAGAGAGAGAGAGAGAGAGAGAGAGAGAGAGAGAGAGAGAGAGAGAGAGAGAGAGAGAGAGAGAGAGAGACCCTTTTATATATTTTTTGGGGGGTTGGGGGGTTGGAGGGTTGGGAGTGTTCATTGTTTGTGTGAAACGGCACCGACACTACCACCACCACCGTAACTATTATTTCCATCAGTGCCAACATAAATGGCTGACACCATCACCAGCGTTGCAAAAGCTACCACCACGGCTTCCACGACAAATATCATTACTACCACCAACACCACAACTACCACCACTACATCTACTAGTGTAACTACCATTTCCACCACTACCAGCATAAACAGCAGACTGACACCAATTCTAACTATATGTAGCACATAAAGCTGTATACTTGTCTCTTTGGCGTTATTTTATTCTGGCTGTTGACAGGCGCCTTTATTCGGATGAGGGCGGGAGGATGACGTTTTACCCCCTCTCCCTCCCTCTCTTCCCCCTCCCTCTCCCCCTCTCCCTCCCTCTCTTCCCCCTCCCCCTCCTCCCCGACAAAAGAGCACTGTACTCCGCCATCCTAATCTACGTTTGACTTTACCTCTAACTACTACAGTGCCCTGCGTCTTACACGGAGGTACAACGAGTATCTTTGTTTACGTCGAACATTTACGCCACTCGTAAGCCTACGAGGTCGTAAAGGACTCGTTCACCTCGTACATCTACGACCCGAGGATCCATGGAGGACATTAATAGTCACTATACTATTAATCATCCTGTCACCAGGGGATTTTATTTAAGTGACAGAAACTCCCTCCTAAGCAAATAAAAAGTCTACACACCGTGTCACCTTTACACCACACCACGACATAGCCATGACTCTACCAGCCTCTTCACCATCATCATCGTCACCACTACCACCACCACCATCCTCATCACCATCATCGTCACCACTGCCACCATCGCCCTCATCCCTACCACCCTTTAATAACCACCTGACCAAAAGAAGGGGGACAAAAGACACCAAGAACGGAACCAGAAACGTTTCTCTTACCTTCAGGTCGCGCTGGAGTCTTGCGTTCTGCTCCTGGGTCTTGAGGAGCTCCTTCTGCGTGACCTGGAAGTTCTCCTCGACTTCCTGCAGTCGGGCCTGGAGTTCTCGAAGTCGATCTCTCGCGGCTCCGAGCTCGGCGTTCTACACGAAGGAGGGGGGGAAGAGTAAGAGGAGGTGTTAGAGGGAGAACGCATTCGTTGGGTGAGGAAAATTCTCCTCGATCAAGTTTTTTCTTTCTCTTTTTTTTTTTTTTGAGTTTCAGGTTAAAGGAAAAGCGCCAAGGAAAACTGGCACTACGCTTGGCAGTATGTCTAATTACGGGGACCTAAGCTTAAGGGATTCATGAGGTCAGTACTTACTGACCATAATGAAACTGCAAATACTTCTACTACTGACTACCACTAGCTCTTCTCGCGCTTCTAGAACAAATCAAGAAATGCTTAGACGTCTTTCTAGGATACTTGGCACGGTTAACATCAGTGAAATTATTTCAATATTGTTGGTAAAGACTTATCATGGATGGGTTCCTCAAACGAGGAATGCCAATTTAGCAGATTATTATTTTTTTTTCAAGAAAATTTCTTTGCAATAATAAGCTCCAGTGTAAAAAAAAAATGCGTATATGTGCGATTCAAGACCTTTTTGCAAAACTTCAGATTTTTTGTGGAAAAAAACGAAGAATTAACCCCTTCCGTACTATGTGGTACTTTCCCACTTTTTATCTCCACAGCTGCCGTCAGGCGATTTTATTCATCTGTCCTTGCCCCCATGGGTAGTGAAGGAAGCCTACCCTTCCTGGGCCAGCCCCTCAAGTTTAATTCTGACAATTTTATTCAGCTGTAGGCGATCCCCAGCTAGTAGGGAAGAGGTTAATCTCTCCGCGATTAAACTGTGTTAGAAGAACATAATTAAGCCCAAGGTCTGCACAAGAACAGGTCAGTTCAGTCGGGAAAGCAAACGAACGATATGACGTCATAAGGAAGTGACGTCACACCATTTCTGGCTTTAAGTGCCCTGTTCTTGTTCAGACCTTGATCAAGCCATGCTCTCGGAAAATGGCTCCTTGCTTGGGAAGCAGCATCAAATCGTTCAGTGATTTATTTACAATATCAACACTGGAGAACGAGATCTTAGTTGGGTTCGAGTCCCATTTGTCAGCGCGTGGCGGCAAAAGTCCCCAAGATTCGACAAAAGCATGCACATCAAGCCACCTCGTTGACCAATCGATAGTTGAAAATTAAAGAATAATAATAATAATAATAATAATAATAATAATAATAATAATAATAATAATAATAATAATAATAATTATATAATGATGATGATGATGATGATGATAACGATGATGATGATGATAACGATGATGATGATGATGTAATAATAATAATAATGATAGTGAGGTTAATAATGTGTGAGAAATATAAAGAAAAATTAATATGAATTCTTACTGAAAATATCTAAAGAAATCGAAAATTTCCAACATTCGAGACATATATAATTCCTAAATCTCGATAATTGCAAATACCAGAAACACTTAATCATATTTTCGAAATAAGTTTTAGCTCTGAAAATTGGAGACTTCCGAATTTTAAGAGAATTCGAGAAAATTGATTATATGTAGGTACGGACCGTTAGCCGGGTCGATAAATTCAAACTGAGATTCGGAGACTCGAAGTAGCGTCGCATCATTTCCAATCGATCGACATAATTCGTTATAGATTTTGTTCTGCGTAAAGCCAGGCGATTTCATTCAGTTGTAGAATGAACTTGGAATATAACCAGCGACTCGAAGTATGTCCCCTGTGTTAATTTTTTTTAATAAATCGGTTGAGTGTTAATTTGTGATGCGCAACCCAACGTCTGACGGTCTAAGGTCGGTTTTCTCGCGACGAAGAGTGAAACTGTCGGGTCGAATGCAATTAATATTTCAATATCGAGACGTGTGTCGGTAATCTGTTTCAACCACAAAATGAATAAATAACTAAATGAATAAATAAATAAAGATAAATAAATAAATAAGTAAAATAAAATAAAAGAGAAAGGAATAGATAAAAACGTATTTTTTTCAAGGATCGTTACAAGTATGTCTGTAGGTCAGAGCCTCCGTCGACACACTTTCCAAATACTGGATTTCTCTCGACCCTTTCCATATCGGGTGACACTTTTTATTTTACTCTGTCGCCGCCGACCTATATTGTTCATTTCCGTAGTTACAGCCTATTGGAAATGGCAATGGGGGAAGCCACCTTATACGTCTATTCTTTCTGCCGCCAGACGATTTTATTCAGCTGAGAGGGATACACAAAGGAGAGAGAGAGAGAGAGAGAGAGAGAGAGAGAGAGAGAGAGAGAGAAAGAGAGATTCCCAATATTCCGTGTCAATGATCAACTGCGTGTACGTTTATACAGCAGTAATATGCACTACAAGCGCGCGTGCACGCTTCTTCTCTATCTCTCTCACTCTCTCTTACCCACCCTACATATGTACACACGTACATATGTACACAGCCTACATATGTACACACGTACATATGTACACGTACACACGTACACGTATACACGAGCACACACACACATATACACGGACACATGTACACACAAACACGTACACATGTACACGCACACATGTACACACACACACGTACACATGTACACGCACACACACACACACACACACACACACACACATACATGCACACACACACGTGCACACGCACACACATACACACACGTGCACACGTACACATGTGCACTCACACACACACACACACACACACACACACACACACACACACACACACACACACACACACACACACACACACACACACACATGCACACACACACACACACACGCAAAGTGGGCATAAATGAGAAACGTCCAAATCAGGTGGGAAGAGGTGAAATCCCGCCTGACTGACTGATTCCCACACCCTGTCGACCGACGTGGCCTGAAATAAAGATGGGCATCGCTTTCAGCTGGGTCCTCGGGGTTGTGTCAGTCATTAGCGTGACCTGTTTTGACCCCAGTTAACAAGTTACGAGTCTATCGCCTTCATTCTGACGACTGCTTCGTCACCGATAATTCATCCTTGTGGGGACGATGTCACGACAGTGGTAAGGGAGAGAATTAGGGAAGGATGAGGGGGCATTATAAAGATTCAGCATTCTTTTTTATTGATCTAATTATCAATTTATTTATTTATCAACTCGGCTCGAAGATACAAACACGTGAGGCGAGACGTTTCGAAAGGAGTATGGTGATGTGTGACCAGGTAATGATGATCTGTGGTTAGACGGTGATTAGTTATCAGTGATTTGTCGAGGACAATGATAAGTGATACCACAGTGACTGTGCCTAGTGAGGAACCGACACAACGAAGACGGCACAAGTGTCCTTATACGGAGTGGTGAGGGAGGAGGAGGAGGAGGAGGAGGCAAAGACCGAAAACAAAAACACTAAACACCACAACAAACAAACAAACAAACAGGCACAAAAATAAACAAATAAAAAATTGGCGACAAGAGGAAGAGAGACAAAAAGAGAGAGAGAGAGAGCCTTGTGGCACCAGAGGCAGAGGTAGTGTCCTTACACAACAACGCCAACACGTGAAAAAATGATGAGACGGCGCCACCGCACAGGTCAGGTCACGTCTTCTTTAAGCGAGGTCACACCCGGGGAAATTAAACCGGTTAACCAATCCATAAAGTGGCTTCGATTCCACGATGACGTACAAAGAATAATTATGGTCGAAGTATATTAATCTAACTATCCCTTTTTCAGTTCTTTTTTTAATCTTGTTCGTATTTTTTACGGTTTCCTTAATAACAATCACTTTAAACCCATCCATATTATTACCATTATTATACTCAGTATTATTATATATATATATATATATATATATATATATATATATACACGTATATATATATATATATATATATATATATATATATATATATACACGTATATATATATATACACGTATACACATACACAGCGTATATATATACAAAGACCGACAACGAATACCTCCGAATGGTAATTAGAGACGGTCATCAGAGCTATTTCCCCTCATCTGATCTTCAAAACCTGTTAACACCCTCACCTCCAAGTGGAAGAAAAACCCCGAGGGGCTGACACTTGGTGTCCGGACGCGGCGCCAAGATATGTCTCTACAAACTTTGTATTTCTCTTTTTCATACAAGGAGAGCTGACAACCGGTGAGTGTGTAGAGGCTATCACACTGGGCTATTTTTCCTTCAACCTCCGATTAATCGGCGATACCGCCAACCCACCTCCAGAACTCTTTCTGTCGTAAAATCGCCACGACAAACTATTTTTACTTCTCAACGAAAATACATAGGACATCATTTGATATGCTGGAGGGAAAATGATTTTCCTCCAGGTTCCTTCCTGAGAGCTGTGGGCTGCAAATCTGCTCCAACAATCGGAGGTAAAATAGCCCAATGTGACAACGCCTTGACCCAGTGACACAGAAACGGTCCAACACTGATTCAAAAACAGAAACGAGGTCAATGTTTCTTCCTAGGGAGAAGGGAGGTCACGTGAACTGTTACCGGCAACTGAGGGGTTGCGGGTTTCTAGTTGATGAAAACTGAGGCATCTGTTATCATTATTACATATACACACATACGTGCCACTTCTTTATTAATCTACACATGAATATATTTTTATTAATCTACACACGTATATATTTTTATTATCAATTTACACACGTACATATTTTTTATTATTAATCTACACACGTATGTATTTTTATTACTAATCTACACACGTCCATATTTCTTATCATTAATCTACACACGTATATATTTTTATTATTAATCTACACACGTACATATTTTTTCTTATTAATCTACACACATATATATCTATTCCCGGTCACGGCGCTTTTCTCTCCACAAATGGAGGTCACAGCGACGTTTTCTTTTTCACTAAAAAAAAAAAAATAATAATAATAATAAGAATGGAGAGTCTGGGCCCTTCCAGTAAAAATAAATAAATGAATAAATAAATAAATAAATAAATAAAATAAATAAAATAAATAAAATAAAATAAAGTAAATAAATAATAATGATAATATACATATTAGGCAAGAAGGATACAGTATCCCAACATCATCTTGTTATCAAATTATCTTGTTTATTCACCGACCCCCTCCCCGTACACTCTTGTTACTGTCACACTCTCTTCCCTGACTCTCATTCCTAGCCTTTTTTTATTTCCATTCCTCCCAATAAAGCTTCTTCTCCATTTCCTTACTTCCTGTAGATACGCACCTGCCTCCTTCCATCTCCTCTTCCTCATCCTTCCCGTCTCGTATATTTCTTAACAACCTGCGTCCGTCTATATCACATGAACTAAAACTTGTTTACATTGCCCTCCATGTTCAAGGATCTACTTTTCCCTTTTGTCTGTATTTGCATCTTATCCACTGTTTTCGATACACAAACAATCCTCAATCCGTCAATCAATCGCTGACGACTTCGTCTTCTCTCGGAGAGCTCGTCCACATCTCGCTTCCATACAACAACGAATGAAACAGACTTAGTAACCACGTAGTGAGTACTGACACTATCGATTGTTTTAAGAAACGGTTAAACAACTTTATGGATGGGGATGACAGATAGTAATAGACATGGAACTGCCTAATGTAGGCCTTATGGTCTCTTGCAGTCTCCTTCATTCTAATGCTCTTATGTAACACGGTCTCCATTAAACTCCACCATTCTCATCATTGCTCCACACTAATATTTCCCAAACCCTTCTGTACCCGGTGGTTCTTTCCCTATTGCTCTAAATGCCGCCAGATGATTTTATTCGTCACTGTGGCACCCTCTCGGCAACAGAATGGCACCGAGATGTCTCTATCTGCGTTCCATCTCTCGCCCGTTTTAATCCGTCATAAGCTGCTCTATCTCGAAATATCTACATAAGCTTACTCTCTCCAGATGACAATCCGTGAGGCTTTCAGTTTTATCAGTGCTACTTCCTATCTTAAAAGAGAGAGAGAGAGAGAGAGAGAGAGAGAGAGAGAGAGAGAGAGAGAGAGAGAGAGAGAGAGAGAGAGAGAGAGAGAGAGAGAGAGAGAGAGAGAGAGAGAGAGAGAGAGAGAGAGAGAGAGAGAGAGAGAGAGAGAGAGAGAGAGAGAGAGAGAGAGAGAGAGAGAGAGAGAGAGAGAGAGAGAGAGAGAGAGAGAGGATGGGATTACGAGACTAGAGGAGATAAGAGGGACGTCGATGATTGATGCAAGTCTACTCAAGACCACGAGCGTCACACAATCTCGTCCCATTACTTTGAATAAAAAAAAAGACAAAGAAGAAGACGTGGAGGAGAAGGATGTAGTGGAAGAGGAGGAGGAAAAGGACGAGGAAAAGGACGAGGTGGAGAAGAGGAAGATGTGGAGAAGGATGTAGAGGAAGAGGAGGAAGAGGACAACGAGGAGAAAGAGGAGCAGGAGGAAGAAGAGGACGAGGAGGAAGAAGAGGACGAGGAGGAAGGGAGGGATACAGACAAGGAGGAGGAAGAGGAACAGGAGGAGGAGGAAAATGAAGAGGGAGAAGACAAGGATGAAGTGAGGATGAAGTGGAGGAGGAGGAGGAAAATGAAGAAGGAGAAGAGAAGGATGATGAAGTGATGATGAAGAGGAGGATGAGAAGGAGATGAGAAAAAGGAGCAAGAGGTGGAAAAGCACGAGGATGACAAAGGGGAGAAGGAGGAAGAGCAGGAGGAGAAAGGAGGAGGATAACGGAGGTCGAGGAGAAAGGAGGAATGGGAGGCGGGGGAAGGAGGAGAGAGAGAAGGAAGAGGAGGAGGAAGAGAAAGAGCGGTAAGATGAGCAGGAAGGGAAGGAGGAGGAGGGGGAGGAGGAGGAGGAGGGAGGAGAAGGGGGGGGAAGAGGAGGGGAAGGAGGAGAGAAGAAAGAGAAGGAAGAGAAAGAGGTGGTAAGAGGAGCAGGAGGGGAGGGGGAGGAGGAGGGGGAAGAGGAGGAGCAGGAGGAAGAGGAGGAGGAGGAGGAGGAAGAGGAGCAGGAGGAGGGGGAAGAGGAGGAAGAGGAGAAGGGAGGAGGAGGAGGAGGGGGAAGAGGAGGGGAAGGAAGAGAAAAGAAAGAGAAAGAGGGGTAAGAGGAGCAGGAGGGGAGGAGGAGGGGGAAGAGAAGGAGGAGGAGGAGGAGGAAGAGGAGGAAGAGGAAGAGGAGGAAGAAGAGGAGAGGAGGAGGAAGAGGAGGAAGAGAGGAGGGGGAAGAGGATGAGGAGGAAGAGAGGAGAGGAAGAGGAGGAGGAGGAGGAGGAGGAGGAGGAGAAGGAGGAGGAGGAGGAGGAGGAGGAGAGGAGGAGGAGGAGGAGGAGGAGGAGAAGTATGCAAATGTATACAGCCAGTACTCGAGCAAACTACCTCGAACAGCTTGGGGAAAAAATCTTTCCCTAAAAGAAATAAGGACTGTAAAGACATTTCTTTCTTTTGCAGAAACACAACACCTGAAAGAACAGGAACAAGAAGTCTGTTCTAAAAGCTGGAAATTCAAAACCAAAATTAAGAAAATGTATCTTAGTTTCCAGGAAAAAATATAAAATTGAAATACGAAGAAATGAACAAGCTTGAAAAGTGAAAAAATGATAAAATGGAAAAAAAGGAATATGAAAGAAGAAAGAAAATAAAAAAATAAATAAATAAAAAACAGGACGAGAAAAATACAAGGAAAATTATAACAATGACGATGTTGATGGTCACCATAATAACGATGACAATTGTGAGGATGAAAATAATGATGACGGTGACGATGACGATGACGACGACGACGACGACGACGAAAATAAAGAAATTATGGAGAAAAAAAAATCTGCCTAACAAATATTTGAAATCGGAGAGAGAAAATACAACTCAAAAGAAGACACACCAAACTTTCGAAGTAATATCGTGGCCAAAGCTTCCGACACTAGATCCAGCATAACAACTAGAAGACAACTTGTCACAGCTACCCTATCTAGAAACGCAACTGACATAAGTTTTATACAAATACACGAATATCCAAAAATTATATCATTTCATTATGTAAAACCTATTTCTACTTTCATTCTAGATACAGCCTGAGAGAATTCTCTTTCATAACTGAAGTGAAAATCATTAGTCCACGGTGGGGTAAAATCAAACAGAGGTCCTGAGCTATTTGAAGTGTGATTTCGACATTCCAGGGTCCATGGAACGCGAGAAAAAAAAAGTACGGTACTTTTCCTGACGTTTTTGCTGCCGCCAGACGATTTATTTCCTCGCCCGTGGTACTCAGATCCTCGTTGCTTTAAATGGTGAGTGTTTTTTTCAGATATTTTTTGCATACATTTGCTCACACACATATCATATATATATATATACACATACACACACATACGCACGGCCCAATGACGGGTCCCTTCTAATGGTGTTCCTACAAGACGGACGGCGGAGAGAATAGTCTCCCTAATGCCCATTTTCATGACTCAACTTCCGTATCTTTATATGCAAGTGCTGCCTCGAGGCCTGATATTCGGTGTCCGGCCCAAGATCTTGATCAGTTTCAACTATATTGCCTCAACCTTTTACACCAGGACAGTTGGGAACCGGCAACAGCTCCTCTAACACACATACAACACAAACTACTTCCCAGAGATCTATGGAAGGGCCCGAGGACCGGTGCCGGCCAATGTGGGGCAGCGGGTTTCAAGTAGGTGGAACTCAAGGCAACAATTATCATGTAATTCTATTTCTTTATTTATTATTTTTTTCAACCTGTGCTGGACACGACGTCTGCCACTGTGCCAAACCCCTTACACATCCGTCAACGATACATAAGAACATAAGAATGAAGGAGACTGCAAAAGACCATACGCCCTACACTAAGCAGTTCCCGACAAAGCGTAAAGAAACAATTACAAAAAAAGAGAGCAAACAAATAACGTTCTTAACACACAATAGAAAGCTGCAACACAAAGCTCCACTAGCACCTCCGGCCTCGGCCTCGGCTCCGCGCGGCGAAATCAGAGACCAGAGACCCAAAATCCGAAAGAGGAGATATTGTCCATCCAGCAGCTCCAAGAGTCGGAACCAAAATAAAATCGATAACGGAGAGTTATCAAGTTTATGATCTCAAAGAAAGAAGGAAGGAAGGGGAGGGGAGGAGGAGGAGGAAGAAGAAAGGAGAGAGAGAGAGAGAGAGAGAGAGAGAGAGAGAGAGAGAGAGAGAGAGAGAGAGAGAGAGAGAGAGAGAGAGAGAGAGAGAGAGAGAGAGAGAGAGAGAGAGAGAGAGAGAGAGAGAGAGAGAGAGAGAGAGAGAGAGAGAGAGAGAGAGAGAGAGAGAGAGAGAGAGAGAGAGAGAGAGAGAGAGAGAGAGGAGCAAGATAAGGGCTGGATGCTTACAAGCAAATGCTCGCCCGTTGGGATTCAATTTCTTCAGTTCCAAGCTTTCCAATTTCGAATTTGAAGAAAAGAAAAAGAAGATGAAGATAAAACGAGGAAGAAGATATAAAAAATTAACATAAAAAATAGCAAATAAATAAGAATAAAATCACTGTGCGACCAAATCCTGACCCACACAAAAGGCTTGACGTCACCATGACGTCATGTCGGCTCCAAATTTTTTTTTTTTTAAATATCGGCAGAGTTTAGACTTTTTTTACTTCAGCGTGGACCCTAATAATAAGAAGAAAAAACGCGTGGCGAAGTAGAATTTTAACGAAAGCGAAGAAAAAGTAAATAAAAAAAATTGAGAGAAAGAAAAACAGAAAAATCGTAAAGAAAAAAATACGTCCAATTGCCCGTGGATCCCTCTTCCCTCACTTCCTCCACATCCTAAGCTATCCATCTCGCTCATGTCCGTTTCACCTCCACATTCCTCCACCCTCCCTCCTTCTCGTCCTCCCAATTCTCATCATTTCCTTCTTCAGCGCCGTTATAATCAATGCTAACTTTTGATATATAATTCTCAAATCTTCCAGAATTAGTCTTTCCATCGTTTTTTTTTTTTGTAATTCTTCATAAAACTGCCACTCACTCAAAACCTCAGCTTTACAAATAAAAACTTGAGAAGATTTTCATCTCTACGGTACTTTCCCCCTCCCCCTCCCCTCCTCCCGCTCACCCCTCCTCTTTATCTCCCCCCTCTCTCCTTCCTCTCACTCCTCACTCTCCCCCTATCCCCTCCCTCCACTCCTCCCTCTCCCCTACCACTTTCACCTCTCCCTCTCCCCCCTTAAATCCCCTCCCTCTCTTCCCTACCCCCCTCTCCCTCTCCCCCCTTAAATCCCCTCCCTCTCTTCCCTACCTCCCTCGCCCTCCCTATCATCCCCAACCTTCCCCCCCCCTCATTCAATCACAGTCGACACCCATCCACTCACCCCCACCTCCACTCGTTCTTCCCTCGTGGTTCACAATCCACAAGGAACTACTCCAACACTTTCCTCCTCCAACACACTTCACCGCCACTTCAGAATTCTCCCCCTTTCTCCTCCTCCTCCTCTTCCTACTTTCTACTTAAGACTTCCACAACCTCCTCCTCTTCCACTTCTATCTCCGACCCCTCCTCCTTCTCCTCCTCTTCCACCTCTTCCTATTCCACATATCCTCCCTCTCCTCCTCCACCTCTTCCCTCTCCTGCTCCTCCTTTTCCTCCTCCATCTCTTCCTATTCCACATATCCTCCCTCTCCTCTTCCACCTCTTCCCTCTCCTGCTCCTCTTCCATCTCTTCCTATTCCACATATCCTCCCTCTTCTCCTCCACCTCCATCTCCTCCTCCTCTCCATCCCTTGTTCTCCATCCTTAATCAACCTCCTCATTCTTTCCTCCACCTCCTCTTGGTTGCTTCTCCACCATCAACACTGTTCGAGTGAGAGAGAGAGAGAGAGAGAGAGAGAGAGAGAGAGAGAGAGAGAGAGAGAGAGAGAGAGAGAGAGAGAGAGAGAGAGAGAGAGAGAGAGAGAGAGAGAGAGAGGGGAGAGGGAAGAAATCATCAGAAGAGAAAGAGAGAAGGGGAGGAAAATCAGCAGAGAAAGAGAAGGGGGGGTAGGGTGAAGAAAGCCCCCCAAATCTCCATTAACCCCCCCCCCCAACTGGCTCCGACGGGCATTATGCATAAAATGCTGATTACCGTTCCGTTTCTGAACGGCGGGAAATTATTGGCCTAATTCCGCCCAATGTCGCCTTTTCTATCCCACTGGGCTGGACGCGACCGGGAAACAAAGACAATTCATTTGCAACGGGTCCCTTCCCCGACTCTGCAACACCAACTTAACCTAACCTCACTCAATGTAGAATAACTAGAAGGGATCGAAAATGTAATCGGGGAAGGGACCTAATAAGAATTATATATTTTACGCGAATTGCGGTCAAAAGGAATTTCCTGTTTCAAAAGCTGGAACGATTTCGTCAGTCTAAAGAAGAACAGGTCACTTCGTATCGATTCTTTTCCTCAAATGAACTGACCTATTCTTATTTGGACTCTTGTACTTCTTATAAAGGGAAATCCACTCCTTCCCAGTGTCTAATCATATTCACGAAATTGTCTGTCCAAATTTGGTGAAAAACGTCTCCCGAGTCGAGATGACGTCACATCGCCATTAAACGTTACGTGATCTGGGACCAGGACAGGTCGACATGACGTCACGGGCAAGAGGACGGGGGTTATGAGTGACGTGATGTCGCCGTGTCCGAGTCTCAAAACAAAAGAACGTCTGAGAACGATATGACGTCATGTCGCCGGGTCCGAGTCTCAAAACAAAAGAACATCTGAGAACGATATGACGTCATGTCGCCGTGTCCGAGTCTCAAAACAAAAGAACGTCTGAGAACGATATGACGTCATGTCGCCGTGTCCGAGTCTCAAAACAAAAGAACGTCTGAGAACGATATGACGTCATGTCGCCGGGTCCGAGTCTCAAAACAAAAGAACGTCTGAGAACGATATGACGTCATGTCGCCGTGTCCGAGTCTCAAAACAAAAGAACGTCTGAGAACGATATGACGTCATGTCGCCGTGTCCGAGTCTCAAAACAAAAGAACGTCTGAGAACGATATGACGTCATGTCGCCGTGTCCGGGTCTCAAAACAAAAGAACGTCTGAGAGCGATATGACGTCATGTCGCCTTGTCCGAGTCCCAAAACAAAAGAACGTCTGAGAGCGATATGACGTCATATTGATCCTGAAGACATCTTCAACAAAGGTAAACAAACACTGTAAATATAAACTTTGGCGTCTAAAACACTGAAGCGATGATCACTAGATCTTCCCTTCTCCCCAAGGCAACGTACGTCTGCAAGAGGCGTGCAGTTCTTCCTGTATTCTATGAATGAATACATAATCACATCCCTTTCAGAAATCACAGAAATCTCGCATGGCCTCGTGAATTTTTATGAGTCTCATTTTCCACTTATTATACATGACTATTCTCGGAGTGCGCATTAAGATGTTGGAATTTTTCATCTTGAGAATGGAAGGTGGCTTCTGCGATGGGGGCATCATGGCGGCATAGTGCATATTAGTTTCGGTGCCAATAGATGCGACGCATATGGCACTCCAGCAGGAAGTGGAGGGCGGGTTCCCAAAGAGAGAGAAAGAGAGAAAGAGAGAGAGAGAGAGAGAGAGAGAGAGAGAGAGAGAGAGAGAGAGAGAGAGAGAGAGAGAGAGAGAGAGAGAGAGAGAGAGAAATTGGCTCGCCCAGAGATAGCCAGAATGTAATTTTCAAAACCTGAAAGGAGTTAACATCTTCAGCAAGATTCACATTTTATATATTTCTTTCTGGCTGACGCCATACGACTCCAATCAGCTGATTGGGGGATCCCGGGGAGTGAAGGGCCGGGGGTTCATTCACTCCGTCTCTTCCCTGAATAAAAATACCCTCCCCCCCTCCCGGATTACATTTGACTCATTGAAGCATACCATAGAGTTAATGCTCATACAGCCTTAATACACGCAGTGTGTGACGTTAAACCATATCATCATCATCTTCATCT
This sequence comes from Oratosquilla oratoria, assembly GCF_046742065.1. Taxonomy (NCBI): domain Eukaryota; kingdom Metazoa; phylum Arthropoda; class Malacostraca; order Stomatopoda; family Squillidae; genus Oratosquilla; species Oratosquilla oratoria. Next base: position 51,322,892 of record NC_134787.1, read on the forward strand.
TTTTGTGTATATGTAGATAGATAGGCATTAACATATGCACACGCACACACACATACCCTACCACCCCTCGCCCCCCACCCGACCCCCAGTCTCCGAATCTTGCCTGCCATGGCGTCGTTTGTCGACAGGGACGGGACTGCCGGACTAATGCAACAGGGCCCGGCCAAATCGTGCAAACCCATAACAGGCGAAGAGGACGCGAGCTGGAAACTTGAGAAGGAAAGGAGAGAAGGAGAGGGAGAGGGAGGGGGAGAGAAAGAAGGGGAATGGGAAAGTAAGGGGAAAAGGGGGGGAAGAAAAGAGGGAGGAAAAGCGAATGGGGAAAGGCGAGGAAGTGGAAAATGGAGAGGGAGAAGGGGAGGGAGATAAAATGGGATAGAGTAAGGGTGAGGTAATGAAGAAGGGAGAGAGAAAGGGGAGAGGGAGAGGGAGAAGGTGAAGACAAATGAGAATGGGCGAAGGAGAAGGAATGGGAACGGAGAAAGGGATCAAGACCCACAACCAGAAAAATCTTTCTGAAGAGGAAGAAGACATTATTTTCATTTCTATTTCACTTTTATTTGTTTATTTTTTTCCTGAGAGAGAGAGAGAGAGGCAGAATGCAAAATGACCACAATAACCATTCTGAAGTAGGCAAGACTTTCTTTAAGAGACTTCCAAAATATCGATTTTTTTTTTACGAAAAAGCAGTAATGATTCTGAGAGACTGAATTCCAATTCGCCGATAAATCAGTCTCAAAAAGACAGTATGAGAGACTACAATCCAAAATGCTCACAAGAATTTTTACAAAGAGGCAAAATCGTCGAGAGAACAGGAGTCCAAAATGCTAGTCTTTGTGAAGACGCAGAGACCAAGAGACCAAAATACAGTCACGAGTCTTTGTGAAGACGCAGAGACCAAGAGTCCAAAATACGGTTACGAGTTTTTGTAAAGACGCAGAGACCAAGAGTCCAAAATGCTGGCAAGAGTCTTCCTGAAGACGCATAGACCAAGAGTCCAAAATGCTGACGAGAGTCTTTGTGATGACGCAGAGCCCAAGAGTCCAAAATGCTGGCAAAACTCTTTGTGAAGACGCAGAGACCAAGAGACCAAAATACTGGCAAGAGTCTTTGTGAAGACGCAGAGACCAAGAGTCCAAAATGCTGGCAAGAGTCTTCCTGAAGACGCAGAGACCAAGAGTCCAAAATGCTGGCAAGAGTCTTTGTAAAGACGCAGAGACCAAAAGTCCAAAATGCTGGCAAGACTCTTTGTGAAGACGCAGAGACCAAGAGACCAAAATACTGGCAAAAGTCTTCCTGAAAAAGCTGAAGGGACTAGCTCTGAAACGCTACAATACAAAGAATACAAGTCTCTCTGAACAACAAGATTTTTTTTTTTTTAATTTGGGGTCCACAACGTTAAGTGTTTTTTTTCTGAAGAGGAAGAAAACTACGAGAAACCAAAAATCCAAAATGCCGACAAGTCTTTCCTAAGAAGAAAGACCAAATGTCTCCCCCCAATGATTCTTCGCCGATTCGACGTCTTTTAACTGCTAACTTAACAAGCTCCAGCCATGCATTAGTGACCACCATCAATTTCCTGGAAGGAAGGAAGAAGAGGGGAGGGAGAGAAGGGGGGAAGGCAAAAGAGGAGAGAGAGTGATAAAGATAGGAGAAGGAAGAAGAGGGGGGGAGAGAGATGGAGAAGAGAAAAAGAGAGAGAGAGAGAAAAATGAGGCAAAACAAAGAAAAAATCCTCACGCTGTCGAAGTTCTGACTGTCCCTTCCTCGAACTCGAAGACGGTGCTAAATCACGCAAGACTTTACTTTGTCGGTGCCATAAATCCGGGGGCGTTCTTCAATGCTCCCCGTCTCCAAAAAAAAAAAAAAAAAAAGAGCCCCGTCACACGACTAGGTACTGTCACAAAGAGAGTAGACAGGCAGTACCTCGACTGAAGGACTAAAAAAACAGAAACCAAAAGAAGGGACCACAATTTCTAAAGCAGTATATACAGGGTGTCCAAAAGTGTCCATACAGTGATTTTTTTAGAATAACTTTTTGAAGAAAGTTTCTGTCCACTAAAGTCCGTATACAAACATTTCGTACCGGGGTCGGAACCCCCCCCCCAAAAAAAAAAAAGTATATACTGGACATCCAAAAGTGTCAAAAACATTTCTTCTTCTTCTTCTTCTTCTTCAGATCCCTTTTAAGAATTTCCAAAAAGAGGGACCAACGATAGACCTAGCCTCACCCCGTCTTCAAAGCCCATCAACACCCTCACCAGAGGTGCAGTCCCGAGGGGTTGGCACTCAGTCTCTGGACCGAGCCCAAGGTCACAACCGGCGACTGTTCCCATTCTCCTACTACTGTAAGCTGGTGACACAGAAACAGTCCTGCACCAATACAACACAGATCTATGGGAAGAAGCAAGGACCGTTGCCAGCTGCTGAGGGGTGTGGGTTTCCAGTCTGTGAAACTTGTTACAACGCTTATTATAAAAAAAAAAAAACTTATCACTTATGGGTTATGTGGTGAAGCAATAAATAATGTATAGGTTTAGCGAGTAAATTTAAATAAAAAATATATATTCCTCTTATTTGTCACTACAATGGCCTTTACTTGGGTATTTTGACAGCAAAGGGAGGGAGGGAGGGAGGGAGGGAGGGAGAGAGAGAGAGAGAGAGAGAGAGAGAGAGAGAGAGAGAGAGAGAGAGAGAGAGAGAGAGAGAGAGAGAGAGAGAGAGAGAGAGAGAGAGAGAGAGAGAGAGAGAGAGAGAGAGAGAGAGAGAGAGAGAGAGAGAGAGAGAGAGAGAGAGAGAGAGAGAGAGAGAGAGAGAGAGAGAGAGAGAGAGAGAGAGAGAGAGAGAGAGAGAGAAACGCACGGGCTAAAACACGTATCAGGGCCGAAATACGCCCAGAGACGATTAGCGGCCTTCAGGAACCGTCACCCCTTTTATCTACAAGCAACGCCTGCCAGCGAAGAGGTAGTCACCTAAGAGGGAGAGTAAAGTCCCCTTCTTCCTCTTACTCGTGTTCTACCTGTTCGTCGTCGTTTTCTTTCCACTCCTCATTCTCTTCTTTTTTCTTTTTCTTTCTTTCCTCTTCTTCCTCTTCTTTCCATCTTGCTCTTCTTGTTCGTTTTCGTAGATTTCCTTTTCCTCCTCCTCCTCATTTTACTCTTGTTCTTCTTCGACCTCCTCTTCCTTCTTATCCTTATCTTGTTCCTTTTCGTTTTCTTCCTACTCTTACTTCCTCATTCTCTCTCCCTCCTCCTCCTCCTCCTCCATTTTCTTCGTCCAAGTTTCATCTTGATCCTTCATCTTTACCAAAACCTCTCTCCTTCAAAATCCCCGCACCTCATCGCTTTCTCCCTCCCCCCCTTCTTATTCCATTTCCCCTCTTCTCCCCCAACGATCAGAACCCTCCTCCCCTTGGTCACTACCCTTCCCCTCCTCCTCTTCCTCCTCCTCACGTCTTTAGTGTCCCCAATTTCCCCTTATTTTTCCTCTCCCTCCATTTTTTTTACCTTTCCTCCTCCTCCTCCTCCTCTTCCCTTCTCACTTTTTGTTTTTCTGTCATCCCCTTTCCGTCTCCCTTTTCCTTCTTCTTCCTCCCCTTCCGCGTTCATTTCTCTCCTCCTACTCCTCCTCTTCCTCTTCCTCCACCTTCCTTTCATCCCTCTGCTTCTCCGTCCATCCTACTTCCACCTTTTCGATAGTCTCCCGTGTTGCACTCCAGTCCTCCCGCAAAGGTTTTCCCCCTCCATTCTCATCAATGTCAGATCCCCGGCCAGTCGCAATATATTCCAGCCCTCACTTCCTCCTTCCCATTTTCTCCCATTTGGTTTCTTACTCTTCATCATCTCCTCTTCCTCCTCCTCCTCCTCTTGCGCCTCCTTCTGCCCATTCTTCACCCCACGGGGTGCCACCCACTATTTGTCGTCTTCGTCTTCGTCTACATCCCCTCCACGCCTCGCCGTCCCTAGAAACTCTACCCTAAACTTTCCTATACAAACTTTACTTCCCTGATTTGCCGAATCCCAACTTTTGTCTTCTCCTGTCCATAGCCTATGCTCAGTTTCCCTCCTCAGACAAGATCTACTTGTTTACTTCGACTAACCATAAAGACGACTTCGACGGCGACTTCGCCTTCGCCTGCGACTTCGACTGCATTTGGTCCAAAAATGTTCCTTCGCCTGAGAAGCCATCATTCTTCAAAGCCCCTTTCCTGGAATTCCTTCCTTTTATTCTTCGATATTAACTTCCCTGGATTCATTTCGTTCCTGGATATTTTAAAATCGTCCTCGTCGTAATTCCCGCCACCTGTTCCTGTTCCTCCTCCTCCTCCAGCACCTCTTGCCCTCTCCTTCGGATTTATTGCTGAGCCCTGCAAACCCCCTCATCACCCCCGACCCCAGGTCGACAGTTTCCCAACTGTAGAAGAGTTGGTGACCCCGTAGGTAGGGAAACATGCCAGTTCGGTAAAGTAAGGTAAGGATAGGTCAGGTAAGGTTAATTAAGGTTAGGTAATATTAGATTAGGTTAGATTAGGTTAGGTCAGAATAGGTTGGATTGGGTTTAGTTACATTAACACTTCCAATCCTCCGAGTCATTTTCAAATGTTTTGTTTTCTCTAATCCCAGACGATTTTATTCAGTTCATGAAGGACCTGATCGAGCTTAAAGTCTCGATTAACCTTAGAAGCCCTCTTCGTAAGTCAGCTTGAGATATTTTGTTCTGGCTGACAGAAGACGACTTCATTCAGCTCCGACGGCTCCCCTACGCTTTCGTGGTTCACAATGTTCGACCAAAGAAGAGTGATTCGGATTCCCGGTTCTCAGTCTCTACCTAAAAATTGGACCACTTTCGTTGCGTTTCACTATTATATTATTTACTCTTGTTGCCGCCAGACGATTTTATTCAGTCGATGGAAACACCCCTCCTCTGCTATGCCTAAGAATTAAAACCTTCTTTCGTTGTGTTTACGACATGTTGGTAACATGTGGACAGCTGCGCCCAAGACGTTTCCCACACGCGATGGATTGAACGCAGCATCAGGAATGTGTGAAGACGTCGCACCCTGGTGAATTACACGCGTCGGAACGCAGCAGCCGGTCCTTCATTTCCTCCAGCTTGCCACATGCGGGCAACACATGTGACCGCTCCTATTGCCACCTCCTCCCACTCCACCGACCCCTTCACGGTGATGCGTCACCTCCATCCGGGAGAAATCCCGAAGTCGTAACGGATCTCACTTCGTAATCACGTAATCCTTGAATCTGGAGGTTCTCCTCCTTTTCTTCAGGGCGTTAGGTTCCTCGGCGTTGGCTCTACGAGATAACACTCCACCATGAGACCTTTGGGTCTGTACCGGAGCCAAACGCAAGCAAAGGTTACGAGAGCTCACCCTCTCGACCTTGACGTAAACACCATCAGGAGATAATCACGGAGGAACCTCCGGCGCCATCTTAACCCCTTCAATACTGAGGGAAGTGAAGTGCCACCGTACATTTGTGATTATTGTGCGTTTGTATTAATAGATCGGGAGATACATGTTTCCTCCCTTATATATTTGTCACAAGTTAAATAATTATTTTGTATTTATTACTGTATTAATTGGTTCCACTCCCGTATCCCCTTTTGTAATGGAACCATGCGGTCGTGCATGCTTCCCGCCAAGCGAGGCTGCATATCCACTCGAGCAGTTGCTAGCTCGCCTCCGTAAACGTAAACTGCAATTGTGGTGCTTTGTCGCCTTGTGATAAATACATTGTTCGGTACTTATTTGGTTTCAATAGCCACCCAATACAAGAGTATCGAGAGGGGCAAGTCCTTTCAATGCTGAGCGGGTGCCACGTCGACGAATTAAACAGCCAGGCGACAGCAAGACGAAAGACAAAGTGCCATCCGCTACGGAAGAGAATGAAAGAAAAAGAAGAAAAGAAAAAAAAAAGGGGGGGAGGGGCACGGAAAGGTTTAATCCAGCAAGGCCATAATGCATTCTCTCCTGAGGAGGGGCCCACGGTAACACACATAATAGCTAGGTGGTACCCGGGAGATGGAAAAAGGGTAGGTGCCAAGTGGTCTGCAACGAAGGTGCTCACCGAGGCAAACTCTAATGCAATCCCCCCCCCTCCCGCCTGCAGCGTAAACAATCATTACCTTCAGCTTGGGGCGATCCTGCGACTCAAGCTACTCGTGTACGAGTTGTCGTAAATCACCTCACTAACGACCTCCGCCGTCCCATTTTGGGATTTGCCCGCAGCGGTGCCCAAAGCCGCCCATAACTCTCGACGCTCAAGCTTCTGCCAGGAGTCCTTCAGCCTCCGAGGAGGCGTAACAAGGAGTCCTCGCAGGACCTCCTGGATCCTAAAGCCGCCCCTTACTGTTCTGGCGAAGCCTCTGAGCCCATAAAGGGCTCCGAGAAGCCCTTGTAGCTCAATGTGTAGGCATAATGGGCTAACAATGGGATCCCTCACATAGTGGCTTTGCGGCATTGACGTCGAAGAGAATCGTCTCCCTCATCAACAATCTCACCTCTCTCTGGAGGTGCAGCCCCAAGGGGCTGGCATTCGATCTCCGGACCAAACTCTTATCAACTTCGACTATCCTCCACTCTTTCACATAAGAACAGATGGCAACCGTCTACTGCTTCCCTCTTCTTGCCAGACAGTGGCATGGAAAAAGTGTGTGTGTGTGTGTGTGTGTGTGTGTGTGTGTGTGTGTGTGTGTGTGTGTGTGTGTGTGTGTGTGTGTGTGTGTGTGTGTGTGTGTGTGTGTGTGTGAGATTCACCATGGTCCTGGATTGCGTGTTGGACTAGTGGTTGACAGCTATTTCCCTCCCGGAGGAGAGCTCAGAGCTCATATATGGCCGATCTATGGGTAATGCTGCCACCTTACACGCACACACACACACAACTCCCCGCCCACGAGAGTTGGAGTATCGACTCGCAGCGCAGCGATACTGAAATTATTTCAGCCCTCGGCGGGATTCGAACTCGGACCGCTGTATGAGCTGTTGCGAACTTCGAGTTGTGTGTGTGTGTGTGTGTGTGTGTGTGTGTGTGTGTGTGTGTGTGTGTGTGTGTGTGTGTGTGTGTGTGTGTGTGTGTGTGTGGGCGTGTGTGTGTGTATGTGTATGTGTGTGCGTGTGTGTGTATGTGTGTGCAAACAACTGCAAAATCATCGACCTATTCACTGGAGTATAGACTGTACAGAAAAAACACCCACACTAATAATAAAGAATGAAACAACACCTACAATAAAATTTCGCTAAGTTTAATAACTATTCTGTTACAAAATGATTTTATTCAGCTGAGAGAAACCCCTGTTGCCTAGGGTTTGGTCAGAGAGAGAGAGAGAGAGAGAGAGAGAGAGAGAGAGAGAGAGAGAGAGAGAGAGAGAGAGAGAGAGAGAGAGAGAGAGAGAGAGAGAGAGAGAGAGAGAGAGAGAGAGAGAGAGAGAGAGAGAGAGAGAGAGAGAGAGAGAGAGAAACTGATATTTTTCATTTTTTTATTGTTTATTTCTTCTGATCTTCTCTTTCTCCTCTTCCGTGCGATATTATCTCCTAAGATAGAAACGCTGGTTAAACCCAACGAGGTAATAAAAAGCCCTATTCAGTGACATGACGTCACATTTCGCGTCGACCAATCACAGACATGTAAGGTTGCCAAACAACTTTTCTACACCCCATTTTTTTTAATATGACAAAAGATAATTCTTCTCTAAAATGCTGAGCATGCAGCTGGTAATTTCAATTCTTTATTGATTTTTTTTTTCATTTTTATCCAATTTCGTGTATGCGTTTCATTAACAATGTTGATCCATTTTATTATAATATTTGATTTTCATTCAATTTCTGTAAGGTGAGATCAACGATGAAATCCTGACGGTGGTGGCTCTGAAAGATGGACGTCGGAAGCAATCATCTCCCCGCCTCTTCGTCTAATTCCACCAACCGATCCAAGAAATCCACAAATCCACAAAAAATCCAAGCCATAAAACCTCATCAATCCACAAAAATCCACACACCTACCCATTCCCCAAAATCCACCAAAGAAATCCACCTACAATCCACCCATCCCTCCGCCCCCCATCCACGTAACCCATCCGTTCACTGGACTCCACCTTCCACTCCACCTACTCCACCTGCTCTTAAAGCTTGCTTGTCCAACGGTGGACGTTCCCCCAGCTACTCTTCCTCTCGATGCTTCCACATCTTCCACTTTCCACCTAACACACTTAATCCACTTTCCCTCATCTTCCACTTCCTTTCCTTCATCCCACCATCACCATCTTCCCTTCCCTCCAGCTCCACTTCCTTTCACCAAATTCCACATCTTCCACTTCCCCATCACCTTCCACTTCCTCTCATCCCTTCCACTTCCCTCCCTCGAAGTGCCTTTCCCTTAACCGCCCCCACACCTTCCACCCCTTCCACCCAATCCACTCTCCACATGATCCATTTCCCTGCACCCCTTTCCTTCATTTCCCTCCAGAGTTCGGTTCTACCTGGAACCTGTTTGTTTTGCCAACTGCAATAATCCAGTCCATAACAATTCAATCCAATCGTTCACTCTCACTCGCAATCTCGGTTCTCCCCCCCCCTCCCGCCTTGCTTCCCTATAGGTCACTTCTCTTATCTCTTCTTAACCTTTGAACTCCCTCCAGGGTAGGTTGGGTTTTTTTTTTTTTTTTTTTTTAGTAATCGAACACAAATTTGTATTATATGAAGCGTAGTTAAAGATAATATCTGCTGGTTCCCTGAAGGTTACTGGCACTGTGGCCCATCTCTGGATTCTAATTAATCTTTTCTTATACAAGCGACTTCCGGCGAATGGTTTCTGCCATTAAAGAATGGGAATTTACCTGGTTTTATCCTTAGTTCGATCGATCTGGCTTCCTTTCCTAGCTAATCTATAAAATCTAGAGGTGGTTTTTCGTAAGTAGAGCGAATGAAGTTAGTGAAATTCTATTAATACTTCCTTATGACAGAAAGCGTTCGCTAAGGGAAATAAAAGGTTTGTCATGCTGACAAACAACATCCACACAAGAACATAAGAATGAAGGAAACTGCAAGAGACCATAAGGCCTACACTAGGCAGTTCCATGTCCATTAACACCTGTCATCCCCCATCCATAAAGTTGTCCCCTGTTGCCAGTACATGTGTACAGCCATGTACGCGGAGAAATATTAGTGTACACACATTCCTCTTCCCCCTAATTGTCCAATTACTCCTTCCATAACGAGTGGTACTTTAATCTTGATTATGTCTGTCGCCAGGCGATTTCATTTATCTCCAAGACCAATGCCCAACCCTACACTCCTCTTTCCCCACTCCCCTTCAACTCACTCCGTTCCTACCACTCGCCTCCAACAACCTCCAAAGACTATGTTACCTCGAAGTCCTTACGTCTCCTTTATTCCCTGTACATAGAGATCTCCGTGCATTTTCCCCTACAGGATCTCCATTACTATACACAATCCACTACAGACTCTAAATGTGCATGCAAGGTCTTGTATAATTTCTATTTTCTTTTTCCAAAAACCAGGACAGTTTCACACCAACATCAAAACCCCTCTATACCTGCAACATTCCCCAACAGATAATATATATATATATATATATATATATATATATATATATATATAAATTATATATACAGTATATATATATATATATATATATATATATATATATATATAAAGAAGTAAACAAACACTCAAACAGGGAAATAAAACTAGAAAAAATAAAACAAACCCTTTCACTAACACTACGCCATTTTTGGTTTCGCCCATTGGCGGTTATTTCTAAGCGAACTCCTCCCATCTACCGCTCCTACCTTCCTCCTCCGGAGTAAGACGTGGGATTTAACTTGCACAAATAAAACCACCAAGTATTAGATATAATATATATATATATATATTAACGCGAATACAAAACGCTCGCAGAGCACATAATCTCTGCTAATGCAAAACACAGAAAACAGGTGTATCTTTTTCTTATTTTTGGGGGAGGGATACTAAATATTTTTGTATGTATATATATATATATATATATATATATATATATATATATATATATTTTATATATATATATTTTTTTGTATGTATATATATAATATATATATATATATATATATATATATATATATTGTATGTGTGTATATATATATATATATATATATATATATATATATATATATATATATATATATATATATATATACTAGGGTGTTACTATGGCTATCATCCATCATTAAAAACAAAACAACTGGATACATAAATAAATTAAGGAAAGAAAAAAAAGTGTAAAGTTGCTAACAATCAGACAAACACGACCGAAAGTATAACCTCTTTCAGGGTCGAAGTCAAAAATCGCCGTTAACAGGATAACCGAGAAAGGCTGTAATCCTTAGAGCAGTGGTTCTTAACCCCTGGGTCGCGACCCAAATTTGGGTCGCCAAGCCATTTTATTGGGTCGCTAAGGGTTTGCAGAAAATAATTATTTTCCCACTATTAATTTATTATAATTATATACTGTAATAATTAAAATACATGATGCCTAGTTTTAGGATTCTAAGCAGACCATGATTAAATAAAAAATAAATAAAACCCGCTTTTAAAAGCATAACCATATTACTTATAAAGACAATTCGTACATCTATGTAGGCTTGGGTCGCGATGCTTGATTTGTGCAAAATTTTGGGTCGCTACCAAAAAAGGTTAAGAACCACTGCCTTAGAGAAAGAGAGAGAGAGAGAGAGAGAGAGAGAGAGAGAGAGAGAGAGAGAGAGAGAGAGAGAGAGAGAGAGAGAGAGAGAGAGAGAGAGAGAGAGAGAGAGAGAGAGAGAGAGAGAGAGACGCTCATTCTGGCTGCCGTGTGCCGATCTAATTCAATCGAACAGAAGTGAACCCTATGGAGAGCGAAAAGGATCCACGTTGAGTTGGCGACCCCTCTGCACGACGCTGATGGAGGGGATCGGAGGGGTGGGGGGGCGGGGGGGGGCGCCCTCGACCTGGTGGCTCGCCTTCCCCTGCCCCCCACCCCCACCCGAAGTACTTTTTCGAGGCCAATAGGCACCGTTTCTCGCGTCAGTAGAGGCTAAAGCCTCCAGCCGGGGCCCAGAGGGTTTTGAAGTTGTTTCACTCTCTGTTGTCGAGCTCGGCCGGGGCAGAAGAGTCTACGGAACAAGAGCCGGAGAAAGAGAGCTGGAGGTAGGGGAGAGAGAAAGAGAGAAAGAAAGAGAGAGAGAGAGAGAGAGAGAGAGAGAGAGAGAGAGAGAGAGAGAGAGAGAGAGAGAGAGAGAGAGAGAGAGAGAGAGAGAGAGAGAGAGAGAGAAGGAAAGGAAGACGGAGATGGGTGAAACAGGAGAGGGAGAGGGAACAGAGGGGGTGGGAAGGGAGGAAGGGGGTGAGGGAGAGGGAAATGAAGAGGCTCTGGGAGGAGGGGAAGAAGGGGAGGGAGAAGGGAAGAGAGGAAGGGAGAGGAACAATGCCCACTGCCTCGAGTTTCCGTGAGTGGGAAATCAGCCCCATAGATCTATCCGGGAAGAAACGTTAAACAATTGTCTGTGTTGTGTGAGTGTGGGTCTGTTTCTCTATCATCGGCTAACAGGCGGGGAGCCGTCACCGGTTGTCAGCTCTCTTACAAAAGAGAGAGAGAGAGAGAGAGAGAGAGAGAGAGAGAGAGAGAGAGAGATAAAGACAGAGATAGAGAGAACGAGAAATACAGTTGGCAATGACGGAGATATTTGAGACCCAGTCCGGGGACCGAATGCCAGCCCCTCGGGACTGTACCTTCCGATGGAGATGATGGTGTTGAGTTCTGAAGACGGGAGGTGGAGAGGTGACTCTCCGACGTCGTGGCTTCCCAATGCAGCGCTTCTTGCTGAGTATTCAATATATTTTGTATAAAAGAAAATACATTCTTGGGGCAATCGCCGGTTTTCTGCAAAACGGACGTCAACTACAACCAACTCCCTACCACTCATCTTCAAAATCTGTCAACGCACCTCACAAAAAATCAGGAGGTGCAGCCTTGAGGGGTTGATGCTCGATCTCCAGACCGGACCCAAGATTTCTTATAAAAAAAATCTCTTCTTCTTTCGTATACGAACTGACAACCGGCGACTGATCCCTTGGATCCGCAGTCCCACAGTAACCGCCAATGGTTCTCGGGCCCTTCCGTAGATTTCTCGGCAGAGACTTTGGGTTGTCTGTTGTTAACCAAATGCCAGTCCCTCGGGGTTGCACCTTCGGATGGAGGCGAAGGGGTTGACAGGATTTGAAAAACGGGTAGCAGGGAGACGATCCTCTCTGCCGTCCATCTTGCAAGAGGTGACCACCCGTCATTGGTACCTCAGTGAACCAAGAGGTAGTAATGACCATAGCACGTTTAACTGAGTTGAAACGATGAGCGGCAAAGGCTATGCATGACAAGATTTTTGGTCTTTTTATAAAATTGTCCGTTTATCAAAATTTTGGTCCGTTTATCAAAATTTTGGTCCTTTTATCAAAATGTCGGTCCTTTTATAAAAATTTTGGTCCGTTTATAAAAAATGTCGGTCCTTTTATATATAAAAAAAAAATCCGTTTCGCGACCTTTGTGTCCGTTTGTAGTCGCTGCATCCACGATGGGGAAGACTGGGGATCCTGACTCGCCGGCCAGACAAAGCTGGCCGGCGAGTTGACTTTGATCAACTGCGTTGGGATGGATAGTTCCAGCGACCTCTCGCGTCACAAAGAGAAACGGTCAGATTGGGCTTTACGAGAGAGAAGCGAGTTCGACTACAGTTCACTCGAACTCACGAACAAGGTCTTCGTGGTCTGATTTTTCTCTATTTTTTCTTAAACTGTGCTGAATTACGTGCATTTCTTTTTTCTTTATTACTTCCTCCATTTTCTTTTCCTTTCGTGAGAATGTATACATTCTCTTGATTCAGCGTTGTGGAAGATTTTTTTTTTTTTTTTTCCTGAAAGATAATTTGGCTTGTGCCCTTAGCCAGAAGAAAAGTTCTAAAGTAACTTACTATAACTCCCTATTCCACTCCAACGCTGTGGGAAGTGAGAAACCCCTGATAGGGCAACCCCCTGTCAGTAGTGGCAAGCCGCTGGGCTTTTCAGCCCGACGTTGGGTCACCTCCCCGCCTGACCAGGGCTGTCAGAAACCAACGCAGCAAGCCCGCAGCGGTTCCTGGGAGTCGAACTCAGGACCACCTCAATGGACAGTCCAGGATATACAGCGAAACGTCTATCAACCATTTCAAGATGTCTTCAAAAAATTTCTAAATTTTCTAACGTGTTACAATCCTGAAGTCTATTTGATCTCTGGGTGAGCTTATTCTAAACGCGGCTAAACCTCTTTTGTTTAACTTTCTTTAAAACTCGTTCTCATACTTTGCTGGCGCGAAAATAACCTTTTGGTAATCCTTGTGAAACCGAACGGAGGGCATTGCCGAATCAGAATGGAAACTCATTTAAATACTAATGAGGCACCCGTGACGCCTTCTCGCAAAATTCGCACACGACCTCACGATCCACATCCATCACGGATGAACGAGGATCCATAACGTAATCCACTCAGAGAGAGAGAGAGAGAGAGAGAGAGAGAGAGAGAGAGAGAGAGAGAGAGAGAGAGAGAGAGAGAGAGGAGAGAGAGAGAGAGAGAGAGAGAGAGAGAGAGAGAGAGAGAGAGAGAGAAAGAGAGAGAGAGAGAGAGAGAGAGAGGGGGGATATGGAAAGGGAGAAAAAGAGGAAGAAAACGAGAAAAAGAAAAAAGAGAAAAAGAAAGAAAAACGAGAAAAAGAAAAAAGAGAAAGAAAAAGAAAGGACGGGAAAGATGAGGAAAAGAGAAAGAAAAAAAAAGGACGGGAAAGATGAGAAAAAGAGAAAGAAAAAGAGAAAGAGAATGAGAATGAGGAAGAAAAAGAAAGAGAAAGAGATAGAGAGACACCGACCATTGGTAACTTGACTGGTATCGTCGAGTGTGATAATATAATCGCACTAATTTAGGATGTCAATTACCATTAGCTTTCACTTGTTTATTTTCATTCCACCTATCTATTTCAATTTATCTTATCTCTGTACTATATATGTGAGATGAATTTCCAGAGAAGTATGGTAGGGGTTACTAGGCTGGATAAGGTGAGAAATGAGGAGGTGAGGAGGTGAGGAGGTGAGGAGGAGAACGGGGGTGGAAAGGGAGTTAGGGGATAGGGTTCATGAAAGAGTATTGGAATAGTTTGGACACATGGAAAGAATGAGTGAGGAAAGATTAGTAAAAGAGATACAGAAAGCAGAGGTGGAAGGAGTGAACATGAGGGGGCGACCAAGGATGAGATGGATGGATGGGGTAAAAGGGGCATTGGGAAAGGGGGGAATGTCTGTTGAGGAAGGAAGGGAGGAGACATAAGATAGGGGTAAGTAGAGAGGTTGTATATGGATGATGCGGTGATGCATGGAAGGGAGTGGATGGAGGATGAGGGGGTAGGGGAGTATGTGTGAATGATATTTTGATGCAGCCCGAAGGTATTTCTCCCCGTCTTCTCTTTTTCTGCATAACGGGACGGAGAGGGGGGGGTCGCCGATTTAATGAAGCGCCCTTGCTGTGGTGCTGTGTCTTGCTGCATTGCTTCTGACCCAGGACCGTGGGCGAGATGCAGGGATGACCCGTCATCCAGGAGGAGCCAAGAAAAGAGGGAGGGAAGGGGGAGGGGGTGAATGGGAGTGGAGTATGTGAGGATGAAATGGGTGGGAGTAGAATTCATGACTTTTGTTTTTTTGGCTACCTCCCTTGTAAGGGGGAAAAAGCCGTTGGTATATGAGGTGCTCAGATGAGAGGAAGGGTGGGAGGGGTGTGGAGGGTATTTAGGGATGAAATGGGTGGGAGTGTTTTTATGCCTTTCCCTTTTTGGCTACCTCCCTTGGAAGGGGGAAAAAGCCTTGGTATATGTATGTATGTATGTATATGTATTTATATATTCATTTACTTTATTCATTTTACTTATTATCACCTTTTCCCACCCTGGTTTCCGATACCAATCACATCTCCTGAGACGATATGCCACTCATCACTGCCAATCGCTTTTGTCGACCAATCACGGGAGCAATACGGACACACCGATCATCACAACAAAGCCCCTTGTGCACAAATAATACTAATCTCTAAAATAATGTCACCACACTGGTTTCTCCAATCAAGTTTTCTAATCTGAAGTGGGATTGGTTTCAGTGCCAATCTAGATTACGCTTATCCTTGGGATGGCATTGCCAGAAGGACCTTTAATGATCTGCGATAAATATCTCTCCTAGGTTCATAATCAAAGTCAGATGAAAATCTATAAATATAATAAGATAATAATAGTAATAATAGTAGTAACAATATATAATAACGATGATGATGATGATAACTACG
Source organism: Oratosquilla oratoria (assembly GCF_046742065.1). Classification (NCBI taxonomy): domain Eukaryota; kingdom Metazoa; phylum Arthropoda; class Malacostraca; order Stomatopoda; family Squillidae; genus Oratosquilla; species Oratosquilla oratoria. The sequence goes on from NC_134787.1 coordinate 51,338,287, forward strand.
ATGATGATGATGATGATGATGATAACGATGATGACCACGACGATGATGATGATGATGATAACGATGATGACAACGACGACGACGACGATGATGATAACGATGATGACAACGACGATCATAATGACGATGATGATGATAACGATGATGACAACGACGATGATGATCATAATAAAAGAACACATGATTACGCTAAAAAAAAGAAGAAAGAGAACTTTCGAGAATTACATAAGTGAGCAATACATTTTGGAAACGACCGCAAGAGACCCCCACGAAACTTTATGGTAAACGCAAAGGAATATTTGGTGCACTTTCAGGATTTTTCGGTCGTATACGACTGAATCCAAAATGGCTTCCCTGCATTCACAATACTTTTGAATCGCTCATGAAGCCGTTTCGAAACGGTATCTCGAATGCTCATAACGCTTTCACTGAAGCGTTGCGAGATTTAGGTAGGTTAGGTTAGGCTTAGGTTAAGTTTGATTAGGTTAGGTTTAGGTTAGTTTTAGGTTACATTTAGGTTAGGTTAGTTTGGGTTAGGTTACGTAAAATTTCGTGTGAAACCTAACGACATATATCAGTTAATTTACAAGTTTTATCTAGCGATGTGCATGCGAATAAATAAAAACAAATAAATAAATATACAAAACTAATTTCCAATAGGAGTTGTTTTCGCGCCCTGGGTTACCCAACTCGGTTCGCCTCCCCACGACTGTCACAACCCAATGTCGTCAAACGCTACTCTGCCTTTCGTACCAATTGGTCCCTTTTGCTCTTTGGTAGCGAAGAAGTTAAAAACTATCGCAAATATTGATTATATTACCAAGTATATAAACCTACTCTGCTAGATGGAACTTGCAAAAGTGAAGAGATATTAGCAACTGCTTGCTCTGTACAAAATCAATAATGAGTTTGCCAAAACTTTTCGTCATGCTTTTCAGTTCATATATATATATATAAACTATTTCTTCAAAAATATATAAATAAAAAGGTTAGCAATTCTTTTTTCCATTAAAAAGAAAATGTGCTGCTATTTGGCACTGTATTCTCTGAAACGATGCTCGACATGCTAAACCTGGTCACAAGCGTGACCAGTTTTGTCACATGACACAGAATGACACTCCTCTGGCACAGAAAAGACACACTGCTATTATAAATCACAGTCTAGGTATACATAGTCTGTTCACGCCCGGAGGGAGGCGGAGCTTATGAGGGAGGCGGAGCTTATGAGTGACGTCACGTCGTTTGTCCCTTAGCGACGTGACGTCATGTCGACTAAGGCAGCAAACGTGAAGAGACTTTGTATACGTACAGACTTTGGTATGGTAAACAAGAAGCATAATAACATATAAAGACCTGAGTTGGGCATTCGCCACCTGCATTGGGTTAAAGTTAACCAAATGGGTAAAAATTTAACCAAAACTAAGAAAAACTGAACAAACCTCCAAAAGAAACTTTAAAAAGATTTGTGTGCTTGCTTGCTTGCTTGCGTGTGTGTGTGTGTGTGTGTGTGTGTGTGTGTGTG
>NC_134787.1:51344808-51362308 GCF_046742065.1 Oratosquilla oratoria
GCGAGACCCTTATCTGGATATGAACCAACCCACTCGCCCATGGGAGTTCCGCGCAGACGATCAGTTAAGTGACTACGTACGTCTGACAACGTGTGTGACAAGTAGTTGTTGTCAAGGTCAAGATGACTGGCAAGAGCTTCACCAAAATTCGCATAGCATATAGTTGTCTTGAGAGTGTTACACACACATACACACACACACACACACACACACACACACACACACACATACACACACACACACACACACACATACGAGTATATACACACGCACACAATCACACACACAGGCAAACAGACACACACACACACACACACACACACACACACACACACACACACACACACACACACACACACACACACACACACACACACACACACACACACACACACACACACACACACACACACAATCACACAATCACACACACAATCACACAAACACACACACAATCACACAAACTCACACAATCTCACAAATATACTTACACGGTCATATAAACAAACGTACACGTTTATTAAACGTACATGTAGACAGGCACGCTCATACATCGAGTGGGTGAGGCTAGATGTCCAGAGTGACGGCCGGGGGGGGTCTCGGCACTTGTCTTTAAGTCTCAGCCAGTGGGCCGTGTGTAGGACACGACACACTCAAGCAATGCAAAACGAATCAACCAAATGCTTCAAATAAAAGAAACTTTTTTTTTTCTTCAAAGCTGAGGGGGAGGGAATTTAGGGGGAAAAAAGGAAAAAAAAATGCTGAAAATAAGGGGGAAAGTGGTGGGTCTCTAGCCCCGCCATCTCTCTGATATATCGTCAAAGGCACAACATATTTTCCAGTCTCCCATGATCAAAACAGATAAAAACATATTTGTACACATAAATGAAAAAAAAAATAAAAAAAAAAATGTTGCCATAACTAACAATCATATCACAGGACTCTATCAATCACAATACCATATAATTCTCATCATATTTACCTTTTTTATATAATTTTTTTTAAAAGGAGTGAGATTTTTTAATTTTTAATATAAAGAGCTAAGCAACAGCTGGTGAGCAAAGAGTCAGGAGGCGACAACACAAAGTGACGAAAAAAAGGGTTAAAATTAGAGCTAACCAAACTCAATTACCTTGATTTCCTCGCACTAATTAAAAAAAAGTAAAGTTAATTGGTTAAACAAAGCCGGACTAGACTACATCTCAGCGTTATGGCAAAAAAACCTCCATTCGTGACTTTGGTCATTTTAAGATGGCAAACTCGGGTTACATCTAGTTAATTTAATTAGAGAAAAAAAAGTTACCCAAAAGTGCATGTCAAATCCGTTTAAGGTTAATCTAGTTTAAGAAAACCCCTACCCAGCCACCCCCTTAAAAAAAAAAAAAAAAAAAAAAAAAAAAAAAGTCATCCCCAAATAGAAAACGGGAATTGGGGGGACCCACTTACCGATGAGGGCGTGTCTCCGCTTCCTCCTCCTCCCACCGAGCCTCCATCTGTAGAATCGGCTTCGCCATTCAGCTTCTCGCTCTCAGCACCGTCGCCAGGAACCTTCCCCAGTTTGTACTGGCTCAGCTGCAGAACCAAGAGTAAGGTCAGTATAAAAAATAAGGTCAGCATAACGAGTGAGGTCAGTATAAAGAGCAAGGCAGTATAAAGAGTAAGGTCAGTATAAAGAGTAAGGTCAGCATAAAGAGTAAGGTCAGTATAAAGAGTAAGGTCAGTATAAAGAGCAAGGTCGGCACAACGAGTGAGATCAGTATAAAGAGCAAGGCCGAGAAAGAGGAAAAAGACGTATAAAGAGTAAGGTCAGTATAAAGAGTAAGGTCAGCATAAAGAGTAAGGTCAGTATAAAGAGCAAGGTCGGCACAACGAGTGAGATCAGTATAAAGAGCAAGGCCGAGAAAGAGGAAAAAGACGTATAAAGAGCAAGGTCAGCATAACGTGTAAGGTCAGTGTAAAAGGGCAAGGCCGTGAAAGAGGAAAAAGACGTATAAAGAGTAAGGTCAGTATAGAGCAGAATATAAATTTCAAAAGCAAGGTCATAATAAAAAGAAAGGTCAATATGAAAAGGAAGGCTGATATAGAGTAACGTCAGTATAAAGGTCAGTGTAAACTATCGAGAAAAAATAACATAACGAAAAAGGTCAGTGCAAATAGGAAGGCCTGTATAAAGAGGAAGGTCTGTATAAAGAGGATGGTCATTAATAAAAGAAGTGTAAAGAGGAAGAGTCAGCATAAAGAGGAAGATAAAGGAAGGTCAGGATAAAGAGGATGACCGTACAAAGATGAAAATACACATAGGGTCTACGGTATATAAAGAAAAAGGCCACCAAAGAGTTAGGTCAGTATGAGAGGAAGATAAATATAAACAGGAAGGTCAATACAAGAGGAGAGTAAGGCCAAGAAGAGTGTCAGTATGAAGAGGAAGGCCAGGATGAAGAGGAAGATCAGGATAAGGAGTATGGCCAGGATAAAGAGTATGACCAGGATAAAGAGGAAGACCAGGATTAAGAGTAATGCCAGGATTAAGAGTAAGGCCAGGATGAAGAGGAAGACCAGGATAAAGAGTAAGGCCAGGATAAAGAGTGAGGCCAGGATAAAGAGGAAGACCAGGATAAATAGGAAGGCCAGGATAAAGAGTAGGGCCAGGATGAAGAGGAAGACCAGGATCAAGTGTAAGGTCAGGATAAAGAGGAAGACCAGGATAAAGAGGAAGACCAGGATAAAGAAGAGGGCCAGGATAAAGAGGAGGGCCAGGATAAAGAGGAGGGACATTGCACAGCAATATGAACTTTCCGCTAACTCGACCTGAAGGCCACGCTTCCCCAACTCCCGGCCCTTTTATGAAAACAGTTCATTGGTCAATGTACATGAACCAATCCCATTGGTCCATATACAAACCAATCAGCCATAGGCACAGGTGTGGATTCCAGCCGAGGTCAGCGTCATGTATAATCAAATTAACTTAGTTCCTGTCAGGAAGGAACGGGGTGGGTTTTGAATATCAAGAAAACAAGAATCAGGTGTTTCCCTTAAACCCCAATGATGTCAATCCAAGGCCTTCTCTCTGCTGAATAAAATCGCTTGACGGCGGCCAAACTAAACGCAAATCGACTTTAGACACAAAAGGGTTTAATTGAGAATAGGTTTAAAACCTTTTCGCGTCAACCGGGAATTCCGTTTCATAAGAACATAAGAATGAAGGAGACTGCAAGAAGACCATAAGGCCTACACTAGACAGCTCCATATCCATCACCACCTGTCATCCCCATCCATAAAGTTGTCTAACTGTTTCTTAAAACAACTGTTAGTTTCAGCGCTCACTACATGGTTACTAAGTCTATTCCATTCGTTGACCACCCTATTAGTAAACCAATTCTTGACTATTTCCTTCCTAAATCTAAATTTGTCCAGTTTAAATCCATTACTGCGAGTCCTGCCCTGTTGTTTTAGTATGTTGACCTTGTTTGCGTCGCCCTCGTTAAAACCTTTGATCCACTTGAACATCGATTATTTTGCATCGAAGTGACAATCACGATTGAAACGGCGACACTGAGTCGCAAATTAAATATTCGCAAGAAGTAAAGACGTAAAGTGAAATGTTTACTTCCACCTTCCTCACTGGAGGTATCGATGACGACAAGATTAAAGATTTGGTTCACTGCGAACGTGACGTGTTTTGACGAAGCACAGAAGTCCTGAACCCAGATACAGATATGCAGTCGTGGAAACGTGTGCTTTAAAGATTTGCTCGTATTTATTTGTATTAAAGGGTTAATCGGTGGTATTCTTAAAAAAATCTTTCCTTATATAAATCTTATGTAAATCCTTGGTAGGGAAAAATTTATGATTTTTTTTTAAGAATACCACCGTAAGAATCTTACGGTGGTTTAAATCTTTCCCTTCCAAGGATTTATACAAGATTTATATAAGGAAAGTATTTTTTTTCTTAAGAATACCATAATTTAATTAGTGTGATTGAAACAAAGTATAAAACGACAATTCCCTCCCAATGTCTCTGTTATTACCATATATCGAGTCTTCACACCAGTAAATATCGTGTAAATTGCTTGTTTAGCCGTACACTCACGATCTAAAGTTCAGACACCATCTCCCCTTCGTGGCTGGCCGAAGCCAGGGCTTGAGTAGAGCTGGGTAATAGGAGACACTAGCTGAGAGATGTGGGGTCCGGTAGGTCTGTGTGCGTAAGTGGTCTACGAGGAACGACATGCAAGTTTGCAATCACATCTTACCTCCGACCCTGGCTTTGGCGAACTTTCAGCCAATGAATTATCGAAAACTCTGTATCATGGGCTGGTGCTCTAAATTAAATGTTCTGACAACTGTGTCGTTAACTTCCAAAACATAACAAATGCGCGCCAAAATTGATAAACACAGCAATTAATCAACGGAGTTTCCTTTGATTTAACTAATCAGGATTTGACAGGCAAATCAGAACATTGTTAATTGCGGTTAATCAGTAGCGGACAGGACAGTCGAGAACATCATACAAGACCCTCCCCCCCCTCCCGGATAGAAAATTTCTGCATTGCGAATCTAGGTTTACGCGAATTTAGATTTACGCGAATTTAGATTTACGCGAGGGGTCGAGAACGTGCAACGCATAATTATAATCGACGAAGATCGCCAAGAGAGACGTCTAATTAAGATGTATCAAAAGTTGTAGGGGTAATGCTTAATTGCTCCTGGTGAGTATCACAAAAATAAAATAAAAAAATAAATAAGATAAAATAAAAAATGTGGCGGCAGAAAAAAAAAATCTTCATTTCACTTCAATAGTGATGTAGACCAATTTTCGAAATCATTCAATCCTACTTTGTTCTACCAAGAACCTTTATTGTAGCGATTAGCAAATTATTACTTTATATCAAATTTTATATCATATACGACATTTTAAGAGCACTTCGTTTATGTTCACCTTAGAATATTTTTTAACGTTATCTTATACAATCATAACTGTTGTCTCAAAATTCAATGACAGGACATCCGCGGCCCCACATTGGTTGGCAACGGTCCCCAGACCATCCCACAGACCTTTTTGGGAAAGAGTTGGGCTTCTGTAGTAAACGAGTAGAACTACTTCCGAGTCACCGGCTTGTGGTAATACGAGAAGAGCCCTCCGGGGAGCGAATGTCACCCTCTCGGGGCTGCACTTCCAGATGGAGGTGAAGATATTGACTGTTTCTGGAGAATGGCGCAGGGAAATGATTCAGTCTGACGTCCATCTGGTGAGACAACCATTTTCAGGTACCTGATGTTGGTCCCATGTAAACTTTTTTTTTTTTTTTTAATCGTCGACCCTGCTCACACGATCGATTCGTTTCTTCGTTACCCTTTTAGCTGCCGAAAGACGTGAAATACTCTACGGAGACGAATAAAATCGACTGACGACAGAGACATCTGCTAAGCAGGAGACTACCAACAGGTCGATGAGGAGTTCGTGCCACACCAAAACAACCCTTACGCCAAGTGACAAGAGGTGCTAAAATCGCTTCCCCCGGGACAAATCGCCTCCTCTGTGCCTGAAACAGACACAAATTTTCGCTATTTACACACGTTAGTAATTTGGCGATGCAATCAAATTCGCGACGGCCATGATCACGCATTAAATATGATTATACCATTTCCTTCATTCATTTCATTTTTTTTTTTTTTTTGTCCCAAAACGCATTTTGAAAGCTGTTCACAACTCCGAAAGCTAGGCAAGGTCGCGAGTTTAAAATACATTTATATACATTGACTAACGGGAGGCTAATTAGAGGGGATGTGGGCGCGTGGGCGCGTGGTTTTCCCGGTAGACGCGTGCCCACGATAAATAAAGCTATAAATACAGTTCCGTAAATCAGCAGCAGGAAAATAAATTGCTGAGCAAATGTTCACCAAACGTGTACGGATTCTGATACCAATGTACCCTTCTGTGTAGTCACTACACAATTAAATAAATAAATAAATAAATGAATAAATAATCAATAAATAAAATTAATGAATTACAAAGGAACTACAAAAATAAAACAATGAATATATTGAATTAAATACATGTGAAAAATAATAAAATAAAAGATATACATAAACAAGTGATAACAATAATAATAATAATAATAATAATAATAATAACAGTAACCATAATGATATAATTAATAATAATAATAATTTCATATTTTGCAAATACGCGGAACCTAAAAACACGTAAGTAATTAGCCAAATAAACAAATGAATAAGCAACAGATAGTGTGCACTAAAAAACTCCACATCAAAATTATATAAAGACAACGAAGTACGACTTTTAAATCATATCCCTGAATCCAACTACTACTAAACACTGCCGTTTAAGTCCTTCCGTCCCGTGTGGTCTTTATTCTTTGTTATTCTCACTGCCGTCTGGCGATTTCAATCATAGCAGAGGCAATCTCTTGCTAACGAAGGGATTATATGACACTCCCTCTCCCCCCCCCCCAAAAAAAAAAAAAATATATATATATATATATATATACTCACACACACACAAGTAGTAATATTTTTGGTGAACTTGTCTTTGCTCAGCAACCGAATGTCCCGATCATTGTTAGAAACCTAGAAAATACTAATAAGAAGATTATAATCTGTCAGAATGCTGTCGATTTCAATACTACTTGGATACAAGAGAATCTGCTCACATATTTTTGAAATATACATATATATACATATATATACAATATATATATATATACATATATATATATATATATATATATATACATTGATGTCCACACTGGTTGCGTACTTAGCCCGTACACAGTAGATGGTGCGTGTGTGTGTGTGTGTGTGTGTGTGTGTGTGTGTGTGTGTGTGTGTGTGTGTGTGTGTGTGTGTGTGTGTGTGTGTGTGTGTGTGTGTGTGTGTGTGTGTGTGTGTGTGTGTGTGTGTGTTTCAGCATGATCATGGATGACGTGTTGGACTCGTGATCGACAGCTATTTCCCTCCAGGAAGGGACCTCAGAACTCATATATGACCGATCTATGGGGAATGCTGTGACCTTACACGTACACACACACCCATCTCACCGCCCACGAGAGCTGGAGTAACGACTCGCATCGCAGCGATACTGAAATTATTTCAGTCGTGGGCGGGATTCGAGCCCGGACCGCCGTAGTGGCGGCCGGGAACTCTACACACTGCGCCACGAGTCGTGTGTGTGTGTGTGTGTGTGTGTGTGTGTGTGTGTGTGTTACATATTCGTTGTCGCCATGCGATTTTATTCACCCAAGGAACCACTATCCCCCGACCCTGGGCAGTTAAAGCGACTATTTTTTTTTTTTTTTTTTTAATTAAAGGGCTTAATCCGTTCTATATGTGCATTTATTCTGACTGACGCCAGGCGATTTTATTCAACCGGCGTAAAAATAAAAACTACACAGCGAATGGCATCACTGTGTTTACATGCAAACACTAGGGGCACAGGTGACTCTACTCGTAAAACCACAAAAATAATCACATTAAGAGTTTGAAACGATCAAGAATTTTATTTTGGTCTACGTCGCAATATTTTCATCTTACACTAACTCCTAGAGGGCAAAGGCTAGATCTATTTCAATTAAACGATTTCATTCAATCCCTTTGAAGATTTTTTCATATTTGTTGTCTTTATTCTGGTTAGCGCCAACTTTAGCTCAGACGAACCCTTGAAACTTACAGGCTCATCTCGACAGCAAATGAATTCGAAAAGAATTAACGAAGTTGACGAAATTGTAGTTCCATATTTTATCTACACCCTCTGGTAAGTCGGCATAATACTCGTAAGTAGATAAATAAATAAATATCAATTAAGTTGTCTACATTTTACTCACTCTCCTGGGGAAAAAATTAACTAAACTGTGGTTCCACATTTTACCCACATCTTCTCACAAGAAAGAAAAGTAAACAAACATATAAACATAACAATATATAAGAGACGACTAAATTGTAGTTCCAAATTTTATTCTCACCCATTGCGAGGAATGCAAAATACCTAAGTAAATATAAAATGAATATGTAAATTGTAGTTCCATATTTTACCCACACGCCCCTAGGAAGGAGGGCTGGAAACAACAAAATTTGACCGATTGTTCCACATTTTTCATGAAAGTAGCAGTTGCCGGCAAGGCCGACGAGTTAAACACCATATGAGGACGGAGCCTTTATTTGTACGACGTTTCGCTTATTATTATCATTGTACTTGAAAAAGCTGCAATAAGCGAAACGTCGTACAAATAAAGGCTCCGTCCTCATATGGTGTTTAACTCGTCAGTCAATTCCACATTTTGCCCACACCTTTTGGAAAGCTGAAGAAGTAAACAACTACACTAATTAAACTGCAATTCCATATTTTACAAACACCCTCTGCGAGAAGGAGGAGGAGGAGGAGGAGGAGAAGAAAAAAGAACAAGAAACAGAAGAAGAAACAATAGAAGAAGAAGAAGAAGAAGAAACAGACTAATAAGAAGAAAAAACAGACGAAGAAAAAGAAGAAACAGAAGAAAAGTTGACTGTGTTGCAGTTCCATTTTTTACCCAGAGCACCTGGGGGAAGTACGGAAATAAACAAATGGTCACAGGTTCTTCGAACTTAATTTACCTCTTCCTTGCTCTGTCCAAGCTCCTCTTCGAGCTGCGCCACTCTCTCCAGGGAGACGCGCAGCCGCTCGCGCACCTGGAAAATAAATAAACAAATCAACAAATATAAATGACTGAAACAGAAGAAAAACAAAACAAAATAAAAAAACAAATGAATAAAGAGTCACTGGCAACTGTCACATTCAGTTTCCTTTCTCAACATGCAATACATATATTCATAAACTGTCTTATAATAAGGGAAAATAAACACATGACTGAATAAATACAAATTGATAAATACTGATTGGCAACCGTCATGTCCAGTGACCTTGATCAGAAGCCTTGACCAAAAATGTAACGAATCTTTCTACGAGTCGTTGCGAGAAATTTCTATGAATTTCTATGTGGGAAATTGCTAAAAATTAATGAACAGGACCAGAACTTTTGGATGTGAATGTACAGATGGGTTCCATAAATCTCGTGACTTCCATATATGGTCATAGACAACATAGAGGGAGGAAATAGGAAAATTATTAAAAAAAAATATTTCATACTAACTGGCAGACATGACTGCAACATAATAAGAATATACAGACTCCGGCGCCATCTGTTATCACATAACGGAACCAACACAAGACTGTCGTCGAACTTACGAAACAACACTTTTCTGTGCACCGACGCACTTTGAGGATTTTATTCTGGTTAACCCCGGACAATTTTTATTGAGCTCAGAGGTATCACCGTGTTGTTACTGGTTCCCCACATCTGACGAGCCCCCAGGTAGACACCCAACCTATCTCCATCTCTAAACATGCTTTGATACAACTGTGACCTAACTGTCCACCTTGAAAATAAATCGGACTTTTTTCTAAATATTTCTAAACTCACGCGGGATTTACCCGTCCTTCAGTATGTATAAGATTACCTCTATCCTTCAACAACAAAATCAATCAAGGATGTCACAGCAGCCAAGAAGTTAAAAAACAAATCTAATGACTGAAAAACACGGGTTTTCCTCTTTGGCCGTGTTTTCTAAGTCATTACAGTCACTTACTATTTTACGTCATCACTAAAAGTCACCAAAGAATTGAGGTAAATAACCAATAACACCACCAATAATAATGATAATGATAATGATAATAATAATAATAATAATAATGATAATAATAATAATAATAATAATGATAATAATAATAATAATAATAACGTAAGTTTTGTTTAGGTCAAGTTAGATTAAATTAGCCTACTGTAAGATTTCACTAAATGGGTACATTTTCGACTTCTGAGCCAGCACTAGGGACACGTAATCCTAAAAATAAACAACTTATGGTCGCCATTCTTACTACAGTTGGGAACATATCGTGCGTGTGGTTGCCATTCCTACTACAGTTGGGGAAATGGTGACATAGTAATCTGTCATCAATATCGTAACCACCATGTCAATAATAACGAACAAAAATAAAAATACAAATAAAACAGAAAACAATGCAATTGTAAATTAATCATAAAATCATAAAAATAATCACTGACGGTTAACAAACGGGATTGTACGAACATGAAAATATCTAAAATTTAATCAAATAAATAAATGAATAAGAACATGATCTTTCGAGAGGAAAATGTCGTGAAATATCAGTATTTCCAACATTAAGTCTTTATGTTTGATTATACAGAGAAGAAACACGGCCCACCCATTCTGTTCCTCTTTGGAAACAGATGACCAAAAGTTGAAACTAATGTCAGTTCTTTGATCATAAATAAAAAAGGAAATCGCCATTCCTTCAGTGATATTACATAATGGCTCCCAGCTTATCTACAAGACAACGGAAAAAATTATGTATATGCATGTATGTGTGCAAAGTATACTGTTTATGTGTGTATATGTGTATTTATATGTATTATATATTATATATATATATATATTATATATATATATTATATTATATATATATACACATTTTAACAGCCACAATGCACTTTAATTCTAAGCCACCAAAGGCCGACATGCAGAAATTGAAATGCGGTACTGCCAGGGACTCGAACCTAGCATCCTCATGACAAGTACGGTAGTGACTTACCAACTAGGCTATCAAGAGAGATATAATTTGAGCGCAATTTTTCTTATATATTTGTATGCTCGAGTTACTTGCACATACATGGAATTTTGCGTTCAACCCATCTCCACTATGATAGTACAATTGGAAGTATACAAACGCGGGAAAGTATTTGTAAACTGCATTGTGGTTGTTAAAATGTATCTCTAATCACTGGGACCCATCCAGTGTTGTACATACACACACACACATATATATATATATATATATATATATATATATATATATATGTGTGTGTGTTTATATGTTTTATATATATATATATATATATATATTATATATATATATGTGTGTGTGTATTTATATATGTGTGTGTTTATATATATATATATGTGTATATACATATATACACATATATATATATATATATATATATATATATATATATGCACACGCATGACATGCACATCGTTTAATAATCAAATATGATTACCCCCTTCCATACCATGTGTGTGGGCAAGACAATTTTGGAGATTTTATCAACTCCTGACCCACTGAGGCGACTGCAGGTCAAAGATTCACTTGAATAAAGACCCCAAAAATGTGCTGTCATGTCTACCCACTGGTTATTTTGTTTGTATGTTTAGTTGTTTACTAATCAATTTACTAACTTAATTGCATCCAAGTTTTGAAAAAAAAAATTATTGTCGACATGCTCTGCCAAACGAACCCATAAAAAACAGCTACAATGATAGCATCACGAAGAAGAAGAAGAAAGGAAGAGGAAGAAGACAACGAAGAAGAACGCGAAAAAGAAGAACGCGAAGAAGAACGCGAAGAAGGAAGAAGAACGCGAAGAAGAACGCGAAGAACGCGAAGAAGAACAACAACAACAACGCGAAGAAGAAGAAGAAGAAGAAGAAGAAGAAGAAGAAGAAGAAGAAGAAGAAGAAGAAGAAGAAGAAGAAGAAGAAGAAGAAGAAGAAGAAGAAGAAGAAGAAGAAGAAGAAGAAGAAGAAGAAGAAGAAGAAGAAGAAGAAGAAGAAGAAGAAGAAGAAGAAGAAGAAGAAGAAGAAGAAGAAGAAGAAGAAGAAGAAGAAGAAGAAGAAAAATCACGATTTGAGTGTCTCGGAGCATAATATAATAGTCGCCCCCTCTCTCCCCCCATCCCAGCGTGCAGTACCGCGGTTTGCCAGCGACAAACTGTCCCGCAATACCTATGCAAATCGTCTCCGATTTCAACCCAGCGCAGCTCCGTCGTCCTCAAAGGGTTTACAAGGTTCTCCTATTGCCTGATATTTGTCCACATCACTTGGAACAACGTTCCCTACAATTTGAATCCATCTAGAAAACGTGTTCAAAAGAACAAAGACACGAAAACCCACATCTAACATAAATGACTTACATACATCGTGTTCACATCCAACTTTCTCTCTGTGAGACTATGGTCAAAATAACAAATAGGTGGAAACGGATATATAATAATTAAAAAACAATGTCTACGTATGTTGTTGCGTTCATCTAACGGTCTCGTTCTGTGATCCAAAAAATGAAATCCAGACGAAAGGGTCTTCGGAAACTCCTTGTATTCCGGATTTGCTCTTCTTGTTAACAACCGTTGTGGCCTTCCATGACCTGGGGCGCCTTTAGATTGGATCCGCAAAGCTGCTGCTGCTGCTGCTCTCTCTCTCTCTCTCTCTCTCTCTCCTTCTCTCTTGATTTCTCTGTCTCGCACTGTCACAGTATACGTATTGTGTGCGTGCGTGCGTGCGAGTGCGCGCAAATTTTTACGTGCGTGTATAAGTGTGTACACACACACACGCACACACACACACACACGCACACACACACACACACACACACGCAATCTCACAAAGGCAAGACAGTGTTTGACTAAGCAGGCGGACTATTCCCCACAAGTTTCTCCGGCTCTTGCTTGGGCTGGACCCTGTGCTCCAAGTTCGGCTGACAGAAACAAACGCAAATGAGAATGAATGCACACACGAGGGGATGGGAGGGAGGGAGGGAGAAAAAGAGAGAGAGCGGGAGAGAGAACGGGAGCGAGAAGAGTGAGAGAGAGGGAGGGAGAGAGAACGAGAGCGAGAAGAGTGAGAGAACGAGAGCGAGGAGAGGAGAGGAGAGGAGAGGAGAGAACGAGGAGAGAGAGAGAACGAGAGCGTGGAGAGAGAGAGAACGAGAGCGAGGAGAGAGAACGAGAGCGAAGAGAGCGAAAACGAGAGCAAGGAGAGAGAGGGAGAGAATGCTATACCGATTTAAAATAAAATAAAAATCTGAAGATACACCAGCTCTTCAGTTTCCCTCCCAGGCGATTCTATTCATCTCATAGGTTCCCTCCACAGCAAAAGGATCATGTCGCCAGATGATTTTATTCAGGAGATACACATAAACAAGCCCGTTCTCTATTACCTATTTCCCATTCTCCCATTACTGTCTACACACACTTACCGTTTTCTGTTCACGCATTTCCACTTCATCTTCCCACCCTCATTTCCGATTCCCAAGTTACGCCATCTTCCGTTCTCTTCGTCGTCGTCGTCCTCCTCCTCCTCCACTTCTCTCTTCGTCATTAATTCAACTCCTCTTTATTGCTATGTACTCCCCACCTCCCTCCCACTCACTCGCCCACTCTCTCTATAAATCCCTCACTTACTCCCATACTCCCCCACAATCGTTGTAATCCATTCTTGTGCATAGACCTTCCTCACCCACTCCCACCTTCCTTGCCAGACTCCCTAACCTCCTTCGCTCACCCCTCCCTCCTTCCTTCAAGAATCCCCACCCTCCCTGACTCCCCCAAAGTAGCAAATGTCGATACGTACTCCACATCTTCGTCCCTCACTCCCTTCCTTTACACTCTCCCTGACCCTCCCTCATTATCCCCAGAACACACACACTCCCTATTCTCCTCCCTCCCTCCCTCAAACGCCTTGGTCCCTAATACTACCCCCTGTCCGGTTGTTAGGGGGCAAAAGGCATGAATTA
This sequence comes from Oratosquilla oratoria, assembly GCF_046742065.1. Lineage (NCBI taxonomy): Eukaryota > Metazoa > Arthropoda > Malacostraca > Stomatopoda > Squillidae > Oratosquilla > Oratosquilla oratoria. The sequence goes on from NC_134787.1 coordinate 51,358,454, forward strand.
CACAATGGAACCGACACGCCTTCCCCCCTTTGTCCAGGCAGCTTTAAAAGCACAGGGCCGTTGCAGAGTCAAATCCCCTTCTGAGGTCCAGCAGAGGAGTTCTCCTCGCTCCTCCTCCTCCTCTTCTTCTTCAGCGTCCATTTGTTATGCATTTCCCGTAGAAGATACTCTTCCCTCTGCTCTTCGTCTGCTACCTCGGCAAGCTCGCATCCGCTCATTGAATATTTCATCCTCCTCCTCTTCTTCTTCCTCCTCCTCCCTCCTCATCCCCGCCTCCAATCTACCCTTTCCCCCCCCCTCTCCCGGCTCCTAACCGACGTCCCTACACAATTACGCTCTCCAATTACTCTGTGTTCTCCCAGTTTAAATGAACTGTTGGAACTACAGAACTACATTACACACCTGTTTCACAGCTACATTATCTCGTTCACCCGGCGCCTCACGTTTCTACATCATCAATGAACACACTACCACTCCATTCTCTTAAGTCCATACACAACGAATTTATGTTTCCCCCTTTATGTATACTGTTTATATATATATATATATATATATATATATATATATATATATATATATGTATATATATATATGCACAAATAACCCACAGTCGGAATTAAAAAGGAAACTAAGAAGAAAGATAAACTTCTGTATTTCGGCTAACAGCTATAGAAGTTTAATTTTCTTCTTAATTTCCTTTTTAATTTCGACTGTGGGTTCTTTGTGCGTTTCTCAAATGTGCTACTACCTTTCGTCCCATAAATATATATATATATATATATATATATATATATATATATATATATATATATATATATATATATATATATATATATATATATATATAAAGACAGCCATTCAGCCTCGCCCTTCTGGTCATCTCGTTTATTTCGTCTCAATTTTGGACGTCTCAATTTTGGATTTCTATATTCGAGAAGTTTCGTCCACGGAAGCGGAACCAAGAGCCCTGAGGTCTCCATGTCCCTATTCATACTTCGCCAGCGCTTCTATACTTGGTGGACTCACGACGGAGGGATGGTCGAGTTTGAAAGCGATCAGCCTTCTTCTCTGAGCGGAGATTAGTCTCTGGTTATAAAAGAATGATAAGTGACTCTGATCCGTAGGGGTGTCAGGGACGCATAAAAATAAAAATCCATATCCCCCCTCCCCCATATTGGGGGCAAATGGCAGAACGTCTGTGCCCCCCCGCCCCCGGGCTTACAATGGTACCCCCACTTCTCCCCGCACAGATTTCAAAAAAGTTGCAAAAATGAATTAATAAACAAGTGAATAAATAATAAATAAATAAATAAATAGACAAATGACATGGACGTAGAGAGCCACTCAGAGAAGTAAAATAAAAATACACAAACTTTATCGCCAGCATCACCATCATCATCATGATCACTATCGTCAGCATCACCATCATCATCACCATCATCAGGGGCAGTGCCGACAAAATCTTCAACAAACAAACTCTGATTGGAGCATTTTTCTTTTTCGAAAACTGCTGACCCACTGGATTTGTCATTTCTTCTTCTTCTTCGTCTCCCTTTTCTTCTTCTTCATCTTCTAATGAATACGAGTCTCATTAAGCAATCCCATCATCTTAGGTTTACAAGAGCCATACGTCTTCTCCTTAAACCCTACCACCATTGCATTCGCCCTCACATACCACTATCAATACCAACTCCACTGTTAGTATCCCTACCACCACTCTCTACACCGCTACCACCACCACCACCACCACAATTCCAGCATCGCCTAATCCTATGCCTAACCCAGACACCCATGCAAACGACAATGGCTACAAACTTCGACAGTGCTACTGTCTGACCTGGCTTTCTCTCTCTCTCTCTCTCTCTCTCTCTCTCTCTCTCTCTCTCTCTCTCTCTCTCTCTCTCTCTCTCCCTTTCTCTCTCTCTCTCTCGAAGACGCATCCTCTCGGTACTTTCCCCATTGGTCCCTCTCTCTCTCTCTCTCTCTTTCTCTCTCTCTCTCTCGAAGACGCGCCCTCTTGGTACCTTCCCCCATTGGTCTTTTGTTCCGCTTCCGAGTTATCTTGAAAACCGTGGCGCTGCTGCACCATTCACACGGGCGGGGCGGGGCGGCACAATCGCTTCCTCCTTCGTTTTCTCCCATTTCCTCCTAAGATTCTCCTCGCAAACTGAACTGAATAATGAAAGTCTATCGCCAGGTAGGTAGGTAGGTAGGTAGGTAGCGAAGACCATATGGCACCGAGGGAAATTGAAAAGGAGGACGTGGAGGAGGACGAGGAGGAGGGAGAGGGGGAGGGAGAGGGGGAGGGGGAGGAGAAGGGAGAGGACGAGGAGGGTGAGGAGGAGGGGGAGAGGAGGAAGAGGAGAGGAGGAGGGAGAGGAAGACGAGGGAGAGGAGGAGGAAGGAGAAGGAAGGGGAGGAGAGGAGGAGGAAGAGGAGTAGAAAGAGGAGGACGAAGAGGAGGAAGTGGAGTAGAGAGGAGGAGGAGCAGAGAGAGAGAGAGAGAGAGAGAGAGAGAGGAGTAGAGAGAGAGGAGGAGGAGGAGGAGGAGGAGGAGGAGGAGGGAGAGGAGTGGAGAGAGGAGTGGAGAGAGGAGGAGGAAAAGGGGGAGGAGGAGGGGAGGGAGAGGAGGAGGGGAGGGGGAGGGGGAGGAGGAGGAGGAGGAAAGGAGGAGGAGAGGAGGAGGGAGAGGAGGAGAGGAGGAGGGAGAGGAGGAAAAGGAGGAGGGAGAGGAGAAGGGAGAGGAGATGGGAGAGGAGGAGGAGCAGGAGGAGGAGTGGGACCACTGAAGTTATCATTCATTCGAGAGAAGTTCCCTTACGCACTCTTAAGTAGAAGATTATCCCTAATCGTCTTCCTGTGTTTTATTTGTATTTTTATTCACGTTGCCGCCAGGCGATTTTATTCACATATGATGCCCCTCCCGCCCACCACCACAGGAACACCGATTTTTTTTTTTTAAGTTATTCTTGCCGCTCTTTTCCAATATTTTTTTCTTCTTGTTCCTCTTCTTCCACGCCCTCTCCTCTTCCTCTTCGTGTTCTCATTGATCTCACCACCCTCTTCCATGCTCCTCTTTTTGCTCTTCTCGTCCTCCTCCTCCTCTTCCTCCTCAACCCTCTCTCTCTCTCTCTCTCTCTCTCTCTCTCTCTCTCTCTCTCTCTCTCTCTCTCTCTCTCTCTCTCTCAACACACACACACAATCGTGTGTGTGTGTGTGTGTGTGTGTGTGTGTGTGTGTGTGTGTGTGTGTGTGTGTGTGTGTGTGTGTGTGTGTGTGTGTGTGTGTGTGTGTGTGTGTGTGTGTGTGGTCTGCGTGTGTGTGTGTGGTCTGCGTGTGTGTGTGTATGTGTGTACTAGCGAGACTACTCATCAAATCATGGTCAGCAAACTCCAGAATCTAAGACAAAACCAATCCCGATTTTATGTTCAACTCTGATTCCATTTCCCGCCCTCCTCCTCCTCCCCCAAACATAAACGAACTTCTTCCTTCATATATAATATTGCCTTCGTTATTGGCGCTCTTTGTTCAGCTCCCCCCTCCCCCCCACGATTATTTTACTGAGGATCAATTTCCTCTCGCCGCTCGAATGGAAACAGCCGCGGCTGTGGGGGGGACGGGGGGAGGGACGGGGGGAGGGGGGAGTTAACGGGAAGAAAAACCCATCGGGATGAAAGAAATATTCGAATGAAAAAAAATATCAAAGTTGCCTAAAGGGGTGAGAAGGTGTGGATAGACGCAGTCCACCTCCAGGATGATGTGCTGGTGGAAGGATAGTTCCACTCTAAGGTGGAAGATGGAGTAAGAAATGGGGGTGATGGTGGTGGTGATGGTGGTGATGGTGGTGGTGGTGAT
>NC_134787.1:51364808-51409808 GCF_046742065.1 Oratosquilla oratoria
GTGTGTGTGTGTGTGTGTGTGTGTGTGTGTGTGTGTGTGTGTGTGTGTGTGTGTGTGTGTGTGTGTGTGTGTGTGTGTGTGTGTGTGTGTGTGTGTGTGTACCTAAATCAGCCATCAAGCGAAAACACACACAAAAAAATGAGCACCATAAAGATGTCTGGCGAAAACACTGCGAGGGGCAGACTAGGAACTGCTTTCCAACATTTCAAATGACTCAATACTGTGGCTCAGAATAATGAGCAAGAATATGCACAGACGCGTTTCACAGCTCCAACACCTTACGTGCTGAGTGATCCTTTCCCTGGTGCCGCCAGGCGATTTTATTCGCTTGAGGGAACACCCACCACCAAATCAAAATGAAAAAAAAAGGGGAGAGAGGATAAGGATCATTTTGCAATGTTATTGCCTGTGCCGGGCACCCTTAATGACAACCAAGTCCACACTGATCCACATGTACACCCCGCGTCGATGCAGCTCCCAGTTATGAATAATTAGTTGGCGACCCCTACATCGCGGTCGGCTACAGCCCCACCGTCACACCGACAGCGTCCTCTTTAAAGTCTTCGTTCTGGCGAATAACAGACGATTCCATTCAGCTACGAAGCCCTCACCCACGATGGCCGTACAAGAATCAAACTCTGTCTCAACTCGTTCATCAAAGCTCAATGTCCGTCTTATATACTTTTCTGGCTAGCGTCAGGTGATTTTATTCAGCTTCGGGGGCGATCCTTGGGAACCTGGCTAACCCGATTAGCCTTATTAAGGCCCAGGGTTCTCCTTAAAGTCATCCTTTTGGCTTTCTACAGAAAATTTTATTCATATTAAAATTGTCCCGTGGAGATGTTTTTCGAAAATTATTTTTGGTTGGCCCATGCCCGACCTCCACTCCTTCCATTCCCTTCCCATCTTTCTTGGGAACCTCTCCCCGCCCCCGACAACTCCCATCCCACTCCACCATCCACCTGTCCTTCCTCCACCTCACCCCCTTCCACCTGTCTGTTCCACTTCCCGCTCCTTCCTTCCCAATTCCCTTCCCTTCTCTGACCACTCCCCACTCGTTCAATCTTCGCGGTACCGAACTTTTGTCTCTCCCAAATCTCTCTTCCCCTTCACAATCACTTCCTGTCAACCTCTTCAGCGGGCCCTTCACGTCCTCTGCCTCCAATTCACTTACTCATCCCTCCTACTTCACTAAACTCACTCCTGTGGTTTGGTTTTCTCCTCTTCCTTTCACCCATTTTCAAACACACAATCACACCTACCCCTCACTCCTAACTCTCACTCCTTCTGGAGTCCCCAACAAAATATATTACCAAATAAATACCGCCCAATTCAAACTCTCCCATATGCATATATACATATATATATATATATATATATATATATATAATTATATATATATAATATATACATATATGCTGAGACATTGTGACAAGTTGAGGAAGGTGGAAAAAGAAGTCACGGGTCTAGTTCCGAGTTTGCCTCTTTAGAAGCATAGAGTGAAACCGGTCAAGAATAAACTCAAAAACTCAGAACTAGACCCGTGACTTCTTTTTCCACCTCCATCATATATATATATATATATATATATATATATATATATATATATATATATCTATATATATATCTATATATATATATAAATGAACAAAAACATGTAAAAACTAAGTATCATATTTGGACTGCAACTGGCACCCAATTATCACCTCTTCTGGCCTCCTGAACCCCGAGTACCAGCACATACATTCCTCCAACCCGCCTAGCTGCCTTCAGCCCTAATTCTTTAAGAGTTAAATCTCCTAACTGGAAACTTTAACGACTATGACCCGGCTGACGCAGATCGATTCGTTGAAGACTTGATTCTCCAAATGTGGGACACTTCAAGACACCGTTCTGGCTCACGCCAGGTGATTTTATTGGCCTCAGAGGAACCTATAGGCCACAAAAGGTCAAATGATTTGTCCCAATGTACACATTTGGTCTAGAGTCCCATTAGACGATTTTATTCATCTTAAAAGAAAAATTCCCCAGTCAAGATAAAGAGGATATGACCCTCGCCAACAACTCCCCCCTTCAACGCCACCCTCCTTACCCAACCCCAGCCATTCCACGGGCCAAGTGGTCATCTATTGTTTTCTTTTTACTGCACGTAACCTACTGAAAATCCCAACCTTCGCGATGAACCATCTACCTTAACATCCGACCCGCCTCCAACCCTGACTTAGGTCAACCGCAAACCCCGTGGGAGGGAGGTGCCACAGACAGTGCCTGGCTGGCACTACTCAGAGCTGCATCGGTTCTTGTGAACACGGCTCTTGGAAGGACTCTTTCACTAAACGCCTTCAACTCCTTCCGGCACCCTGTCATGCCATTCCATTCATCTCCGTGGGTCGCCTTCATCAATAACTATACCAGGTGCGACGTCTCCACTAAACCATGTTGCCATGTCACTATTCAACCCATTTCTCTCCCAATCCCTCGGAGGCAACCGTTTTATCCATCCTACGGCTTTTCATTATGAAAACTCACTGAATAATTAATGTATGTTGAACTATAAGGTATCTACAACATAATTTTCTTCGACTAGAAGTAATTAACGAAATCCTCCGCAACAAAGGTTTCGTTGAAGCTTATTATGGACCGGCGTTAACATACCCAGTATACTCGACGATACTGTGTCACTTTCATTTGTCCGCTAAGGTAACCCTTCCTTGCTTAAGTTTCCTCTTGGACATTTCTGCCAACACAATCCTGTTTTATATATTTCATTGCGACTCAAACGTTAAGATATTTCATTCAGCAGAAGACCAATCCCCCCGACCACCAGCTTTGAAAACGTCTTCGGAGGACAAAGACCCCGTTCAGGCCGCTGGGCCACCCCCTCAGCTGAATCAAATTGTCTGGCTTTCTGTCAATACAAAGTCTTTGTGTCTCACCATCCTGACGGTTCGGTGCTTCCACTTTGCGCTTCTCTTTTAACCGTTACTGTATTGAAGAATCGGTACTCTTGAAGTACCTATGACCCCTTGAGCGAAACCGTATTGAACAGCTTACATAGACTTCCCTGTCCATTTCTAACGCAACATCTATTCTTTTATTTATTCATATTCCTACTTATTTATTTTTATTTCTAGATATATTTTCTAATGTTTGCTCATTTTGTTATTTATTTATTCATTTATCTTATTCATACATAATCAACTTGGAGAAATTATGCTCCTCGTTCCTGACTGGCTCAGCCCACCTTGGCCAATAACATCACAACATTGCAATGACGTCACTTTCGTCAGCCAATCAGTGGTGAGGAATGACGGTGTGGGGGCAAGTATGCTTTTGCCAAATTATCCAATACAGACTCGGAATTTGCAGGCGGCGACACTAGCAGCTGGCGGCATGGGACACCAGCTGCCGACTACGCGGTTCGAGAACCAGCTGCACTGGCGTCACTGGCTGCAGCAGCATGTGCAACTCTACTGATACACGGGCCAGCAACAGCTTGAGCAGCGGCAGGGAAAGCTAAGGTACAGCTGTAGTGTACAGTTTGGCAGTGAAATCCCAAATTTTCCCCAATTGTTATCACTACATACTTTCTATACATTTTCGTATTAACATATTCAAATCCCCGGCCCGACGGCAGTTGCCCCTTAACTCAATAAAATCATCACCTGAAGGCATTTACCAGAACAAAATATATCAAGCTACCCCATCCCCCATTCAGTGGAGATTGGATCATTTTCCATTAACCCCTTCCGCAATTTTTTTTTTTTTTTACTCCTCCTCTCCTCTTCCTCTCCCTCACTCTTCCCTTTCCTCTTCCTCCTCTTCCCTCCAGTCCTACCCTTCCCTTCCTCCTCGTCCTCTCCCTCACTCTTCCCTTTCCTCTTCCTCCTCTTCCCTCCAGTCCTACCCTTCCCTTCCTCCTCATCTTCTTCTCTTTCCTAATCTTCTCTTCTTGCTTCTCTTCCTACACCATTTCCTGTTCCTTCATCTTCTGGTCCTCTTTTTGTCGCTACCCCCTCCTCCTGTTCCTTGCCTCTTCCTCCTCTCCCTTTCCTGTTACTCTTCTTCCTCTTTCCTCTCCAACTCCTCTTACTCTTTTTCTTCCTCTTTCTTCTCTCCTTCTTCCTCTCCAACTCCTCTTATTCTTTTTCTTCCTCTTTCATCTCCCATTTTTCTTCTTCCTCTTCACTTTGCCCTTCTTCCTCTTTCCTCTCTCCTCCTTCCTCTCCAACTCCTCTTATTCTTTTTCTTCCCCTTTCATCTCCCATTTCCTTCTTCCTCTTCCATCTCCCATTTTCTTCCTCCTCTTTCCTCTCTCCTTCTTCCACTCCAACTCCTCTAATTCTTTTTCTTCTTCTTCCATCTCCCATTTTTCTTCTTTTCCCATTCACTTTCACCTTCTTCCTCTACCTCGTATCTTCCTCTTCCTCTTATTCGTCTCCCTGTGCCTATAGTTCGTCCCCTTCCTCCTCCTCCTCTATGTCCTCCTCGACTATGTCGTCCTTATCAGTCCGATCCTCCCCTGCTACGATCGAGCATAAGGACAGTTACCACCCCCCATCCCCAACTCCACCGTTTCTTAGAACTAACGGCGTTTGCCGGAAGAGGGCGGCAGGGAAGCGCCCATCTCCCTCCAAGGTGACGGAGTAGGAGAAGTCTGGTTACATAAGCTCTGTACAAAGGAGAGAGAGAGAGAGAGAGAGAGAGAAATAAGAATTCTTTCCTAACGGGTCACTTCCCCAACTTCGGAACTACTACTACTGCTACACTAATTCGACAAAACATGGTTTGAAATAGTGTCTAAATACATCACCATGGCACGTGGAATGCAGTAAGAACAACCGTAATAATAATAATAAAAAAAAAAATAATAATAAATCAATAAATAAAATAATAAAAAATCGAAGTACTTGTAACCAGGGGGGAAGGACTCGCTAAGAAATAATTATAATAATAATAATAATAATAATAATAATGATAATAACAATAACAATTTAAGAGAAGGATGCATACAGCTATGCGTATTTTTGACGAGTTCATAAGGTTGAAGGACAAAATTATATTCCTCTGGCGTAGGTAACATGGGATGATAGCATTTTCTGAGAGAGAGAGAAAAAGAGAAAGGGAGAGAGAGGGAGAAGAGGCAATACAAGAGGATCTCTACTGTCCTTGCTACTCAACACACTTCTCCCATTTCCTTATAATTTTATTTTCGTTTCCACTCTTTCTATCCTCTTCTTCCTCCTCCTCCTCCTCCTCATGCTCTTCTTCCTCATTCTCTTCATCACCCTCATCAGAGTAAAATTCGCTCTCTGAACTTTATTTTTTTTCTTGAAGAGGTTTTTCTTTACTTTTCGTTTTTTGTCCCTCCAAGACCTCTCCCAAATGCTTTTTCTTTCTTCGCCAAATTCGAGTTCTTCCTCTTCCTCCTCCTCCTCCCCTTCCCGTTAACAATTAAGACTAGACACATTTCTTAATTCAAAAAGCACTCAGAATTTAAAAGAAAAAATTACCCACCTCCCTCTCTCTCCTTCTCTCTTTCTCCGCATATTTATTCCAACTCTGGGTAAAAATATTTCTTCTTCGCCTACATCAACTTTTACTCTCAAAATTTGAGTTTTCAATGCCCACGGGCAGGAAGGCTGGGCTTATGAATAACGCTACACCGCCTTGTCCAGGTCCCAAATCACAGAATGTTTGTGAACGACGTGACGTCATGTCGCTCTTACGAGGGCATTTTCGAAAACAATTGAGACAGAATCTGTAAAGTATGATTCTGTTTCAGATTTTTCAATATAAAATATTTTTCCGTGAATTACTTCTCTTTAAAGTGTGTGGATTAAGAAAAATATTTTTATGACAATAAAAATAAAAATAGCTTTCTAAAATTCAGAAGTATTCAAATAGCGGAAAAAATACACTAGATTATCAATATATGCTTCTATTAGCTAGTGTACTACTGATTTCGGAAAAATAAGAACATAAGAATGAGACTGCAAGAGACCATAAGGCCTACACTATACAGCTCCGTTTCCATCACCACCTGTCATCCCCATCCATAAAGTTGTCTAATCGTTTCTTAAAACAAGTGATAGTTTCAGCGCTTACTACACGGTTACTAACTTTATTCCATTCGTCGACCACCCTACAAGTAAACCAATTCTTGTCTATTTCCTCCTTAAATCTAAATTTGTCCAATTTATGACCATTACTGCGAGTCCTGCCCTGTTGTTTTAATATGATTACCTTGTTTGCATCACCCTTGTTAAAGCCTTAGATCCACTTGAACACATCTATTAGATTACCCCACACTCTGCGTCTTTCTAGACAGACAGTGTAAGTTAAGGTGCCTAAGCCTCTCTTCGTAAGGCAAATTTCTGAGTCCATGTATCATTTTGGTCATTCTTCTCTGTACTGATTCTAGTGAATTGATGTCCATTCTGTAGGACGGAGACCAAAACTGTACCAAAAATGTCATTCCTGAGGGGTGATTCTAAAAAAATACAGTTATTTGTATTCTTTCTACCACTTCAACTTTAGTATAAACAAATCTAAAAAAATAAAAATGCTATTTTTTTTATATAAAGTTTTAATGATCATAACATTATGAATTATTTTTTGAGAAACCTCTCCTGACAGTCGTCGTTGTGGAGGTGGGCGGGGCTTAGGCTAGCCAATCAGAGTCCACGGAACTCTTCCGCCACACCCACGACCAAACAAATACACAAAGTTGTTACAACATATGAGCCTGCAACATTTGGAAAACAACTTTCGCGTTTGAACCTTGGGGAAAAATAAACAAATGAAAAATAAATGTATAAATTAATTAATAATTTCTATTCCCGGTCCTTCCACCATTATTCAAGTTTATTCAAATCTATTAAAATATTCAATTCACCCAAACGCTACAGTAGCTCCATTTCACTATTTTATTTTGGCTAGTGTTATTATTAATTAATCAATCTATAATCAAATATTCTTCACATATTGCTTCAACTATGGTCAAAATATATTGACGATTTTTCTTATTTTCAAACACATTTACTATACAAAGCACAAAAATATACACGTACATACACACAATGAACTCAGATTCCATTCGAGACCAAGTGTAGTTTATTTGTATTATATAATATAAATATAACATAACATATAATATACATACACAGCCAGTTTAATTCAAAACAGCTCCTTTCCTATGTACTACTGTTTAGTAAAAACAATCTAAGCAGCCCCTGTGACCTCTTCCGGTGGGCAATAAACATCGAAATTCCGCGCACTGTTCCCGTAGACTGCTTTGGTTATAGAACGTTATAGAACAAATGTAAAAAAATATTCAGACCATTTTTAGAACAAGTTAGAATAACTAAGTATTAGAACGAACAAATACATAAACAAGTAAACAAGTACACAGATAAATCTAACGTGCATAAAATAATGCAAAATATGTTTGGGGCGTGTTGCTTTATGAGACACTGCGACCTGCGAAAATTAGCGCGGTTTGTGAACTTTCGAGTCGCTTGGGAATTTATCGCCGAGCACAAGGTTCTCCGGAGAAGGATGGGTTCCCGGAGAGACGCGCTTTTGCGAGGTAATGCCTGATTTATGAGACACTGCTGGCGTCAAGAAGCAGACTGAATTCTGAGAGGATCATGTGAGCATAGAGAGAGCAAAAGATTTGTCCATTCATTTTGGTCTTTTGTTTATATTATTCAGACCGGTAATCAACCAAAATTTCTCCCGTTGGCAAATTAGCAAAGGCCCTCGCAGTCAACATGACGTCACGCAGCAAGTATTCTGCGATTGGCCACCCAGGCACGAGCGATATGACGTCACTCATAAGCCCCACCTACTTTTAAGTCAACAGACGTTTTATTCCATTGCAACACCATAGTTTACAAGGTTCAGTGGTTTTTCCAGAGATGAATGGATGTAAGGTAAGGACGGATGGACATCTCGCTTTCAATGACTATTTTTATCATTATGTCAAAAGAGGTCTTCCACAAAATGATTCAAAGACAATTTCTTTTGTTCCATTCCCCTTTTCCATCTTGTTAAGATGGAATTATGATAATCCTGAAAGGACTGGGAGATTTCCATCAGCTATAAAAATAGATTCATGCATCTTTTCATATATCTCTCATCTATATAATTCTCTTCCTCCTCCTCCTTCTCCTCCTCTTTTACTTCTTCTTTATAACTCCCCCTCCTCATCTTGTTTTCCTCTCCTTTACATTTTCCTTCTCCTTTGCCTCTTCCTACATCTTTTTCTCTACATACCATTTTCTTCCCATACCTTTCGCTCCTATTCTTGGTAACTGTATTCTTCCCCTCTTCTTCCTTCCTTTCCTCCCCCTTTCCTCCTCCTTCTCTGGTCTTCCTCTTTGAACTTCCCTCATCTTAATTTTCTTCTTAATTCCTAATGTCTTCCATTTCTCCTACCCATTCTTCCTCTTCCTCCCGTCCGTTCTTTTTTTCTCCATCTTTTATTATACTTTTCTTCGCCCTTAAATCTTCCTTCTCGTGTTCTCTTTCTCACCTCCCTCCCTCATCTCTCTCTCCCCCGTCCCCCTCCCTCATTAAAGTCACCCAGGGCACAATTCATCTTACCCCCAAAGCAATAGTTTATCCTCGACGCCCCCCTCACCCCCCCCATGGGCACATTCCTCACGGAGGGAATCTCCGAGTGGGAGCGGCCTTCGCCTACCAAGTGCGACCTTCTCCAGTCGGGACAGACTCCAAGCAATAACTCCATATTTTCTACAACAATATACAAAAAAAAAAAAAAAATCATATTTTATCTTATTTTGTTTTACATAAACTCTGTAATATATAATAGAATATACATGTCTACTTTATCTTATTTTGTTTCATTTATTAATTTATCAAATTTGATGGAGCGCTTGAATACTAGGTGGCATTTTTCCTTCTCTTAAGACTTCCATCAAGGTAATTCATTAACATCCCTGGAACATATTCATTAGAAAGCAGATTTATTAGCTAATTATTATTACAGTGTTTACATCCTGTTTGGTGTCTTTAACCTTTTTGGGGGGAAAATAATGAAAAGAAATATTAATTACACAACCGTTTACTGTAGTGATATATGTAGCCATTTTGTCTTCCTTTTTTTGAATTTAAAATTTCCTACAAATTATAGTATACTAAGGTCACGCATTATTTTATGACCCAGCAATAAATATCACGTCTTTTAAGATTACTTTTAATGACTACAAATGTTATGGTTTTATGACAATAATTCTTATGATTTTTGTGGCACTGCAAATACCAGATGGTTGGCACCGTGAGACTTATATATATATATATATATATATATATATATATATATACATATATTAATGTGTGTGTGTGTGTGTGTGTGTGTGTGTGTGTGTGTGTGTGTGTGTGTGTGTGTGTGTGTGTGTGTGTGTGTAACCAGGTAGGATATTTTTTTGTAGGCTGACGAGGTCAATAGCTATTGAAGATTCATTTCTATTATCTTCTAACATTTGATTTATCATATTCTGCAAGTTAATTAGAAGATACCGATATTTTATCGTGGCCGCCGTTTCGGAACTCTCTTGTTCCATCTTCAAGGGCGCAGACGTTTGAAGGGCCCTCTCACATTGCTCCACCTGGACACAAACTTATCAAGAATTGGAAAGAATCACACAAGTCCTCATCAACAATGGATACGCCAATTCAGGTGTGCCACAGGCAATACAAGCACATTTAAACAAACGGTACATCGACGGAGACAAAAACACTACAAACGAAACCAAATCTACAAGAATCTTCTACAAAAGCCACATGTTCATGGAATATAAAGGAGACGAGAATATCATGAAAGACGTTATTCACAGAATTGTACTACCCACAGACCCAACAGACCACATCCAGATCATCATATATTACGAAAAAAAAAGAAGGCAGTCCATCTAGTGATACCTAATCGCCCCAACACAACGAAAACACACCAACAAGAAGACCACATTGTATATCAATACAGCTGCAATAGTGAGGAGTGTGGGCCTCACTCATAGATTGGTATGACAACTATGAAGCTAATAAGACGCTTGACATGCCACTTGAGGAATGGATCCATTAAGCCCCACCACACTTCCACACTTAGACCATTAATACGAAATGATCTGGATAAAAAAGTACAATACCAGACAAAAAAAAAAAAAAAAAAAAAAAAAAAAAGCTACTCCTTCAAGCTCTCCACATTCAAGCAAAACAGCCATAGATAAACATCCAGGTGAAAGACCTTCAGGCCATCAATGAAAATAATGATTGCTAAGAGACCAATGAACCCCATCGCTTCGCTCACTGGGAGAGCCCTACGGAGCTAAAAATAATAATAATAATAATAGAAAAGAGAATAAAAAAAAATAAAAAATGCACGCTCAGTGAGCAACATTAGCCGATGTTCGACAATTTTTTCCATGATACACCTTCCATGATCCACACACATCCCATATATAACCAAAACAACATGACATAGCAATTCGGCCTATATAAAAGATCTTCTAAGTAAACTTGCAGAGCATAAGTCAAATGTTCGTTTGTATAGAGACTATACGCAAGAAGATAATAAAAAACGAATCTTCAATATCTTTAACCTCATCTGCCTACAAGAAAAAAAATATATATACACATTGACATATAAACACAGACACACACACACATATATATGTATATATGTATATATTATATATATATGTATATCTATACACGCGATGAAATATATTCTACTGGGAGAGCCCTACGGAGCTAAAATAATAATAATAATAATAATAATAATAATAATAATAATAAAACAGAGTAAGCACGCAGCACTAGAAGCTCCATTACATAGACAAAACAAAAGACTGTCGTCGAACTTTGGAAATCAGTTGCATTCTTAGGCCTACACATATACCTTTCACCCACTCCTGCTCCTGGTAGCCCCCCCCCACCAATCACAACTAATCTTCCTCCTAATCGCCACCCGTGCCGCCTTTCTTAAACCAATCGTCTTCTGTCACGCCCTCTCGAGTCTTGAGGGTTGATCTGGCGATAAGGGGACCGACCTCTTAACCGCCCCCCTTCCCCTTAACCCCGCTACCGACTTCTAGGGGCTCTTTGTCTCGGTAGACACCTCTTGCCCCCCCCCCCCGTCCTTCCTTTTTTTTTTCTCCCTCCCTTATTGCCGCCCTAAAGGCATCTTCCTTCCGTAGACTTTTCTCGTTTTCTCTGCCTCTAAAGAAGTGTCTTTCATTTATTCGCTCATATATTTACCTACTTAATTAATTTTATCTATAAATTCATTCATTCGAAGATGAAATTTTCCCTCCCCAGACCTAATCCCCACTCTACTCCCCTTTACATATCTGAAATAATCTTCCAGACGGCGTAGTGTTGCCTTTCACAACTCGTACTTAGTCCAACTATCAATCTTGTTCATCTCAGAAGAACACCCTCTCAATAAAGTTAAAATCATCTTAATCAAGACGTTCGCCAAGTTTTATTTTCACCATTGACAATAAAAATAATATTAAAGCAATCATTATTTTATATTACTCTGTAATACTAACAAAATAATGATAATAATAATAATGATGATGATAATTATAATCTAAATAATGAAAAATAAAACGTTCCCAAATATTAGCATTATTTTAATATCTGTAATATTAACAATCAATCATAACAACAACAATAATGACAATAATAATGATGGTAATCATAGCCTAAGTATAATGAAAAATAGAACGTTCCCTATTACAAGCAGTTTATATAATATATATATATATATATATATATATATATATATATATATATATATATATATATATATATATATATATATATTATATATATATATATACCCGTTCGGATCAGTTCTGCGACCAACACTTCCCACCTTGTTGCCGTTTTCTTTAAGCGTTCTTCAGGAAACCGATGTACAGTACATCCTGTGCCTATCAAGTCCTCTGACGATGCTGAAGTCGAACGACCACCCCCAAAGATGATAAAAGTGGATCAATAAAAAAAAAGCCTTAAAGTATTCCTATATTTTATTTTGTCTCAATGTAATTTTAAAAAACGGGGGGGGGAGGCGGAGGGGGGAAAGCGAGCAGCGCCAAAGGTCAAATATTCCCGGGGGCGGCTAATAACAATTATGCTAATGGTATACTAACAATAACAAGGATACCAATACTTCAAGGAAACCACCTTGTAAACTGTGACCACCCGGTTCCCATTCTCTCACAGCCAGCGCCTCACAAGACCTCTCTCTCTCTCTCTCTCTCTCTCTCTCTCTCTCTCTCTCTCTCTCTCTCTCTCCTCCTTTCATCTCCATCATTAACGTCCCGCCCTCCATATCCTCAGCTTCTCCTTTTATCTCTAATCTAGGTCTCGAGTTCGATCCCGGGACTCGGCCTAACTCTCGACCATATCCTCTTCCTCCTACTTCTCCCCCTCCTTTGTCTCCATCGTTATCGTCGTCTTTCTTTTCCCGCGCCTTCGTCACTCTCTCTCCCCAGCGGGATCTATGAAGGGTGGCGGGGGAGGGGGAGAGGGACGGGGAGTGGGAGAGGCGAGGGTGAGGAGGAGGGGAGTGGGAGAGGAGAGAGGAGAGGGAAGGGGGAGAGGGAGTGGGAGAGGAGAGAGGAGAGGGAAGGGGGAGAGGGAGTGGGAAAGGAGAGGGGGAGGGGGAGAGGAGAGGGGGAGGGGGAGAGGAGAGGGGGAGTGGGAGAGGAGAGGGGGAGAGGAGAAGGTGAGGGTGAGTGGGAGAGGGTGAGGGTGAGTGGGAGAGGGTGAGTGGGAGAGGGTGAGGGTGAGTGGGAGAGGGATGGGGTGAGAGGAAAGGGGAATGGGAGAGGAGAGGGGGAGGGGAGAGGGAGGGGGAGAGGGAGGGGGAGTGGGAGAGGAGAGGGGAGAGGAGAGGAGAGGAGAGGGGAGAGGAGAGGGGAGGGAGTGGATGGAGGGAGTGGGAGAGTAGAGGGGGAGGGGGAGAGGTACGGGTTTGAATTCTTCGCGCGTTTATATAACAATTTCTTCATTTCAGTCGCCTATTTCTGCCTAGTAACTTCCCTATTTATATGTTTATGTATTCAACCTATTCATGCACTCATATATTGCTTGCACGTTTGTATCTGTTTATCTACTTATGATTCTGCATCTGGCCTCCTTAACGACCCAAAGTTCTTTTAAAGTGTTGTTTTTAAGATGTTTAAAGTGCCACCGTAAATGAAGATTATAAAGCAAGACTGTCAAGGTGATAAAAAAATAAAATAGAATAAATCAATCAATTAATTAATGACAAAACTGAAAAGTAGAAAAAATATTAAAAAATAAATAAAACAGGGAATAAACATAAACAGGTAATAAATAAAATACAATAATCACAGTAAAAATAAAAATGGTAATGATTAATTAATAACGAAAACATAATAATAACGTTATCTATATAAAAAAAAAAAACTCCAGTAAAAGCGAGCTAAGCGAATAGAATTCCAGTCCCGTCTCACAAAATATCAACAATATCGTATAAAACACCTCACGGGAGAAAAAACCAACGTTCATTTTTTTTTTTTTTTTTTTTACCGGTCTCTTAAATGCAAATACCTTCCCCCCCCCTTCCCCACCCCCGTCCCCCGAAAAGAGTCTTCTTCAAAGAGGGCGTCGAAGCTCGGGGGGCAGCGAATACTCGTACTTCGAAAAGATGAAACAAAAGCACTGATAAATAAGATCGTTCACAGCATCGGCATGGACGGCATTATCGACCTTATACCCTTTACACGTAAGGCACAATTTCCCATATCGCCTTGTGTCTCCCTCTTGATCTCTATACATTTATTTCCTTTCGCAAAGTCAAACAGAAGTGTTTTTTACGTTTTATTCATTTAGACGTTGAAAGCCAGTCTGAACAAGAACAGGACAATTCCCTTCGAAAAGAAAACTAACGAGATGACGTCATCGGTTGCGAAGAAGGTTCCATGTCATCTGGATTAACCCCCTTTGGCACCATATGGCGCCATCCGATTTCATTCATCTTCGTGGCACCCACTGGGTGGTCCACTTTCTTCAAGACATTGGGGATCACCATCCACCAGGGAGCGAAAGGTCTGTGGAATTGGGACACTCGAATTAACCTTCATTCCAGCTGCTAGTACACGACGTTTTGTCAGCTCAGGGAAACCCAAATGATTTTTAGTTAGCCAAGGGAAGTAAATCATCCCTCTGTTGAGTGCCAAAGAGGTTTTGTACAAAACTGACATCAATAAGTGAATAAATCAAACGACATCTTCCCCTTGTGTTCGAGGAATGGCATACATGAAATTATATATATATATATAATATATATATATATACATACATACATGTGTGTGTGTGTGTGTGTGTGTGTGTGTGTGTGTGTGTGTGTGTGTGTGTGTGTGTGTGTGTGTGTGTGTCTGTGTGCGTGTGTGTGTGTGTCTGTGTGCGTGTGTGTGTGTGTCTGTGTGCGTGTGTGTGTGTGTGTGTGTGTGCGCGCATCCCAGCGCAGCACAAATGCCACAATGTCGAGACACAGAAACTATTCAAAAGACGAAGAAGAAAAAATCAGCAACTGCATGCATATTGGATCCGTCATTACACGAGAAGGAAGTCCGAATTCATTTACGTTTCCATAATAACAAAGCCATAATAACGCTAAACTATTAACGGAGCAATTTAACTTTCTTCCTTCGACAGTTAAACTATCTGGTGACGACCGCGGTTAACTAAACCCGAAGACCCGAAGCGGTTTTGCTTAAACTTATTCGTGGTCAAAGATCCCCCTCGTTCGAATGAAATCGTGTAATGTTTGCCAGAATAGAATATTTAAAGTAAAACGTGGGTGCAAACAGATTGAGACATCCTCACACACACACACACACACACACACACACACACACACACACGTCTCGTGGCGCAGTGGTAGCGATCGCGGCCGCCACTACGGCGTTCCGGATTTGAATCCCGCCCAGGGCTGAAATAATTTCAGCATCGCTGCGCTGCAAGTCGTTACTCCAACTCTCGTGAGCGGGGAGTTGGGGTGTGTGTGCGTAAGGTCACAGCATTACCCATATATCGGTCATGTATGAGCTCTCTTCCGGGAAGGAAATAGCTATAGATCACGAGTCCAACACGTGACCCAAGACCATGGTGAATCACACACACACACACACGTCTACACGGTGCACTGGTACCGCTCTCGACCACTAATGCAATGAAACGAGTTCGACACCCGAGGGAAAAAAGTTTCAGTATCACTTTACTGCGAGCTGGCATTCTAAGTGAGAGTGAGTGAGTGAGTGAGTGAGTGAGTGAGTGAGTGTGTGTGTGAGAGAGAGAGAGAGAGAGAGAGAGAGAGAGAGAGAGAGAGAGAGAGAGTGTGTGTGTGTGTGTGTGTGTGTGTGTGTGTGTGTGTGTGTGTGTGTGTGTGTGAGGGTGAGTGTGTGTGTGTGAGGGTGAGTGTGTGTGTGTGTGTGTGTGTGTGTGTGTGTGTGTGTGTGTGTGTGTGTGTGTGTGTGTGTGTGTGTGTGTGTGTGTGTGTGTGTGTGTGTGTGTGTGTGTGTGTGTGTGTGTGTGTGTATGTGTGTGTGTGTGTAAGATCATATTATTACCCATACAGTACATCGGGAAATATAAAAGCTCTGAACTCTCATCCAGGAAGATCACGTCGATCACGAGTCCAACACGTGATCCAAGAACATGGAAAATCTAATAAACACATGCTTGTGTACGCACAAGCGTCTTGACTTCTCATGTACGAAGTCCGAGTTCGAACCCCGCTCAAAGTTTGAAAACTTCATTAAAAAAGCAAGTCGTTACAGTCACCCTTGAGCAAGATGATTGCTTATAATCTAGATCAGTCTAGTCTACATACTAGCTATCTCCTTCGACAGGGTAATAGCTGTCAATCACGAATAGAGCACGTGATCCAAGGTAATGGTGAATCACAACCATACATACAGCCCCCCTCTCTCTCGGTCTCTCTTTCTCTCTCTCTCTCTCTCTCTCTCTCTCTGTGTGTGTGTGTGTGTGTGTGTGTGTGTGTGTGTGTGTGTGTGTGTGTGTGTGTGTGTGTGTGTGTGTGTGTGTGTGTGTGTGTGTGTGTGTGTCCCTCTTTCTCTCTCTCTGTCTCACTCTCTCCCTCTCTCTCTGTCTGCCTCTCTGTCTCTCCCTCTCTATCTTTCTCCCTGTCTGTCTCTCTATCTCCCCCTCTGTCTCTCTCTCTCTCTTTCTCTCTCTCCTTAACTTTTTCAGTGATGAGCTGTGAGGTTCGAGTTGAGGTCAGGGGCACCGCCCCCCGGGGATTCAAGTCCGGGATAGGATCATTTTTGGGGAGATTTATCGTCCCCCAGAGAGAAGCGGGTGGAGGGCGTGCGTGCGTGCGTGCGTGTGTGTGCGTGTGTGTGTGTGTGTGCGTGTGTGCGCGGGGGGGGGGTGTCCGGCCGCCGCGGCTCCTCAAGAAGAGAATAAATTCGTTTCCGCTTTCTCGCGGCTAATCTCGAAAAACCAGATTTCTTGTACAAAGGGCGGGTGGGCAAGGAGGAAGGAAGGAGGGGGGGGAACGAAAGATGGAGAGAGAAAAAGCTGATGACGAAGAACAAGACGGAAAAGACAAAGAAGAGGAAAATGATGAAGACTAAATGGTGGTGATGGTGGAGATGGTGGTGATGCTGGAGATGATGGTGGTGGAGCTGATTGTGGGAGTGGTGACAATGGATGTGGTGGTGGTGGTGGTGGAAATGGTTGAAGTTTCAGTGTTGGTGATAGATCTGAAGGTGGGAATGGTGGGAATGAAGGCTGATGGTGTTGATGGTGGTAGAGGTGGTGTGTGGTGATAGAGGTCCTCTTCCTCCTCCTCCTCCTCCTCTTCGTCCTCCTCCTCCCTCCAATAAGAAGATAAAGATTACTCTCCTCTTCTTTCTCCAAAAAATGCCCCCGATCCCATTAATCAATCATTTATTAATTAATAATAATGTCAAGCCCCTCTCCTTCCCTTCTCTCTCATTTACTTCTTTTACGTCCCCTTCCTCTCCTCACATTTGCTGCCTCAACCTCGACCACCCCTACGGACCAGAGCAACGAAGGATTCAATCTTTATTATCATTATTTCCTCCGACTTAGTAATGTACCGAGAAATCTTCTATCTGCCTACTCTATCATTGTATCCCTTTTCGTATTTTCCGTTTCTTGTCTAACTGTGTGCCTTTTCCCAAGTGTGTTGTCGCCCCCTTAAAAAAAAAATTATATATATATATATATATATTATATATATATATATATATATATATATATAATATATATATATATATATATATCGTGGAACAATTTCCAAGGTTCTCTCTTAAAAGAGAGAAATAGCGAACCACTTCTTTACTCGAAGTCTACACTCTTCAACAGGGCATAGATCTCAAGTTGCGCGCACGCGTGCACGCACACACATGCACACACAAACACACACACACACACACACACTCGTGGCGCAGTTAGTACAGTTCCCGGCAGACACTACGGAGGTCCGGGTTCGAATCCCGCCCAGAGCTGAAATCATTTCAGTATCGCTGCGCTGCGTGTTGTTACTCCAACTCTCGTGGGCGGAAAGTTGGGAGTGTTTGTGCATGTAAGGTGACAGCATTTCCCATTTTTCGGTTTTATACGAGCTCTAAGCTCTCTTCCGGGAGGGAAATAGCTGTCGATCACAAGTCCAACACGTGCTCCAAGACCGTGAGGAATCACATACGCATGTACGCACAGACACTGACGAAGATATGATGGAAAATATGGAAAAAAATATTGGAATTCTCATCCAACCCTGACTAGAATATGCAGTAGCAATGTGGTCACCACAAAGAAATTATAAGAATACTATTGTCCAAACGGCTGCAACTAAGATGATTTCTTTCCCGGCTGGTGACAAGACATTAAGGCGAGATTTGATCGACTGGGATTACCCACACCCGAAGAAAGAAGAGAAAGAGGCGACGTGATAATTATTTTTAGGGTGTTGAGAGAAGACGAGTGGGGGGGGGGAGGATAAGAGAGGATCTGTTGGCATGAGATGAAAGAACACCAAGAAGACATATCGAAAAAAAAAAAAGTATGGATGGACTTCTCGAAGAATGTTAGGAAACAGCCTTCCACACAGATGCATCACTTTCTGAGGCAATTTAGAAGACGACAATTCAAGTGGACAATATGAATGAATCTAAACCAAATTTTATTAAATGGAACTATAAGAAACAGGATCCTCAGAATACCTTCAATCTTCTATATTACAATTAGGTAAATAAAACACACACACATATGGGCTCTGAGCACTCTTCCGGGAGGGAAATAGCTGTCGATTAGGAGTACAACACGTGATCCAAGACCATGGTGAATCACACACGCTGACGCACAATACTCTAAACAATAAACATCTCAGTCATTCAACTGACCAAACACTCCACGAGTCATTCTAATTAATCTCAAAATTCGGCATCCCCCACCCCCATCCACCCATCCGATATTCCGAATTGACTAAAAGAGGGAAAAGCTCTACTTGACCAGGTCGAGTGGCGGGAGTGGACGATGGCCGGGGAATCGACCATGAGAACGTACACACACAATCGACCTCGCTCGACCTGAAATCAAGAGTGGTCTTCCTCCCCAAATTTCTCTCTCTCTTTTCTCTTTCTTTGTTACTGTTGTCTTTCTATCTACTCGCTCCTTCTATTCTTCATTCCATTTCCGTTTAATTCTTCTTTGCCTCCCTTGCTTCTGACATTCTCCTCACACATGCACAATCACACACACACACACACACACACACACACACACACACACACACACACATAAATATATATATATATATATATATATATATATATATATATATAAAAATAAATATATATATATATATATATATATATATATATATATATATACACATATATATACTGTATATAGTCTACATGTGTACACGTGGAGCAAAAGAAGCCCGAAAGTAGGCAGAGATGGAGGAAGGGAGGGAGGAAGTGACGGAGGAAAGGATAGGGAGAAAGGGCTAGGAAGGGAGGAAAGGAGGGAGGGAGGTAAGGAGGGAGGAAGGAAGGTAGAGTGCTCCAAAAGGGAAGAGAAGCCTTACTGTACACAAATCATTACTCGCATTCTATCTGCACAACTTTTTTCCCTTTATATTTTCCCTCTCTCTACACCTGTCTCTACCTCACGCTACCGCCCCTCTTCTTCTTCCTCGTCTCCTTTTATATATATATATATATATATATATATATATATATATATATATATATATATATATATATATATATATTCGTATGAGAATCGCAGATTTACGATCCTGAGTTATACGCCCTTCCCGGGTCTATATGATATCGTTCGTTGGTGCGGTATGCATAAGTGGAGCCAACTTTAAAAACACACACACACACACACACACACACACACACACACACACACACGTACGTTCCATTTCCATTTTCATTTTAAATTAACTCAAACCCAACCACAAAGATACCCTCATCCACGTTTCTTTTAATAAACAACCCAATTCAACTACACCAAAATATAAACATTTGAAAAAATAAGTAAAAAACACAGTAGAATAAAAACAAATTCTCCTGAGGAGGTATGTCAGTGCTCCACTTTCTCAGAATTACGCCCAAACACATACACATTCAGGAAAAGACGTAGGTACCGCATCGCACTGAATCAACACAACTACATTATAATGAGAATATATTAAGTCCTTCTACGCCCTTCATCTACCTGATTTGCATATCTACACCCTCCAGCCGACTCGCCGACCTAGGTAGGTTTGATCAAAGGCATCGCTGATGTAATTGAACTATTGTATTATTTCTCTTTTTAGAAATAAAAAAATTTGTAATGGGGGGAGGGGGGTACGACATCCCCCCCAACCCCTCTCTGGGTGTCCACGTATCCCATTTTGAAATTCTTGCCGTAGCGTCAAATCTAATAAAAACTACTCAACATTTTCCCCCAAGACTCTTTGAAACGAGACCAGCATTTCTTTGGGTCGTCTCGCGTCCTTCCATCCTAGGTGGCACTTTTCCTTCTATTCCCAATTGCCGCCAGTCGATTTCATTCATTCACATTCCATCCTCTCGAATGGTCTCGAGAAGTCCCTTCCGTACTGGATGTCACTTTCTCCCTTTTACTCCGACTGCCGGCAGGCGATTTTATTCATCTCTGTGGCAAACTCCATGGCAATGAAAGGGCTACGTCTTGTTGCTATTAAATTTAACTTTAGCTAAAGAAAAAAAATCCAGTTAATATCAAAGTTAAACAACATCTGAATTTCATTTTTTTTTCAATACTACTGCAGAACCAATATAGGAAGAAAAGCGTATATGTATACATTTACACAATTATACATGGACGATTCATGTACATAAACGTGCACACACACACACACACACACACGAAGAGGGAAGGAAGAAAAAAAAGAGAAAGATGAAAGAAGAGGAGGAAAATGGGAAAAGAGGATAAAGGAGAGTAGGAGAGTAGGAAGAGGAGAGGAGGGACATCAAGAGGAGGAGGAAGAGGAGAAGAACAACAGGATGATCAGGAAGACCTCCTGCGTCAGGAGGAAGACCTACAAAGGAAGAGATGACGAAAGAGTGCGGACCTTAATTAGGAGATGAGGAGGAGGAGGAGGAGGAAAGGCTTTTCGTGGGAGTAAAAAGGGATTTCGGGAGAAGAGAGAGATATGGAAAAGGAGGAGGATGTCCGAGGGAGAGGAGAAAAGAAGAGCAGAAAAAAGAGAGGAGGAAGAAGAGGAAGATGAAGAGAGGAAGAGGAAGAAAGGAAGAAGAAGAGATGAAGAAGAGAAAGAGAAGAAGAGGGAAATAAAAGAAAGGAAAAGAGTATGAAAAAGAAGAAGAAATATACTATTCCAGCAAGATTGGGGGATTTAGTTAGGTTAGGTTACCTTAGGGCTGGCTGGGTCACGTTAGTTCAACGGAAATTAAAACGAAACCATATTCAAGATCGTATGTCTGGCAAGGTAGGTAGGTAGGTAGGTAGGTAGGTAGGTAGGTAGGTGTGTGTGTGTGTGTGTGTGTGTGTGTGTGTGTGTGTGTGTGTGTGTGTGTGTGTGTGTGTGTGTGTGTGTGTGCGTGTGTGTGTTTGTCAAGGAAGAAAAAAGAGAGAAAGGTAAAGAAAGGAAGAGGGAGAGAGGGAACAAAGGAGAGAGGAAAAGACGGAAAGGTGGGAAGGATACAAGGATCTAGGGAACAAAGGATCAAGTGAGAGAGAGAGAGAGAAAGGAAAGGGGGAGAGAGACGAAGGGAATAATACCACCAAAAGAGGAACAGACAGAAGCGATGATAGACCTTCGTCCTCTGAAACGCGCGTGAAAGGCTTTGAACGAAAAGAATTGACGAGAGGATAAAAGTCTCCGAGGAAAGAAGAGACAAAACGGATAAGGGTCAGTGTATATATATGAGAGAATGAGAGAGAGAGCGAGAGAGAGAGAGAGGGGGGGTTGGGGGGCCAGTGGCCACTCAGAAGGTACACAAAAGGAATGTACGGACGCACGCACGAACACACACACACACACCCACACACACACACACACAAATCAGGCAGAGAAGAGTAAAAGGAAAAAGAGGAGAGACAGTGAAGAACGAGGAGATGGAGCATTCACTAAACGAAGTATAAATGTTTGAATGGATGACAGGAAGCCGCGGGTGTAGCGAGACGCGAAGCAAAGCGAGGCGAAACTACGCGAAGCTACCCAAAGCGACGACAGGAAAGAGAGAGAAAAAAGGAGATCCGATAACTTGGAGAAGCATATGCGAATGAAGGGGAAGGGAGACAATGGCGAGAAGGGAGGAGAGGGAGGGTCCGGGCAGATAAATGCGACAAAGAAAAGGAGAGGAGAGGAGAGGATGGACCATCAAGCGAAAGGAATCAAGAGCGAGCAGCAGCAGCCAGGAAGGAAGGAAGGGCGGAAAAGGGACGACAGATCCGGAGAGAAAATAGAAGAGAAAAAGAAAGAAGAGAGAGAGAGGGGGGGGAGGGAGGGAGGGAGAGAGGAGAGAGAGAAAGAGAGAGAGGGGACAGTGAGGGGGAAGAGATGGAGGAAGAGAAGGGGGGAAGAGAGAGGGGAGAGAGGGAGGGAGAGGGGGAGAGAGGGAGGGAGAGGGGGAGAGAGGGATGAAGGGAGGGAGGGAGAGGGGGAGAGATCGAGAGGGAAGAGAGGAGAGAGATCGAGAGAGAGGGGGGGAGAGAGAGGGAGAGGAGAGAAGATAGAGGGAGAGGAGAGGAGATAGAGGGAGAGGAGAGGGGGAGAGGGAGAGGAGAGAGAGAGAGAGAGAGAGAGAGAGAGAGAGAGAGAGAGAGAGAGAGAGAGAGAGAGAGAGAGAGAGAGTGTGTGTGTGTGTGTGTGGAAGGAAGGAATAGGGAGGATGGAGGTTCCTGTGATGTGGACCCACAAATCTAAGGAAGAAAGGACAGTGGTCAACCACGTAGCATCATACATCCCTGCTTACACCCGGCTCCACGCAGAGACGCGTTTTCGGCATAAAACAAAGTTGACCGAAGGAAAATAAAACGAAGGTGTAAACAACACGCAAACAAGTAAACAAGTAAACTAACACTGCCTCAACTTTCATATCAACTTTACAATACACTCAGCAGCTTAGCTCTCACCCCCGTACCTCTCCAACTTCCGATAACAAATTCTTATCCATTGTATCATATTCGTTCTTCAAATCCATGAAAGCCAGACATATTTCCCCCCTCTTTGACCCTTAAGCCCCAGTCACACTATCACGATACTCGTCAAATGTGAATTTGAAAATCTACATATCGACTTTGTTTCCAATATCCTAGACTTCACTAAGTTCACAACTCAACAATGTGTCTAACATTCGCATAGATCTAACTTCTCTTATTTCGTCATTCAGCCTCTCAACACATGACGCAAAGGTCATTTGGAGATTCGAAAAATGAAAATTTGTAAACTCAGTCGTTTTTACATAACACGAACTCAGTTGAGGGTTTCCCAATTCCCTCTCTTCTTCTGGGTCCCGTTAGGGCCAAGTCACACCAAGCTTACGACCTGTTTCCGACCATCAGCGACCAGGTGGTCGCCGACCAATTGCAGTTAGTCTTTGGAAGTCGCTGGTAGTCAGTAATAAGACAGATAAATAGATCGATAGATAGATAAATAGATATATTACAACACATACTGAATAGTCCCCAATACAAAGATTTTCATCTTATCAACCACGTTAACTTTTTCCATTTCAATTCCTTGCATAGGCTTTGTGTCGCCGACCGATCGCTTGATATTCGGTCTAAGGTGGTCGGAAACGGGTCGTAAGACTGGGGGGTTTAGGTTCTTTCATTCATACCCTTGGCCCCCCGGCCCCCCCAGCAGCCACTCTCATACTATGCCTCACTTTACAGATTTCTTTCTGGGGAATGCCAAACGAATTTATTATGTCCTTGAGTCGAAGGGGCCAAGATCCGTTGTTCTGTTCCTGTTCTTATCCTTTTATATCATAAATAATTTTTATTCTCATCAGTATTCTAACAAACACCTTATACATATATACATACATACATACATACACGCTAATACGGCTACCACTACGGGGGTCCGAGTTTGAATCCCGCCCAGGGCTGAAATAATTTCAGTATCGCTGCGCTGCGAGTCGTTACTCCAACTCTTGTGGGCGGGGAGTTGGGTGCGTGTGTGCGTGTAAGGTCACAGGATTACCCATAGATCGAGCATATATGAGCTCTGAGCTCTCTTACGGGAGGGAAATAGCTGTCGATCGCGAATCTAACACGTGATCCAAGACCATGGTAAAAGACACACACACACACACACACACACACACACACACACACACATACACACACACACACACACGTGAGCATGCCCGCCAACTCAAAGTCTTGCATTCCAAGCTACACACAAGGTATCGTACCTTCGTACATATTTACTAAAACTTTACAGATAACACAAGTTTCCTTTAACAAATAGCCTGACAGCGCCTAGATCACATACTCCTGTTGTAAAATAGTTAAGATGAACAGAGATTACTGTATCCGTTGAGCAATTTGACTGACTGGGTTATGTTGTTTATATTGAACATAAACGTTTCAACCCTTGATTTTAAAATCAAGGACATGTCGACAAGGGTCTCAGTCCGAGATTTATCCCTGACTAGCTTCCAACTGTGACATCTTCCTTCCTCTGAGGAAGCCTTGGTGCGAAACTAGTCAGGAATAAAACTTGGACCTAGACCTATGTCTTTTTCAACCAACTCACGGCAACTATATACATAGTACTGACATCGGAGATGAAACAGCACAACATAAATGGACAATATCTTGGTATCCTAACGACTTTGATGTTTATGACAGATGCCGCCAGACGATTTTATTCAGCTGAGGGAAAGCCCCCTCTGCAGCGAAAAGGTCAATCCTAGGTACATAAGAACGAAGGAGACTGCAAGAGACCATAAGGCCTACACTATGAAGTTCCATGTCCATTACCACCTATCATCTCCATCAATTTATCTAACCTGTATTGACTCTTCCCCTGCATTTCATGTCTTCGATGTTTATTCTAGTTGCCTCCAGGCGATTTTATTCAGCAGAGGGAGACCCCATTCGGGTTAACACCCCCCCCCCCATCCTCGATGCGTCATTATCCCACTAAACCTCTCTAACTCCGTTTTCCAGCCCCGCAAGGTAATTAGGTTAAGAGGGGCTACGTAAGGTCTTGGGGCCGGCCAGCCACCATTCTTTCTTTTCTTTCCCTTTGTCCACTCCACTCCCCACCCCCACCCCCACCTCACCCCAGTCACCACCACTAACACCATCGTTATTATTATTAGCTGCTGCTGCAGCTAATAACATTATTACTACTATTACCATCATTACTATTATTAATATTGTTAATATTATTACTACTATTATCATTAATTATTACTATTATCCTCATTCGCAGCTAGAAGGTCGCCGGTTTGTGCACTAAGCTTTATTATCACTAATTATTATACTCCACTTGTAGCAGTATCAGAGGAGAGATTAAGGAAGTTACTGACGAAGTTTGGGAAGGTGTGTGAAAGAAGTTGAAGATAAATGTGGATTAAAGTAAGGTGATGAGATGAACATGGGTAAAGGATGGCAACAAACTGGAAGTGAGTATTAAGGGAGAGAAACTGGTGGAAGCGGATAGTTTTAGACACTTGGGTGCGAACGTGCCAGGAAAGGGAGGCGTGGAGGTAGAATGTAGATTGAGAGAAACAAGTAAATGCCTTGGGGGATTAAAAAGTGTAATGAGAAATAAACATTTAGGAAATGGATGCTAAGAGGAGATCGTATGAAGAGGTGATTGTACCGGCAGCACTGTATGTGGGCTGAAACATGAAACATAAGAGAGGAAGAGTTTAAATGTGTTTGAGATGAAATGCCTGAGAAGTATGGTAGGGGTTACTAGGCTGGATAGAGTGAGAAACAAGAAGGTGAGGAGGGCGTGGGTAGAAAGGGAGTTGAGAGATAGGGTTGATGAGAGAGTATTGGGATGGTTTGGACACATGGAAAGAATGAAGAAAGATTAGTAAAAGAGGTGTGGAAGGCAGAGGTTGGGGGAGTGAACATAAGGGAGCGACCAAGGAGAAGATGAATGGATGGATAGGATAAAAGGGGCATTCGGAAAGAGGGGAATGTCTGTTGAGGAAGGAAGGAAGGAGACAGAAGATAGGGGTGAATAGAGAATGGTTGTGTATGGATGATGCTGTGATGCATGGGAGTGGGTGGAGGATGGGGGTGAATGAATATGTATGAATTAATTTTTGACGCAGCCCGAAGGGATTTCTCCCCGTCTTCTCTTTTTCTGCACGAGGGGACGGAGTGTGGGGGTCACCGATTAAATGAAGCGGCCTTACTGTGAATGTGCTGTGTCTTGCTACATTGCTTCTGACCCAGGGAAGTGGGCGAGATGCAGGGATGACCCGTCATCCAGTAGGAGCCAAGAAAAAAATGAGGGAGCAATGGTGAATGGGAGTGGAGTATGTGGGGATAAAAATGGGTGGGAGTGGATCTATGCCTTTGACTTTGGCTACTTCCCTTGTAAGGGGGGAAGAAGCCGTTGGTATAAATGTTATTATTACCATCATCCTCATTATTATAATTTTCATATTATGTTGTTTGTGGGGAGCAATGAAGGGTGGGAGGAATGCAGGGCAGGAGTGAAAGTGGGATGTGTTAACAGACTCCAAGAAGGAGATGCTAACCATCCCAGTCTTCCTGAACCAATCCTTCGTATTAACACAATTTGAAGAAGGAAATTTGATCAGCCCGAGTCTCACGTGTACAAAGACGCAAAGCAAGCCATAATCACCCAACAAGGGGGAGAGGAAGGGAGGAGGGGAAGAGGTGGGCATGTCGGGGAAAGGGAGATCAAAATCAGACTAAATTGCTGTCGTCTTTGATAGCTTTGTCATCTCTCTCTCTCTCTCTCTCTCTCTCTCTCTCTCTCTCTCTCTCTCTCTCCATCCACGGCGTCAACGGGGACTTCCCACTGTTCCTCATTTTAACTTATCAGAGACAAAAGGCCGCCTACGCTTTTCTTTTTCCCTTTCTTTGTTGATCAAAAGACCAAAGAATGTGTGAGGAGACGAAGAGGGCGTTCCTCTTGTTAATACGCGCCTCGTAATTGGGTAATTCGGTTCACTTGGTTACCGCCACTGATTAATGCAAATGTACACAAGATTGGGACAAAATATCATGGGATATGTATTCTTTAAGCACGCCCTCGGATACATTAATTCACGCTAATTCTCTTTCTCTCTCCCTTGCACACACACACTCTAACAGTTTACATCTATTCGTACATACAACGTAATATACACTATACACACAGGCACGCGTGTGTGCATGCGTACTGTGCGTGTTAATGAGAAACAGGGATAGACAGATAGAGAGGGACAGAGTGAGAGACCAAAGAAGAGAGAGAAAGATATAGGGTGAAAGTGAGACAGAGAGAGAGAGAGAGAAAGAGAGAGAGAGAGAGGGAGAGAGACAGAGAGATACTGTGTACACGTAGCCTGAGAGAGAGATGCTGTGTATACGTAGCCTGAGAGAGAGATATGCCGTATACACGTAGCCTTTGTACATGTGTATATACAAGATCACAAGAGAGAGAGTAATACCAAGAGAGAACCACGCACATATTAAACCAATACTAAAGCAAATACTCAGACTAAAACCACCTCCTCTACTCACCGGAAGCTCTCCAGTATTGCCCACACCCCACCACCACCACCCACGCCGCGCCTGGACCCTGAATAGCCTCCCCCACCTCACCCCCCACCCACCCCCCAACAGGGGAAGGAACCCCGCGGCGAATTTCCTAACTGTAGTAGAAATGGCGACCTCAGGCACGCGAATTGGTGTTTATTATTGCGTTATTTCGAAAATGGCTGGAAATTCAAAAGTTCAAAATGTACCCATTCAATTCCTTGGAATTTTTTTTTAATCCGCATTATATCCTAACTGAACCTATATTCAGTTCTAGTTGAATATTCACTGCGTTTCAAGAGAAAATATTTTCATTATTCCGGTTTATAAATGTACTTATCCGATACCTCGTGAAACTGTAATCAAATCTGATAGACATATAACCTAACCTTATCAAACAAATCCTTTTATCTTCCTGAGGGTTACTATTCCAACTACAATTGGAAAAAAAAAAAAAAAACTCCTTCCGCCTCCCGCCATCTCATCCGAACCTGTTTTTGTTGACCTCACAACAGTTTACACAATTCACTCGAATACACAAAACCACTTCCCGAAAGAGAATCCCGGACAGGGCCCCGCAAAGTGATGTTCCTCGCTCACGCGACGACCTATCGTCCTTCAACCCCACACAGGCACTCGTTCTCTTTGTTCCCAAGCGTCTCTAAGGGCGTCCCCCTCCTCATCACATCCAGGGGGCGACACCACAGCATCCCTTCCCCTCGCCCCTTTCCCCTCTTCTCCCCTCTCTTCCTCCAGGCCGCAACTATTCAGTACATGGCAACCTCGTCCCTTTTCCAAGCACACGAGCACGAGCACAATTTGATTGCTGTCTAACATGTTTGGTTTGATTACCGCCCAACACATCTCGTTTGCCTGCTTTCCTCTGACTGAATGTAAGTATTCATTTGTATAATTATGTTTGACGTCACGAACCCCTCCCCTCGCCCCCCAGTGCACAGAGTGCTAGGACAATGCCTTTTTTAAGTAGGGAATGTAATGTAGTATGTCTTTACTAAGAACTCTCCGACAGACAGCCTCGAACCACCCAAGTATCAATCCTCTAAGCTGATCGATAAATACATACATGCATGTATATCTATGTATAGGCACGTCTATACATCAATGTAATGTGTATGCAAACATATGTATGTACCTATGTATAAATATATATCTGGACTAGGCCTGCCAGTCTGTCAGTCTGTTCACTCAGGTCAAATCTCCTCTTTAACCTCTATCCTTTTTCTATATATTTTTTTCCCTTTCCCGCACCCTCTCTCCATTCTTTCCTCCCCGTTTCTCTCTTCCCTGAAGACGAGAAAATGTCGGCGCAATCTAAACACTGTGTTGTTGGGGAAGCAACACAATATCCATTTTTAATCCTTCCCCTGAATCAGAGACCCTAAAACTTTGTGGCGTTGTGCCCTTCTACCCCCCCCCCACCACCACCACCACCGACTTCAGTCAACCTTGTGTGTATATAGTGATCCTCCCTACTCCCACTTTTCATCCTAAAAAAAAAAAATCCAAAGAGAGGATTTTTTTTTCCTTTCCTATTCTCTTCACGAGTCAGTGTTGAATGACACAGCACCTTGTCTTAGTCATCAGTTTGTAAAGCTTCCTCGCTACAATAACGCACTTGTTATATTTCCTTCTGGGTGACTTGAAGCAATTTCCATTCAACAATGGGTTAACTTTTGAGCATAAGAGGTTTGAAACTATTTCAAAGAAGAAGTTTATATATTCTATCCCATACTAGCGCTACTACCTATTGTGGTGAGACTCGAGGCGAGTGGCACTGAGTACCAGGCATTCCAATTTTTTGTTTCCTTGTGCGTTTTCTTCCATATTTACATCCTCGTTTGTCCCAGTACCCAACACCACTTGCCTTCCTATTACAACCACCCTTACCATGGGTCAATTGGTCAGCTTCTGGGCACCTCCTACCTTGTAATTTATTGTAGCCCAAAACATTAACACACAATTGAGGACATGCAAACATGATACAACAGTGTGTACTGGTGTATACAGATTATTGCATAAACTCATCTTGGTAAATAATGACGAATACAGTATATATATATAGCATACATTAACCTGGTAGAATACAGTGAGACATTTTTCACTTTTAAAGTAATCTAAGTTCAGTTACAAAATCAACACATATTCAGAGACCCAAACATATGATTTATAGTAACACTACGGAATAATTTCGAGTTTCTGAGTACTATGAGCTATCACAACACGCTGTATTGTGTCTGTTTCATACGTCAACAGTTGTACATTAAGCCCCCGTCCAATGCAAATAAACGTTCCTGTGCTGGTACGCAACTAGACACACACTCGCTCGTTTACCAAACAAAATACATCCAACCATACAATGACAGATCCCATCCTGTACTTTTTATTTATTTATATATATATATATATATATATATATATATATATATATATATATATAATTTACCTCATGATATATTCCAACCAATCTATTGCCATGGAATGTGGATATATTCATATCTATATAAACAAATTCCCTATATGCGCGAATTACCAACCCGATGAGGTATAATGACCTCTTTACTAATTATATTTTGGTTAAAATCAGACTATTTTATTCAGCTTGAAGGCGACCTCGATGGACGCGAGACAGTTAACATGAAGAACAATACCACTATAGCACTCAGAAAACATTTACGTCCACAATTCCCTTAACTTCCACATATTACCAAGAACAAGCCTCGCAATTATATGTATCAGTCTTCCATTTGTGAATATGTTAAGCTCTATTGGAATCATATTAATTAAGTTATTCAGAATTCAGCTTCCCTTACTAATGACGTAGGGGCCCACAGACGTTGTGATTGGCCAGGCGTATCAAGGCAGCCAATCACGACGCGACTTTGGTTTCTACGTCATGGTGGTCGGAGGAAGAGTAACTGCTTTGATTACTTTGATTGCTACAGAGAACATATGTCAAGTCTCTCTCTCTCTCTCTCTCTCTCTCTCTCTCTCTCTCTCTCTCTAACAAATTTCGATGACATATCATGCTCACAGTAAATACCTAAATAAACAGACAAATACACAAAGCCAAGTCAACACAGGAACACACAATATGGTGAATCAACAACACACAAATCAGACGAGTGACGTTACAGGTTACAAAACGGGTGTTTATCCAAATGAATCCTGAAGCTACGAAATGTGCAACATGAAATGGTCACACACACACACACACACACACACACACACACACACACACACACACACACACACACACACACACGACTCGGTGGCGCAGTTGGTAGAGCGCTGAACTGCTAGCATGGTGGTGCCCGTAGTACTTGGATCGAATCCTGCCCTTGGGCCGAAATTATTTCGGTACCGCTGCGCTTCGGGTCGTTGCTCTGACTCTCGTGGGCGGGGAGTTGGGTGTGTGTGTGTGTGTGTGTGTGTGTGTGTGTGTGTGTGTGTGTGTGTGTGTGTGTGTGTGTGTGTGTGTGTGTGTGTGTGTGTGTGTGTGTGTGTGTGTGTGTGTGTGTGTGTGTGTGTGTGTGTGTGTGTGTGTGTGTGTGTGTGTGTGTGTGTGTGTGTGTGTGTGTGTGTGTGTAAGGTCATAGCATTACCCATAGATCGGACCTACGAACTCTGAGCTCTCTTCCGGGAGGGAAATAGCTGTCGATCACGAGTCCAACACGTGATCCAAAGACCAAGTGAATACACACACACACACACACACAATGGAATATATAAAAAAATATATATAAAAAATCAGAAAATGGCGCTCTCTTACCTGACACAATTTGTTGTTTGCTTTTCTCCCATGTTTCACATTGTTTACCAGACGTTTTCTCTCTTTTTTATTCTCCCTGAACATGAGCAAACCCTATCCAAACATGTTTGGCAAGCCTTTTCCACGTGTAATATGAATAAAAGAAATTGAGAAAAAAGAGAAAGGGAGCTCTCCACGTGTAATATGAATAAAAGAAATTGAGGAAAAAGAGAAAGGGAGCTCTCTACGTGTAATATGAATAAAAGAAATTGAGAAAAAAGAGAAAGAGAGAAAGAGAGAAGGGATGTGGTTGTAGTCGAGGGTGGTGGCAAGAAATGAGGGTAATGGTGACGGGGAAGGTGATAATAGTAATAGTGTTAGTTGTGGTGGAAGCTTCGGTGGTGCCACTGTTCCTTTAATTCAGTCTAGCGCCCATTCTACAACAGACAAAACAGCTGTTCGAGTCCCGATAGTGTGTTAACACGTGACGGCAATAAAGGTATAGGTAGAAACTCGAGCTCTATACTTAGCTACCTCGCATGGCAGTTAGGGAAAAAAATGTGATTTATTGACATTTGCAACAGAGTTCTTCCAATACCTCATACTTTGAGATACGTTTGAACACAGATACACATAAACAGTATCAAGGACACTGTCTCTCTATCTGTCCAGCTGGCTTCAGTTCTAAGTACTACACCACAAGTCTTCCACGAAGATATAGCAAGCGCAAGAACACTTACTACCCGAATATTGTAAGTCGTAAAATACGCCTTCACGTCCTGAATCTACAATACCAAGACATACGTCTTTTATAAGCTCCCTACAAGGAGACATCAGTTACTGAACCACCTATCAGTGGAGGCAATTGTACATACGAACCCCATCCACGTCTCCACCTTATTCGACATTCACCTCATCTTGAGGCAACTTTATGGCCTTAGTATGACCTTGGTAATCCACCCCACCCCCCACTAGAGCCATTTATGTCTTCAGCCTCTGATACAGGAGCCTCTAGTGACTCACTGGTACAACTCTCACCTCATGCTTAAGTGAACCGAGTTCTAATCCCGACGAGGAGGAGGAGGAGGAGGAGGAGGAAGAAGAAAAAATAGAAGATGCAGTAGCAGTGCTGGTTGTGAGGATCCATACGTAATCAGTGCGTACGTTTTGACCCCCGACAGGGTCGCCTGATGACTTATGCAGGCAACACACACTGATCTTACATCTTTGCATCATCTATTTAAGGCGTTTCTTAATCCCCCTGGGTTGGTTTTTCCCTAAGGTTCCCTACCAAGGTTTCCCTTCTGTGGGAACCCCTACGGACGAGAGCCGCGTAGCAATATTTTCTAAATAATGACTACTATCCACAAAAAAATACTGATCAGTTTTAACTTGGCCACTTTTCGGTACGATGGCGTCATGAGGAACGAGTATACAAAGGCGCCAGCGTCGGCGCCTATTTATATTTATTTTGAAGTTGTAGCCGGAGTTACCCCCGAATTCTATGAACTGATTTAATCACGTTTTCTGTGTTTATTATTACTCAATGTGAAAAAGAACAATACAGCAGTGATTTTATATTTTTAACGCGAGATGTGTGATGCATCGTACAGTAGGCATCCGATGCTGCGCGCGTAATGAAGAGATTAAATATCTCATTTACCAACTGTAAATCATCCAAGACAATAATACTAAAATAAATGAATTACATAAATAAATAAAAATACTAATACAGTGCGAACAGAATAAAAACAATGAAATATGAAAAAAACTAAATTAAATTGAATAGAATGATTAGAAAGTAAATACATAAAAAATGGGGGGGGTTAACCATAATGTGGTCTGATAAGTTGCAACTAATCTCTGATACATCCATTTGTTAAACACCCGGCATTCTCTCTTTTCATCTGAATCTTATTGTGCATATATGATTTTAATTTTAGAACATATATAT
The DNA here is from genome assembly GCF_046742065.1 of Oratosquilla oratoria. Classification (NCBI taxonomy): domain Eukaryota; kingdom Metazoa; phylum Arthropoda; class Malacostraca; order Stomatopoda; family Squillidae; genus Oratosquilla; species Oratosquilla oratoria. Next base: position 51,397,841 of record NC_134787.1, read on the forward strand.
ATATATAATATATATATATATATATATATATACACATATATTCTACTCACCGTTATTCTTCAAAATATTTTCTACACATGCAATGAGAAATAAATTTTGTTGTACAACAACTGGCGTATTTCCTGTACATCGTTATTCTAATGCACTTTCCATATATACAATGAAAAGACATAGAAAAATAATAATATAAAAATCACACAAAACGGAACACATATTGTGAACACAAAGGGAGAATATAACCAAGGATAACAAAGGTAATTTGCAGCACAGGAAAATAATAACAATAAAAAAAGGACTAAATGAAAGGACGAGGAAACAAAACGAGAGAAAGGAAATGAAATTAGTATTTTTTTTTTTCTATCTGACCTCGTTATGGAGTGAAAGGTCATCTCTTTGAGCTTTGCCACTGTGACTCGGTGTAACAATGAGTGGGTGAGACTGCCGAGACTCTAGGTCTTCTGGACCAAGAACAAAATCCAGGCACTTGGGGGCTTACTGGATGACACATTCCAGTCAGTCCATGCATGTGGCGAGGACATCTGTGGTCCTGGAAAACTTGATTATCTTGGTAGTGTAGAGTACAGTGTAGTGTTGTGTGTAACTGGTATGTTAAAAACTCCTAGGAAAGATTGATCCAGGCAGTCCATGAATGTGGCGAGGACATCTGTGATCCTGGAAAGCTTAATTGCCTTGGTAGTGTAGAGTACAATGTAGCATTGTAAGTGGTAGGTTAAGAACTCCTTGGAAAGCCTGACTTGGTCCATGGAGTTAGGGTTCGCCAACGTCGTTTCTGCTCATTCTTGCTGCACGGCTGTAAGACATGGACAATGCTGACTTGAGGAGGAGTCTCGACGTCTCTGGTGCCAAGCACCTTCGGGGATTTTTGGGATATCGCTGGAATGACTGTATCAAACCAACGACTCCTCCGATAGTATCAGCTAAGGGCTATTACCAGCATGATTCGTGAGCGTCAACTCCGGGTATTTGGTCATTTGACACGATTCCTCAGTGTTAATCCTTCTCACAGTCTTATCTCCACAAGAGACACCTCTCGATGGAGGAGACAAAGCGGACGTCAAAGGAAGTCGTGGATAATGGAAGTCGACCGTTCCTGCTGAGAGAACCTGTGTCTGGGATAGGAAGGGTGGTGGTGTGGGGGACGTGTTTTGAGACAAGGTGGGGGGAACGGTGTCGGTGTGTGAGTGAGGCGACGCGCCCCTCCGTTGTAAGCTCTCCATTGATAATATTCATCAACGCTTTCCGTATCGAGTGACGTTTCTTCCGGTGGCATGCACACGATTCTATTCATTTCAGTGGCACCCTCTCACAACCGAGGAACAAAATACTTAATATGAAAAAAAAAAAAAAACACGGATTGGAGAGCAAAGATGAGCGAGATTCAAAAAGCTGACGAGGTTTCAACGAAGAAGGAAATAGATGATTACACTAGAAGACACACAGAGAAGAATCAAGGAGGAAATAATCTGCTAATTAGAGGAGTAAATAAAATGATAAAACAGTACGAAGGAGAGATGGAAAAGACGAGGGATGGAAGATACAAAATGCGACACAAAGTAAAGTGATGACAGAAAAAAAAGGGGAAGAAATAAAGACTAAAACATAGATAAAAAAAAAGGTGTGTGGAAAGACAGAGAAAAACAGAGAAAAAAAAAGAGAAAAAATAGCAAAAGACAAAGATTCCTGAGAGCAAACAAGAAGAAGCGAATAGAGAGAAGGAGTGAGATGGAGGAGTGAGGTGGAGGAGTGAGGTGGAGTAACCGAGAGTGGAAGGGAAAGAGTGGGTGGGAGGGGGAGGAGATGGGAGGGATGTCAAGCAGAACCAGGGATCAGTTTGACGACGTGGAGGGATGGGTCGCTACGATGAAGAAGGATTAGCGCAACGAGGAGAAGGAGAAGGAGAAGGAGGAGAAGGAGAAGGAGGAGGTGGAGAGGAGATGGTGGTGATGGTGGATATAGTGGAGATGAAGCTAAGCTGAAGGAGAGATGTAAGTGGTGGTGGAGGAGGTGGCGGTGTAGAAGGAAATAGTAGAGGCGCATTAATCAGAATGAAGGAAGAGTCAAGGAAGAGAAGGCGGAGGAGAAAGAGGTGGAGGATGAGAAGGAGGAGGAAGAACAGATGGAGGAAACGGAGGGGGAGAAGAAAAGAGGAGGGGGAGAAGGAGAGGAGGGAAAGGTGGAGAGGAGGGAGAAATGGGGGGGGGAAGAGCAATATGGATGATAATGAGGAAGAATGAAATAGCCTGTAGGTAGCCAGAATATATATATATATATCCACTATAAAGTAATGTTTAATATATATATATATATATATATATATATATATATATATATATCACCCAGGCGACATACCTAAAACTACTAAAGGAATAGCCTACCGCCAGTTAGAACAAAAATAAAAGTGCAAACAGGCATGGGAGGAAATAAAGTGGAAGAACCAAAAAAGAATAGTCCATTCCTTCTGGAGGAGAAAGAAAAGAGCACAATAGGAGGACTCACGCCAAAGGGCACTACGAAGTGAGGACGTGCCCCGCGAGGAGCCACAGCGTGAGGCTTGGAGGAACGAGAACGGTGGGAGAGCTGTGCGGGGAGGCGCGGTGGGAGATTCCCGTGAGATTGTGAGAAGCCGAGAAAGAGTGGCCAAATGCCCGGTCGTCACTTTTGGCCGGAGCTGTGCAGTGGTTAAACCCTTTGAAGTTGGCGGTCTACCTTTACATAATTTATTCTGGTGGACGCCAAACTATTTTTTTTATTCATTTTTTTTTTCCTAAGCTGAAGAAAGACCTCTGAGCTCTGGATGGCGAAAAAAAATATATATATAAATATATTATTCCGGCTGCCGCCAGACGATTTTATTCATCTCTCCGGTGTCTCCTGCGTAGAAGAGAGGTTACCAATCACCTTCGCTTTCCGGTTCTTGCAGACGCGCCTCCATGTTCCAACATTTCCATGCACCACATGGCATTCCTAGAAATTTCTTCCAAGATTTCTGGTCTGCTGGACTTCGTGAAAAACTCGAGCTTATGCCGAAGAACTTGCTGGAAGGTAGACCCCTTACCCTCCCCCACCCCTCTACAACTCCCCCCCCCTCCTCTTCTTCTTCCCTTCACTCCAACTTCACCCTCCTTTTTTTCAACTCCTTCTTTCTTCTCGAACTCCCTTTCGCCCCATCCAACTCCTCCTATCCTCTCCCACTTCTCCAACTCCCTACACCTTCTCCGACTCCCTCTCCCTATTCCACCTTCCTCCCCCACTCCCCGACCCCCCCTCTAACTCCCTCCCCCAGATCTTCAACTCCCTCCACATGCAACTCCTCAATCCTCCAACTCTCTCCTCTTTCTCCAACACTTTCAACTCCCACTCCCCCCCAATTCTAACTCCCCCCTCGCCCCCTCCCTCTCCCTCCCCTCCCGAATCCTACATGCAGCTGCACATGGTGCCAATGATGGTGATGGATGGACAAGATGGGAGCAGCTCCAATAATGAAAGCGATTAAGAGAAGGGACGCCATTTGTTCCTCCCGGCGACCACGCGGTTCCTCTACGGAAGAAAGAGGAGGAGGAGGAGGAGGAGGAGGAGGAGGAGGAGGAGGAGGAGGAGGAGGAGGCGGAAGTTACGTAGAGAAGACACCTGGAGAGGAAAAGGGGGCGGAGATGGGAAAGCAGGTGGAGATAAAAGGAGTCGGAGGAGGAGGCAAAGGAGAAGGAGGAGGCGAAGGAGAAGGAGGTGGAGGAGAAGCAACAAGAGAAGTAACCAGAAGAGGAGGAAGAGGAGGAGAGAACAAAGGTGAGAGGACAAACGTGGAAGAAGAGGGATAAAATGAAAAGTCAACTAAGGACGAGGGTGGGGGAGGAAGAAAACGGGAAGAGGAAGGCAGAAGAGAGGACAGAAGAGAAAGAGGGTGGGAACGTGAAGGAGGAAGATGGATATCATAACGTGAAAGAGACGGAAGAGGAAATGGAGGTGGAGGAGGAAGAGTCGGGGAGATAAGGAAATGAAGAACGAGGAAAAATGAAGGAAGAACAGAGGAACAGTTAGCAACGAAGAATAAAATGATAAATATAAACGGATAAAAGAGGGGCAGGAAGAGGAGAGGGGAGATGAGGAAGAGAAAAAGGAAATGGAGGCGAAAAAGAATAAGTGGAGGAAGAGAGGAAGAGAGGGAGGAACTGTGATGTGTATTAACGTCTTGGGTTACGATAAAGGAAAAGATGAAGAAAGATTTAAGGGACAGAAGGTTGGCAAGGAAAAAAAAGTTCCAGCCAAAGGAGAGCTAGTAAGGAAAATATGCATATGTTGTCGACATGTGTGTTAAGTGTGTGTGTGTGATTCACCATTATGGTCTTGGATCACGTGTTGGAATCGTGATCGACAGCTACTACCCTCCCGGGAGAGAGTTCAGAGCTCATATATGACCGATCTATGGGTAATATTGTGACCTTACACGCACGCACAGACACACACAACTCCCCGCCCACGAGAGTTGGAGTAACGACTCGCAGCGTAGCGATACTGAAATTATTTTAGCCCTGGGTGGGATTCGAACCCAGACAGCCGTAGTGGCGGTCGCGAAGGCTACCACTGAGCCATCGAGTGTGTGTGTGTGTGTGTGTGTGTGTGTGTGTGTGTGTGTGTGTGTGTGTGTGTGTGTGTGTGTGTGTGTGTGTGTGTGTGTGTGTGTGTGTGTGTGTGTGTGTGTGTGTGTGTGTGTGTGTGTGTGTGTGTGTGTGTGTGTGTGTGTGTGTGTGTGTGTGTGTGTGTGTGTGTGTGTGTGTATACGCTGAAACCACCCTCAAAGTTCGAAAGAGGAACGACAAATACAGAATCGAACCACATGTCAGAGAGAAGAACACAAAGAGAACGTGGGTGGAAACAAAGACTAATTTGAAAAGAAACGACGAAGAAGAAGAGAGCGAATAAGAGAAGGAGAGAGGGAGGGGACAGAGGGAGGGAGGGAAGGAGGGAGGGAAGGAGGGAGAGAAAGAAGGAGCGAAGGAGGGAAGGAAGGAAGGAGCGGAACCCAGAAGGAAGAAAATGGCCGGGAACACGGCCAGGAAAACGAAGATCACTCAAGAACATGGCGCTCGCCCAGTAACAACATCATGACGAGAACGAGTGAAAGGAAGCGAGTCTGGAGGAGGGTAGGCTGTGTGTGTCCTCGTTTATAACCAGCGCTTCTAACCTTGGTGGGTAATATCGGGCGAAATGGGTGGAGTTTATAGAGGGCGGTAAAGTACTGGTTTATGGAGGGCAGAAAAAAAAAGGGATGGCAATAAAAGATGAGAACGACCAGCATTCTTCTTTGAACAGATCGAAGTCTTTGATTATCATCTAAAAGAAAAGAGAGAAAAAAAAGCTCCGTGACTGTGGTCCTTACAGGTGGGAGAAGGAAAAAAGAGAGAAAGAGAGAGAGAGAGAGAGAGAGGGGGGGATGGGAAAGTGGGAGAGATTGAAAGAGAGAGAAGAAGGAGAGTGGGAGAGAGATTGAGAAAGAAAGAGAGAGAGGGGAGAGTGGGAGAGAGATACTGAGAGAAAGAGAAAGGAGAGTGGGAGAGAGATTGAGAAAGAGAAAGAGAGAGGAAGGAGAGTGGGAGAGATATTGAGAAAGAGAGAGGGGGGAGTAGGGGGAGAGTGGGAGAGAGACTGAAAGAGAGAGGAAGAAGAGTGGGAGACAGATTGAGAAATAGAAAGAGAAAGAGAGAGGAAGGAGAGTGTGAGAGATTGAGAAAGAGAGGGGGAGGGGGGAGAGTGGGAGAGAGACTGAGAGAAAGAGAGAGGAAGGAGAGTGGGAGAGAGATTGAGAAAGAGAAAGAGAGGAAGGAGAGTGGGTGAGAGATTGAGAAAGAGAAAGAGAAAGAGAGAGGAAGGAGAGTGGGAGAGATATTGAGAAAGAAAAAGAGAGAGGAAGGAGAGTGGGTGAGAGATTGAGAAAGAGAAAGTGAGAGAGGAAGGAGAGTGGGAGAGAGATTGAGAAAGAGAAAGAGAGAGGAGGGATAGAATGGTCAGATGGTATGAGGGAGATAAAGGTTCTGGGGTTGGGGGGATGGGGGATGGGGGGAAGAGGATGAAATAAACAACTGGAGGAGAAAAGCTGAGTAAAAATGGCTCCCCCCACCCCACCCCCCAGCTGAATGGCGGATAAGAAGAACTTATGACCTAAAATGACCCGAGAGGCGAGGTACCCGGAGGGGGTGGAAGAGAGGGGAAGGGGGAGGGGGGATTGAGAACGAAGTGGAAGAGTGTGGAATGGAATGGAATTGAGTGGATGTGAGGGGAGATGGGAATAAAGTAGATGGGAGGGGACGGGGATATAGGGAGAGGAATTGAGGGGAAAGAAGGATAAAAGAGGGGAAATAGGGGGAGTGAGAGAGAGAGAGAGAGAGAGAGAGAGAGAGAGAGAGAGAGAGAGAGAGAGAGAGAGAGGGAGAGAGAGGGAGAGAGAGGGAGAGAGAGGGGGGAAGGGAAAGGATGGAAAGGAAAATGAGTGGAGGTGAGGAGAGGAATGGAAGGCTATAATGGACTACGATTTCCCGGTGTTTCTATCCTGAGGGGAATGGAAAAGAGGGGAGAGAGATGGAGGGGTGGTTAGAATTCATCATACCGTTGGCTTTAACCAGCGCTTCTATTCTTAGGAACACTGAATGGCTGGAGACACTGGCTCGTTAGAGGGGATACTGTATAAACAAAAAATTGTATTTTTTTTTTTTTTTTTTTTTTTTTTTGTAAGATAGTCTTCAATGAAAGAAGGCTGAGCGAATATGGACCGTAAAGATGTCACTAAAGTCCGAAAAATATTGACTCCCCCCACACTTAGGCAGTCAATACCCCATAAGGGGAACGAAAAATGTAGGGAGGAGGGGAAGGGAGGAGATGGGAGGGGAATAGAGAGGAGAGAGGAGAGGAAAGAGGAGAGGGAAGAGGAGAAAGGAAGAGTATGAATACAGAGTAATTTGAAAGGGTCAGGGATGGAGGGAATGGGATCAAGATGAGAATTGGGAGGGAAAGGGAGGGAAGCTACGAATAAAAGGAATAGAGGGGAAAAGAGGGGAGAAGGAGGGAAGGGGAGGGGAGAAGGAAGGCGATAAACGAAGGGAACGGAGAGGACAAAAGAGAATTAAGTGATATAGGGGGATGACGATAGGGAATAAAACAAACGAAGTGACGGGAAGAGGAGGAGGAGGAGGAGGAGGGGAAGGAGGAGGGGAAGGAGGAGGGGGAGGAGGAGGGGGAGGAGGAGGGGGAGGAGGAGGGGGAGGAAGAGGAGGAGGAGAGAAAAGAAACATTGAAATGGGATGACGGTTGACAAATATAGTCCTCCTCCTCCTCCTCCTCCTCTTCTTCCTCCTCCTCCTCCCCACACTCCATAACATTCGCACCGAGTGGGAGATTGGGTGCAACGGAGACGAATAAAATAGCTTAGCGGCACAGGAGATAAAAGGAAAAGTGTCAACCGGTATGGAAGGGAAGGTTGGAGCAACAACCAATTTCCAGGCTTCCTCAAGAACGCACGTGTTACTTTCTTATTAATTCACTTGTTTTATTAACTTAATCGATTATTTATCATTGGGTTTATATATTAATTTTCATTCATTAATTTATCTTGTTTACTTGTTTTATGATCTATTATTCTATCTGTTCATTTATCTATTTTCTTATTTGTTTGATTCATTTACTTGGTTATTTATTATTGGATTTATTCATTAATTTTATTCATTCATTTACCTTATCTAGTTGTTTGATGATATATTATTTCATCTGTTCATTTATCTATTTTCTTATTCACCTATTTTCGGCATATCTTCCGTAAAATGAAACATGAAGAACGATTCCCGTAGACTGTCTCGAATAAAACTCTATCCAACACGTACACTTACTGAGGGTCACAGCTAATTAAATCAACAATTCTATTATTGAAAATAAATCTAAGAATAAGTAGTAAATATGTGAATGAACGCACGAATGAACACAAATAAAAATGAAAAATAAAGATAACAGAAAACAAGATATTAATGATAATAATAGTCAAATACGAAAATGTTAGGACAGCAAATGTGATGCAGGTCAGATAGCCGCGGGCAGTGCTATGGAGGAGCGTGGCACTGCACTGCCTTCCTAACACAATAGGAAAATAAAAGAATATCGTAACACCACAACACAGCAAATGAACTCCTTCCTTACACGGTGGTACTTTTTCTTTCGTTTTTTCCTATTCAATTTCGTGGTTGTAGTCCACCTCCAGGAATCCTGTGCGACACTTTCAATGTTATCCTTCCTACCGCTACACTACTTTATTCAGTACGCCAACGCCACGCCCCCCAACATCCTCTCTCGCAAATATTTCGTCTTTCGATAACAAATAAACTTGGGTCGGCGGAGGAGGAGGAAGAGGAGGAGGAAGAGGAGGAGAAGAGGAGGAGGATAGGAGGAAGAGGAGGAGAGGAGTAGGGGTAGGAGGTTAGGAAGAGCAGTAACTACAAGCCGGTTCTTCAAACAGATGCGCGTCTCTTCGTTGGGTCGCGCCATACGTGTCTACTAAGCCGGCAAAACAGGACAAACAGGACAAAATAGGACAATAGGACAAAACGCAACTAATATGATGCCATGACCCAATGATTTTCTCTCTACACACATACACACACACACACACACACACACACAAACAAAGACACGAGTCGAAACGTCTGTAGTACATTACTTCATACGGTCTCTAACCTATTGACGACTAATGTGGACACGCGTCCACGGTAAGTTGCTAAGATGTGGCAAATACGACGAATGGCCACCCTGACACCCTTACCCTTCCATTCTAAGCGGGTTCCGACTTACCTGGAGCATCGCTTGGTCCTGTTGGTCACAGTCTACAGGTCCATATGGACTACGTACGTGGTCCTATGCTCTGTTCTGAGCTGACATCGAACTCGCGGTCGAATTTCCAAAAAATTCTATTTCTCCTATATTGGTCCAACTTCAAAAAAATGTCTATATTCTACATATCTATCTATATACCAAGAGTTTTTTCCCTTATAAGGGAGGTAGCCAATTCAAAGACACGTACCTACTCCCACCCCTTCCACCACCCTTTCCTGCCTCTCCTCTTAGCTCACCCTAGATGACGGGTCATTCCTGTATCCCGCCTACTGCCCTGGGTCAGAAGCAATGTAACAAGACACAGTACATCCACATCAAGGTCGTTTCACTTAATCGGTGACCAGTCCCCTCATGCAGAAAAAGAGAAGACGGGGAGAAATCCCTTCAGGCTACGTCAAAATGTCATTCACACATAAGCACCCTTACCCCCCATCCCCCGCCCCTTTCTTCCTTCAATAATAGTATCATCTATACACACTCTCCACTCATCCCATCTCCTGCCTTCTCTCTTCCTTGTTCGACAGACATTCCCCCCTTTCTCAACGCCCCCCTTCACCCCATCCATCCATCTCATCCTTGATCGTCCCCTAACGTTCACTCCTTCCACCTCTGCCTTCCGCACCTCTTTTAATAATCTTTCTCTACTCATTGTTTCCATGTGTTCAAACCATCCCAATAATCTTTCATCAGCCCTATCTGTCATCTCCTTTTCCACTCCCTCTCTCCTCCTCACCTCCTCGTTTTTCACTCTATCCATCCTAGTAACCCCTACCATACGTCTTAGACATTTCATCTCAAACACATTTCAACTTTTCCTCTTTGCCTCTCTTAAATTGAAGGTAAGTCGAACATTAAAAAATATTCTACATATACCTTCTATATTCTGTAACCGAACTATTGCCATGAGTACAAGTCAACAAATACTCGTAAACCAATAAATAAGCAAATGTGCAATAATAATAATAATAATAATAATAATAATAATAATAATAATAATAATAAAATAGAATAAATTAAATTAAGTAGAGGAAACAAATAGGATGGTAATGCAACAAACGAATTGAAAATATCTGGAACAAAAACTGGGAATAAGAAAATAGTGACGAAAAGCAAGAAAAATAAATATAAAATTAAACCGAACGAAAAAATAAATAAATAAAAACTGTACAGGAGGAAGAAAAGAAAAACGGAATGACTGGGATGGAGTGCGAAAGAGAAAAAAGAGAAAGGGAAGAGGAGGAAAGGCACAGAAAACGGGGAAGAAAACGAAGCACAGGGAAAGAGGGGAGAACCAAACTAGTAGGCAACCACAAAAACCAGTGACAGGAGGAAAAATAACAAACACATTAAATGAAATGGGTTGTCCAGGAGGAGGAGGAGGAGAGGAAGAGGAGTGGAGGAGGAGTAGGAGGGGAGGAGAAGGATTAGGAGTGGAGCAGTACGATGGATGGAGGAGAAGAGGGAGCAAGAAAATAGGAAGAAGAGGAGGAAAGAGAGGGAGAGGAAGAGTGAGAGGAGTTAAAAAAAAGAGAAGTAGGAGTGGAGCAGTACGATGGATGGAGAAGAGGGAGCAAGGAAATAGGAAGAAGAGGAGGAAAGAGAGGGAGAGGAAGAGTGAGAGGAGTGAAAAAAAAGAGAAGAGGGAGGAGAAAGAGGAGTCGAAGATGAGAGAGGAGGACAGGAAAGAGCGAGAGGAGTTGGGGAGGGGGAGGAGGAGGAGGAGGAGGGGGAGGGGGAGGAGGAGGAGGAGGAGGAGGAGGAGGAGGAGGAGGAGAAGGAGGAGGAGGAGGAGGAGGAGGAGGAGGGAAACACTCTCGGAAAATGAACCAATGCCTAAATAAAAACTTAAAACAAAATATCGAAAAAGGAGGAAATCGGTAAATGAAGGCGAAGACTATTGAAAAAGGTGAAAAATATGATAAAAAAAATACAAATTGCTCAAATAAAGTCGGCAATATGTGAAAAAACTAGGGCAATTTAAAAATAGTAATAAAAAAACAATGGCAACAAGTAAAACACACAAATCGAAAAAAGAAAAAACGAGGAAAAAAGGCGGGTGGTAATTACTCTTTCGCTGTTTTACGAATTTCACTTTATCCTAGCTGCCGCCAGGCGATTTTATTAAGCTAAGGGCAGGACGAATTATGTCGATTCACTTTGTCAGTGCGATTTGCACGAACCTTTACTCTTGTTGCCTTCAGACGACTTTATTCAAGCGCGAACACACTCCTAATACGTAACCCTGGTTGTTATGAGGAAGAAAAAGAAGAGGAAGAAGACGAAGAAGAAGAGGAAGACGAAGAGGAAGAAGAACGACGACGAAGACAAAAACAACAGATCAATTACTTTCCTCTCGAAGCCAGCCAACACTGATCGGCGACTATTGCCATCCTACATCAACTTCATCAACTTCGGAGCAAAAATTCCCATCCTCAAAATTCCTCCAGAAAAGATAAAAAAAATTCCCCTGCTAAATCCCTCAATAGGCTTTCCGGGGTTTGGAAAGAAAAATGTATCCAATCGCTCTTTTTTATCGCCCAGAGCGAATCCATTCCGATTCCGCTTTGTCCTTGTTCATACTCTTGCACGATGGTCCAGTGCAGATACAGTAAACAACTATGGCGCCATCATCTACCCCCAACCCTCAAACCCCACTTCCAAATTCCACCCCTTTTCTAATTTCTATATTTACTTTTTCCAAATCCCATTCTTTCCTAGTAATCTCCCCTACCTCTCCTCCCTCTACGCTCCCTCCCTCTCTCTCTCCCTCTTCCTCTCTCTCCTCGAATTGATAAATGTTAATGTGCATAATGAATATAATTTTTTTTTCAAATTAACACAAATCCATGGAGGCGAAAGTGATATGAACATAACACCAAAGGAAAAAGACAAAAAGAAGAAAACGACGAAGCTGAAGACAAAGAAGAAAAAGAACAACGACGACAAGAACAACAACGACAATAACAAGAACAATAAGAAGAAACAGGCCAACAACAACAACAACAAAAACGGGAGGTCTTCGATTAGCGAAACCTAGACAATGCGCAAACTTAGAACGTAAACAAAAGAACACTGGAAAGAA
>NC_134787.1:51412308-51414808 GCF_046742065.1 Oratosquilla oratoria
GATGTTGATGGCTTAGAATTAAAGTGAATTGTGGTTGATAAATGTAAATTATATGTATATATATATATAAATATATATACGCATGCATATGAAAATATACTCCCGATATCCCCTCCAAATAACATTTACACCGTTGATTTGCTTTTACATCATGAATTCCCCTTGTCAAGAGCCCGGGGACGATACCTTACGAGCTGACTACGGTCATGTCGATTGGGGGGCATCAGGATAGATGGCGTCTTTCCTAACTAGCCTCTGCTCTATGACCAATATTCAACCCGCGCAAATGACCTCCCACAGCGGCTGACACGTGCCAAATATCATCTTATATCCATCTTAATTGTTTTATAAGACCTATGGACTCTTCTGGGATTAAAAACTCTCTCTGCGATAACGGCAATGAAGACGGCGACGACAATGAGTGGAAGAGATGGTGAATATACGAAGAAGAAAAAGACGAAGAGGAGGAAGAAGACTAAGAGGATGAGGAAGAAGAGTAAGAAGAGGAGGAAGAGGAGGAAGGGGGAAGAGGAGGGAGTGGGGGGAAAAGGAGGTAGACAATGAATTGGAGATTTGGAGGGGGATATGGATGGGGGGGGGAGAAATGGCAAAGCAAAGAGGCGAAGGAGCTCTCATGTTGGGAGACTAATGGTTGGGTGGGGGAAGATGCCGAGGGTCTTCGTCTTCATTACAGACTCCTCCTCCTCCTCCTCCTCTTCCTCCTCTTCTTCCTCCTCTTCCTACTTCTCCTCTTCTTCCTACGCCTTCTCTGTCCAAGTCTCCGTTTCCGGCTCAGTCTTCGCCTTCGTCTCTGTCATCATCGTCGTCGCCTTCGTCTTCTTCGAGAACGGAGCTTCTTAAATGCAGAACCTTCAATCCCGCTTAGCGCGCTGCTTCCCCGGAGATGGATGGGACCCTCAGCAGTCGCTGAATCTCACACTTCTATCTAACACTTTCGAAGGCTCATGGATTGATGGATGGGTGGATGGAGGAAGGAGGGAGCGGAGGGAGGGATGGAGGAGGGAAAAAGGAGAGGAGGAGACAGGGGTGGGAGGAAGAGAGGGTGAGAGAGGGAGGGAGAGAGGGAGGCTGAAAAAGAAATAGAGATGGAAGGAAGCATGGATGAAAGAACGAGAGGAGAGAGAGAGAGAGAGAGAGAGAGAGAGAGAGAGAGAGAGAGAGAGAGAGAGAGAGAGAGAGAGAGAGAGAGAGAGTGAGAGAGAGAGGATTCTGCCAAACCTGCAGACTGTTCCACAAAAATGAACCGTGAGAGCGCGGCTTGTCTTTCTACGAAGTTTTACCAAACACATAAATTATAGGATGCAACTACTACAGTAAATTACGGTTGGGTTAGATTAACGAGCGTTTGTAAATTAATGGCAAACTTAAAAATGAAGTCTGTCTCTGTCTCTCTCTTTATCTCTCTCCCTCTCTACCTCTCTCTGTATGCATGTGTGTGTGTGTGTGTGTGTGTGTGTGTGTGTGTGTGTGTGTGTGTGTGTGTGTGTGTGAGAGAGAGAGAGAGAGAGAGAGAGAAAGAGAGAACATGTGTGCAAGCGTGTAGGAAGAAGATAGAGCCAAAACGACGTCTTCATCTCACTATCGCGTTTTGCAGTCGGAGGTGCGCCAGTCCAACATCTTTCATTTTATTTCATTTTATTCCTTTTTTTAAAGAAACCTTAGGAATTCAGTTAACTTAGGAAGGCTGGGTTAGTTTACGAAGCAAGATTCTGTAAGACATTAAAACGGGACTGCCAGAAATGCTTTCATTATTTTTTTTTTTTTTTTTTTTTTTTTTTTTTTTTTTTTTACAAATGTCATGACACCCTCACTGCCCACTATAAATGACGGTTATGGCGGTTATTCAAGGCAGTTTTCGTCTCTGAGTAACGGTTCATTTTTTTCTCCCTGTGGCTAACGGTCATTCTCAACGGTTCTCCAAATCCTCAACTCCGATTATTCCCTGTCGCTCGAGGAGGGGAGGCCGTGAGAGTCAGAGTGTGAGGACGACCTCACGAGTTCATGGAGGAACAAGAGAAGGCAGGAAAAAGAGGAGGAAGATGAGGAGTAAGAAGAGGAGGAGAAGGAAGTATATGACTAATGAAATGCTGATGAGGTGAAGGAAGGGTATACTGAGGAGGAGGAAGAGGAGGAAGAAAAAGAAGAGGGGGAGGAGGAGGAGGAGGGAGAAGTGCATGAGTAATGGAAAGCTGAGGTGTAGGAAGGGGATAATGAGGAGAAAGAAGAAGAGGAGGAAGAAGAGGAGGAAGAAGAGGAGGAAGAAGAGGAGGAAGAAGAGGATGAGGATGAGGAGGCTTGAATAACCAAGGCGAGTTGACGACAGGACCTGCCAGGGGTCAATCTTATTCAGACGAAGTTTGGAAGGCAGCTCATTAGGGAGTACATTCAGTTACAAACAACGCAACACAGGAAATGTGGGAAGAAAAATGGGGGGGTTTACCAGATGGAATTGTGAAAGACTTTCTTGGGTAACGATGAT
>NC_134787.1:51419808-51457308 GCF_046742065.1 Oratosquilla oratoria
CACATGACATCCATCTACCAACACCTGACATTCATCCACCAGCATCTGACATCCACTGGGCAACAATCTACATCCAATTATCCACCCTCCACGTTCGTATGCGCACAAACGAACGTCTGTGAAATCGATCTATGAATAAAGATTCTACAGTAGCTTTGCACGGAATGGGGGGGGGGGGCATTGGATGGGACGCCGAACACTACGACAGGGCCTTGCAAAAGGTTGGCGACTTTAGGACATTTCATCTCTGATATACACTCTGTATGTTGCTGTGGAGTACTGGGTTTCCATCCCATAGCGGCTATCCGAACACCTTGGGCAAAGGTGACACTGAAAGACACGACTACTTCACCCTGTATGGCAGTCTGCCCCCGAATACGGTGCGTTAAGATATTTTATTCTGGCTAAAATCGAACTATATAATTAAGCTTCGAAATTGGCCTAAGCCATAAAGTTAACTTGACCTCGAATTAGGAAACTTTCAAGTCTAACCTTAAACAATTCTAGGTGTGATCACAAACTTTAGTAACTTCATTCTGAATGCCGATAGATGATTTTATTAAAGAAAGTGCTCCTGTTAAAACATGTGACGTCATGGCTTTCGTTTACCTTTTCCGGGGTGAACCGCCCGATTCTTGTTCAGACCCCACCCTCGTGCAGGTGTTATATATTACTCTATTAAGCGAAGGCCTGTGACGCTAAACGGCTTGTGACGACCGTAACGGAGTTGTAACGACGTCGGTCCGACCCGGACGCAGAGAAATTGTCCGGGAGAAATATCTTTTACCGGACAAGTAATGGACTCCGAGTGTAGCTGTCCATACATATGAACAAAAACGCGGACACACACACACACACACACACACACACACACACACACACACACACATACACGGCTTGATGGCGCAGTGGTAGCAATCGCAACTGCTGTCACAGCGGTCCGGGTTCGTATCCCGTCCAGGGCTGAAATAACTTCAGTATCGCTGCGCTGCGAGTCGTTACTCCAACTCTCGTGGGCAGTGAGTTGGGTGTGTGCGTGCGTGTAAGGTCACAGTATTACCCATAGATTGGTCATACGAGCTCTGAGCTCTCATCCGGGAGGTTAATGGCTGTCGATCGCAAGTCCAACGCGTGATCAGAGACCATGGTGAATCACACATACATACACACACACACACACGGAGACTACCGGCCTGACACAGGCTAAAAAATCCTTCAGCTGAATTTGGTGGACTCATAATGCAGGTGTGAATTCAATGCGTGGTACCAGAGAACGATGGAGACATTTGTGAACTGTGATACAAACAGGATCCAGAAGCTACAGGGTTCAACAGGAAAGTACACGTGTGATTCACCATGGTCTTGGATCACGTGTTGGACTCGTGATCAGCTATGACCCTCCCGGAAGAGAGCTCACAGCTCATATATGACCGATGTATGGGTAATGCTGTGACCTTACACGCACACACACACCCAACTCCCCGCCCACGAGAGTTGGAGTAACGGCCCGCACCGCAGCGATACTGAAATTATTTCAGCCCTGTGCGGGTTTCGAACCCAGACCACCGTAGTGGCGGCCGGGAACTCTACCACTGCGCCTTGAGTTGTGTGTGTGTGTGTGTGTGTGTGTGTGTGTGTGTGTGTGTGTGTGTGTGTGTGTGTGAGAGAGAGAGAGAGAGCAGGCGTGTATATTTTTCGGGCTTGTCAAAACAAGTAATCTCATGACTAATTTTTGGCACGAGATTTATTGTCTTTATAAGAATTATATCACAGAGACGCCAACAATATTTTGACCCATTTCAATTATACATATTCTGTGTTATAACTATTCTTTCGACAAAGGAGCAAAAGACTTTTGAAAAAAAAATCATCAAAAATTGATCACACAACCAATTTCTGCAGTCATAAATCACAGACTCGTTCATTTCATTTAGTAATTCCAACTTCTTACAAAATTAATGGTTTGCAAAAATGACTAAAGTATTTTATGAGCCAGAAGTAAATTTCACGATTTTTTATTTTATTTTTTTGATGACCTTTCTTTTTTATTATCTTATGACCTTGGAGACAGTATGAGAAAGGTCAGGAGGAGATAGAAGACAATGAATGAAAGGATGAGATGTCAGGAACGATAGATAAGAGAACTGAGAAACGAAACGGGGGGAAAAAAGGTAATGACATCTTGATTATTCTCAAGAGGATAACAAGCAGGGAAGAGAAATAACGGAGAAATGATGGATGGAGGGATATAATTGGGAGATACAACAGTGAGTAGAACCTGGAAAAGGAGAATATTGAAAACATTGAAAAATGTGAAGATGAAAAGAGAAAAAACACGAGAACAACAGAAGACGAGAAAGATGTAAACATACATGGGCAAAGGGGGAAAGAAGAAGAGATGGACAAGACGAAGAGAAAGAGTTGGATAAAGTAAAATAATCTTTGAATAGAAGGGGATTAATGCAAAGAAGGGTAGAGAGAGGGTGAGAGGACAAAAGAGAGTTAGAGGGGAGAGAAGGAAGAAGGAAAGAGGAAAAAAGAGATATGGAGAAGAGAGAAGGAAGAAGGTAAGAGGAAAAAAGAGGTATGGAGGAGAGAGAAGGAAGAAGGAAGGAAAGAAATGGATCTACAGTCGTGAACTGTGAAGAATGGAAAAGAAAGGATATGAGAGTGATATGAAAGGTTCTGAAAGAAAAAGAAGAAGAAAAAAAAAAAGATGTCTCATCAGCCGAAGAAGTGCCACCGAGATCAAATAAAGAGAAAGAAAGCGAAAGAGAAAGAGGCAACGAGAGAGAGAGCGAGAGAGAGCGAAAGAGGCAAAGAGCGAGAGAAAGAGACAAAGAATGAGAGAGAGAGAGCGAGAAAGAGAGAAAGAGTTCCCGGAGTATTAAAATGAAACATAGCGAAAAACTTCTCTTTCTCACAAAAGGCCAACCTCAATCGACACCCCTTTCCTGCCGAAGCGAACTTCCCTACCCCCCCCTCTTGCTTCGCCGCCCTCAACACTCACTCGTCTCCGTGGGAACCTCTCCCACCCCCACCCCCCCCAAACAAAATGGGGTTAATTAACTGGGTAATTGTCAGAAGTTAGGGCTCATCTCGAAAAAAGGGAACAAGAAGGGAAAACTCCGGCGACATGTGCCACACAGGTCAGGTCAAGGGAGGTCACAGGGGATGAGCAAGACAGTCTGTCGCACGGGAGGGAGGAGGAAGAGGAAGAGGAAGGAAAGAGGGGTGCGGTAAGGAGTTATGGAGGAAGAGGAGGAGGAGAAGGAGAAGGAGGTGGAGGAAGCAGTGGAGGAGGAGGAGGAGGAGGAGGAGGAGGACGTTGGAGAGTAAGTGGAGGAGGAAGAGGAGGTGGAAGAGAAGGTGGAAGAGGAGGTGGAAGAGGAGGTGGAAGAGGAGAAGGTGAAGGAAGAAGAGGAGGAGGAGGAGGGAATAGGACAAGCAAAAGGGGAAAGGAAGACCGGAAAAGGAGAGGGGAGGAGGAGGAGGCGTAAGTGTGTATTGGGAGTTGGAAGGTAAAAGAAAGGTAAAAGGAAATGGGGAAGGGGAACGCGGAGGGAAGAGGGGAAGGGGGAGGGGAGAGGGGAAAGGGGAGGGGAGAGGGGAAGAGGATAGGAGATGGGAAAGGAAATGGGAAGAAGAGAAAGAGAGGGAGGGGGAGGAAGGGAAAGAGAGGGAGAGGGAAGAAGGGAAAGAGAGGGAGAGGGAAGAAGAGAAAGGGAGGGAGAGGGAAGAAGGGAAAGGGAGGGAGAGGGAGGAAGGGAATGGATAGGAAGGGGAAAAGGGAGGGGAAGACAGAACGGGGAAGGGTAGAGGGAAAGAAAAGAGAAGAGGGAAGGGGGAAGGGGGAAGAGGGAAGAAGGAGAGGGAAGAGAGAAATGGGGAAGGAGAACAGGACGAAGAGGATTAGGGGGAGAGTGAGGTTTGGGGAGGAAGAAAGGAAAGATTAAAGAGAGAGGTGGTAATATCGGGGATGTAACAGTAGAGGAGGGAAAGGGGAAGGAGAGTAGAGGAAGGAAAACGCAGACGAGAAAGGGAAAGTTGAGGAAGAAGAGAAGGAAAAGGAAGAGAAGGAAGAGAAAGAGAAGGAGGAGGAGGAGGAGGAGGAGGAGGAGGAGGAGGAGAAAGAATAGAAGGAGAAGGAAGAATAGGAGGACGAGGATATAGACGGGTGGAAAGTGAAGGACAAAGAGAGAACAAGAAAGAGGGAAAGGAATTGGAGAAAGATATAGGTACGGGGAGGTGAAGAGGAAGAGAGAGAGAGGGCGAGAGAGAGGGCGAGAGAGAGAGGGCGAGAGAGAGAGGAGAGAGAGAGAGAGAGAGAGAGAGAGAGAGAGAGAGAGAGAGAGATGAGGAAGAGTTAGGCAAGAGTGACCGCCCCTGGACTTCATATTCGAGAATCAGGAGACAAAGAATAGATGCGTGCGCGCGTGCGTCCATATTTGTGCGGACAGCCGGACCTGACCCACGCTATTCCACAACTATTTACCTTTATTCGTTATCTGTTTCATGATACAGTATTTTTCTCATACTCCATGTTATTTTGTAAACAAAATTGCCTGAACATTCCAACATGGAAGTATAAGTTCATAATTTTGTGTGTGTGTGTGTGTGTGTGTGTGTGTGTGTGTGTGTGTGTGTGTGTGTGTGTGTGTGTGTGTGTGTGTGTGTGTGTGTGTGTGTGTGTGTTTGCAAAATTCCCCCAACTACAAAAAATGCGACAACGAATACTTTCGTATACTCGTTGTACTAAACTAATACGATATATACATATATATATATAATATATATATATATATATTTATATATATATATACACATATATAAATACACATATATATTTTGTGTTAGTAATCATGATGCGCCAACCTTGTGCGGTTGAACACAAAAAAATAAAGAAATTCCACTTCCACCAAAAGGAAACTATGGAAGAGCCCATTACTCTTACCACAAACGAAAAATATTTTGTCCCAACTCAATGACCACTTTGTAAGTGGTGATGTGATTTAAAAGGAATATTCAAAACTTAACTATTTGCAGGACACTGTTAGTCTCCCCTCTTTTTTTTTTTTTCTTTTTTTTTGTCAAGAAATATTACGTTCGCACACACAAAAGCATTCACCAAAATAAACAAGCCAACCATTCCTAGGGAAGAAAAAATTCGAGAAAGAAAGAAAAAAAAAGTAAAAAGTACCGGTTATGTTGCGTCGCATGATAAAGCTATGGCGATGTATTAAATTTTTTTGGGAATGTGTGCGAAGATAAAAAAAAATAGAAGAAAAGGATAAATGAAAAGAAAAAAGACGAGGGTGCGAAAGTGTGAAATAGCAAAGTGTTTGGAGAAAGAGAGAGGGGGGAGACAGAGCGAGAGAGAGAGAGAGAGAGAGAGAGAGAGAGAGAGAGAGAGAGAGAGAGAGAGAGAGAGAGAGAGGTGAGGAGAGAGGTGAGGTGAGGTGGAGGCAGGGTAGGGGAGGCACCTAGAAAAAGGTGAACGTAAAGACTTAAAGACCGTCAACCGAAAATGGAGGTGACGACGACGCCATCAAATACGGTGAATGGTCACAGTATTACCCATAGATCGGTCATACAAGCTCTGAACTCTCATCCGGGAGGTTAATAACTGTCGATCACGAGTCCAACACGTGATTCAAGACCATGGTGAAACACACACACACACACACACACACACACACACTCACATATATATATATATATATATATATATATATATATAAATATCTATATATATACACACATTGTGTGTGTGTGTGTGTGTGTGTGTGTGTGTGTGTGTGTGTGTGTGTGTGTGTGTGTGTGTGTGTGTGTGTGTGCGTAAGGAAATCCAGAGAGATAAAGCATTGGATCTGCTTCTTTGTGTTTCTATTATGAGACCTTTTTCAGCAGACTAAACCCCAAGCAAAACCAATAAGGTCGCACGCTCAGACTCGGACGGGGCAGAGCCACAGGTCCGAGAATCACTCGAAGGGACATTAAGGGGCTGATCGTGTGTCAGGTATCCATACACATACATCCAGTATACATTACACAGAAATGCGAATGGTTAGTGTTACAGTAAACGAGTAAAGTACGAGCATACGGGAGAACGCGACAGACGATCGGCGAGGCGACACTCGTAGCCGCCATGTCTCCGCAAGGCTTCTACGTGAATGGCTGGAAAGCCATACAACCCCGACCTCGCTTAGCGATACACAATGGCCTAACTAATTGGCTCCCGAAGCTTTGGACGCCCACGCCACTTCGTTCCGTCCCGGTCGGTGTTCCCCCGACATACGGCACTCACCCCGCAATAATGCGGTTTCTGTCGCCAGGCGATTCTATTCAGGTGAGAACCGGGACCCGGGATCAGAAGGTGTCAGTGTGATCACCTGACGCTGATCCACTATTTAATAAAAAAAAATTCAAAGTAAGCCTTTCATCCATGAGTACTTAATACATTTCTATAAATAGTAGTTCCCTTGCAGTGGTTTTTCCGTATACAAAACTTCATTAATGTAACAGCAGCACCAACGTGGGGAATATTTTCATATATTACACTGAGGAGAGGGACCCATACCAATTCGGCAATGCTTCACAATAAAGCTGCCGTACCAGCTGTCATACCAGCTGCCGTCAAAGACCAGAGACTCGCACCCGTTCATGGAGGTTTCGCCCCCTCAGCTGAATAAAAACGCCTGGAGACAAGTGTTCCAGAAGCCGTGCCCTGGGCTATGGGAGTGTCATTACATCCGGAACTGTCACACGAATCACTGAAGGCCGTTACGTGACGTCACACTCCGTATCCGTCACAGACCCATCGACAAGACTTCATTCATTACCGAACTCGAAGTAAAAAAATAAGAAAATAAATAAATAAAATAAATAATAATAATAATAATAATAATAATAAACAATAATAATAGTTATAATAATAAAATAAATTAATAATATAAAAAAAACCTGGTCAACCATTTAACATCTCTATGTTTACTTCCATATCTGTGTTTCTCGTGTTTTCTTTTATCTATACGTGTTTAACGTGCTTATTTTCTTGACTGTGCTTATGCGTTTTACGTCTGAACCTTGTATACTTATCTACGTGTTTTCTTATGTGTTTTTTTCCGAGGATTCGCGCGTCTACTTTACATGCGTGTTTATGTAAGTGTTTTTGTGTTTTTACCTAATGCTTTTGCGCACTTATTTCTTTGTTTACTAATCTACGTGCTGATATTCCCATTAGCTGAATCTATCGGGTATCGATTAACACAAACAAAGAAATAAATAATATAAAAACAAAATCGATAAAAGTTAAACAAAATGAATCAACACTAATTACATCAACATGACAACCATGTTTTATCAAAGCGTCAAGCCAGGCATTGGGGAAGGGGGGAGGAGGAGAAGGAGGAGGACGAGGAGGAGGAGGAGGAGGAGGAGGATGATGAGGAGGAGGATGATGATGATGATGATGATGATGATGAGGAGGAGGAGGAGGAGGAGGAGGAGAGGTAACAGCCACATAAACCCTTCCTCCCCCCTCCTCCTCCTCCGTCGATATCCGAAGCCTACCTTGGAGAACGACCCGTGTACATCGACCCCGAAGAACGACCCAAGGATCCAAAATAAATTCCCCATCTCGGAGGAGAAGGAGGAGAACATGGAGAAACCTGAAGTGGAGGATGGAGTAATTGAGAAAGATGGGGAGGAGGCACGAGGGGGGGATATACGTACATACATGTACACACACACACACAAATATATATTATATATATATATATAATATATATATATATATATGTGTGTGTGTGTGTGTGTATGTGTGTGTGTGTGTGTATACAGACACTGTATATACATTTGGATCTGGAGAATCAACCATGAGAGCCTGAAATGGCCAATTGTTCTCCAAAACAGCGTTTCGGAGGCTTGGAAGAAGGGGGGGGGGCAACGGGGAGAAGGCGGGGGAGAAGGTAGTGGTGCAGTTGCTCGGAAGAGGAAATATAGAGGAGGCGTGGTGTAAAATATATCTATACGAAAAAGAAGCAATATTTAAAGAGAGAGAGAGAGAGAGAAAGAGGGAAAGAGGGAAGAAAAAAGGAGAAAGTGAGAGAAAGAGAGAGAGAGAGAGAGAAAGGTCGCATGAGTCCTATAGGACAATTTGTTCCACTGAAAATACCACTGTGGGAGGACAATTTCCCAGGGGAGGCGGACACCTTCTCCCCAGAGGTCATCATCACAACGCCCAAAGCAGGACGGAGATTGCTGCACCTCGTCGCCGATAATTCACCAGCGCTTCTTTCTATGAAGACAATATCTGGGCCAAAATCGAAAATCAATCGTGTCGGAGGTGTCTTAGGTAGGACTAGCGAAGTGTGGGTAAATATGGAAGAGCTATATTATACCTCAAGGAGGAGGAGGAAGAGGAGGAGGAGGAAGGGAGGAAGAGGAGGAGGAGGAGGAGGTTGAGGAGGTGACAAAGAGGAGTAAGAGGAGGAACACAAAGAGGAGGACTCCAGCCCAGGTGCGGTGAAGAGAGGCCGCTCAGGTGAGAGGTTGAAGGAGAACCGCGTCAGCAGGTCGGGGCAAGGAGGAAGAGCGGGGACGCTGAAGAAGGACTCCGAGTGGCGCTCCTGATCTCGAGAGGCCGCCCCTGGCCGTGCCCTATCTCCTTCGACCTCCTCCTTCAAGCCAGCCCCTCTCCACTCCCCTCCACCAACTCCACAGCACCTTCCACCTTATCTTCCTTCGATGACTCCACAACCTTTCTGGTGCTATATTAAGTCCCTTTGGACAGAAGCGCTGGTTACTACGTTCTGCCTATACACCTGCCTTCCTCACCAATTCCTTTTCTCCTGATTGGCTATATCTTTATGGTTCAATTCTTCATTTTCCCCCCTCCTCTTCATCTTCCTTTCTTTTCTCCTTCCATCTTCGCTTAATCAGGAAGAAGGGAAATGGATTTTTCAATTTCCTTCTCTTTCTATTTTCCTCCTCCTCCTCCTCTTCTTCTTCTTCTTCTTCTTCTTCTTCTTCTTCTTCTTCTTCTTCTTCTTCTTCTTCTTCCTCCTCCTCCTCTTACCACAAGCCAAGGACACAAACGATCCCACATACACGCTAATACAACACAAAGTCCAATGTTTCTTCTCTGGGTCCGGGGACCGTTGCCAGCTGCTATGGGGGTGCGGGTTAATAGTCAGTAAAACTGAATGGGAACCATTACCACCTTATCATTAGTACTTCTTCCTCACTCCTCTTCCTCCTCGTGATTTTCTTTTTACCAATTCATATGTATTCTCCTCCTCCTCCTCTTTCCCTCTATCTCCTTTTTTTTATATTTTTTGTTTCTTCCACATGTTCCCCCTCACTTCCATTTTCTTCTTCTCTTTTCCAATCCACTCCGCTTCTCTCTATTCACTCCTAAAAGGGGAGAGGACTCCCCTCCCACTCCACGGAGGGAGAGGTGGAGTGGGAGGAGAGGCTAGAGACACATCTTAAACCCTGTGACGTGACGCAATGGCTTTAACAAGGGTGACGCAAACAAGGTCATCACATTAAGACAACAGGGCAGGACTCGCAGTAATGGATTTAAATTGGACAAATTTAGATTTAAGAAGGAAATAGGCAAGAATTGGTTTACTAATAGGGTGGTCAACGAATGGAATAGACTTAGTAACCATGTACTGAGCGCTGAAACTATCAGTTGTTTTAAGAAACGGTTAGACAACTTTATGGATGGAGATGACAGGTGGTCATGGGCATGGAACTGCCTAGTGTAGGCCTTATGGTCTCTTGCAGTCTCCTTCATTCATATGTTCTTATGACCTCCGTGTCACGTGCCATGTATCCGAATGACACACGTCTCACCCTTGGGTAAAAGATGACACAAAACATCCTCAAATATGAGCATAAAAGTGTGTGACATGACCGTGCCATGTGTCAGAAAAGAGGGAGACCTCGTGTCATGCCCCGAGATATGTCATATGACACATGACACCCCCCCCCCAGCATGTGTCATGTATATGGGCTATATGATGACGTTCTCGGGAGCCATAGTATCCACAGGACATTTTCCAGACGTTCCATGAGAAACCATGAGGATCATCCAACCCACAAATAAATTAATAAATAAATAAATAAATAAGAATAATACTAATAATAATAGTAACAATAATAATAATAATAATAATAATAATAATAATAATAATGATTATAATTAATAAAAAAAAATAATAATACTAATTATAATACTAATAATAATAAGTAAATGAGAGAGAGTGAGAGAGAAAGGCGAGAGAGATATCCTTCGAGTGCGAGGTACCAAGAGCTCCTCTTGTATTTGTGTAGCTCCTCCTCTTCCTCCTCCTTCAGAAGTAGAGTTTCCCATTCGAGGTCGTCCCCAAGCTTTCCCAGTAGACTCCGACTAAAAAGGGAGAGAGGGGGAGGAGGAAGAAGGAGAGCTGGGGGGAGGGAAGGAAGCTTCTTTAGGCCGAGGGTCCTCCTCCCTTTAACCCCCCATTCCACCCCACCTCCACTTGGTCCGTTCACCCTTTCGGCAGATCCATTTTTGGCCATCAGTCCCAAGTATTTTCGACTTCTGCAACTGGTTGTCTCCAGCCCTTCACCTTTTCCTATTCTTTCTCTTTCTCCTCCTCTACATCCTATTCTCTTTCTCTCCTTCTTTGTCCTTATCCTCTTTCACACTGTTTTCTTTGCTCCCTTCCTCCCACCTGTTCTACAGCCTCTTTCTTCCTCCTACTATTCTTCTTCCTCTCTCCTCCTCCTCCCCCTCCTCTACTCTTCATCGATAAAACCCGTTCCTCCCTTCAATCCATCCTCACCATTCATCACATCCCCTAGCCTCTTCTCTCTCTATATAGCTCTCTCTCTCTCCCTCTCCCTCGCTCCTTTTCTCACTTCCTACTTCCTGAACTCTTCCTTTAACTTCGACTAATCCCTTCCATGCCGGGTGGCATTTTCTCCTCTTTTTCCTGCTGTCACCAGGCGATTTCATTCACCTCGGCAACCGTCCCGGCCGGAAGCAGAGGAGGAGGAGAGGCTTTGGCTGTGCGGCCGACCTTCACAACCCACGTAAGGCATGACTGTCATCTCATGACCTTTCCAGTGTTGACAACTTTTGCTCTATTTCACTCTCCATTAACTCTCACTTTTTTCCGTACGTGTGTGTGTGTGTGTGTGTGTGTGTGTGTGTGTGTGTGTGTGTGTGTGTGTGTGCGTGCGTGCGTGTGTGTGTGTGTGTGTGTGTGTGTGTGTGTGTGTGCGCGTGTGTGTATTTACCTGACAGTATTTACCTAATTGCAATGTGCAGGAAAGGAGCTAGGTTGGTGAGGTTTCGTTTCTAATAACCAGAGACTAGACTATTGTTCTTCCTCTTCTACGATATTCTACTACAACATTTGCAAGGATTCTGTTTTGTAATATCTTTTTAGTCATTTTTTCCCTATGACCCAGTGACGCTCTTCCATCCCTGTCCATTTCGTCATCGATCTGAACACCAACTCACCTTTCTTCTGTGTTTACTTTTTACTTTGTCCTTATGAGTCTTCATTTTTTTCTCTGTGTCGTATATGTTCCAAGCCTCTTGTACCTTGTTACAGATAGCTTTTTCTCTTTACCTCGCCTTCCCCTCACTCCCTCAGCCGCCGCCCCCTCCTCCCCCCCCTCCTTCCTCATATAAAAAGTCAACTGATGGGAACCGGCGATAGGACGATTACCAAGTCTTTTGTCCTGGGGCTGCGTCTTACATTGTTCCACTTCGGTGTTACGAAGACCCACGAAGACATCCCGAAGACCCTTCGAAGACACTCCGAAGACCCCCGAAGACACTCCGGAGACCCCCGAACACTCCGGAGATCCCCGAAGACCCCCGAAGACACTCCGAAGACCCCCGAAGACACTCCGGAGACATCCGAAGACACTCCGGAGACATCCGAAGACACTCCGGAGACCCCCGAAGACACTCCGGAGACCCCCGAAGACACTCCGAAGACCCCCGAAGACACTCCGGAGACCTCCGAAGACACTCCAGAGACCCCTGAAGACACTCCGAAGACCCCCGAAGACACTCCGGAGACCCCCGAAGACTCTCGTGAAGAGCCCCCCCCCCGAAGACCCCAAGAAGCCACACAGTCTTGTTACATACAGTTGAGAAAACAAGATTCTCCACAGTAGCGTGTACCAAACTTTTCCAACCTTAGCACCTCGTGTAGTTAGGTCTAGGCAACCCAGTACCCCCTAACTAATATCTTATTACTGGAAGGATGAAGTGAAGAGTACGTAGACACCGCTTTCCAGCACGATTCCAGCACCACGAGTGGGTGCTAGACCTCCAGGTTCGGAAATGTTACTCTACAGCGGTGGTTCTTAACATTTTTCAGTGTCTGTACCCACTGACATCTCAAAAAAAAAGAGAGAAATTATTAGATATATTCAAATATTGAACAAAGGTACTTTTTTGTTTCAAATTAAAAATGTTAATTAGTAGGATACAATGAATGCGCATTATGCTTTCTCATGGTAAATAAATATACAGTACCATTGCACCGGCTATCATGTCTCGTTTCTCCCCCCCCAAGGGTTCAAGGTTTCGTGCCCCTTGGGGGGTACCTGAGGTACCCCAGGGTTAAGAACCACCGGTTTACAGAGTCGTTTTGTAATTGGCCCCGAACGAACAAACGCAGTCTCTTGTTTGTTTTTGTTTGCGTGTATTTGTTTCATTACATGTGCGTTTAGCTTTTAATACCAACGCATACCACCAAGACTCGATGAACTCGTTTCTCCGACTGTACCGTCAGATTCTAAAGTTCGACGACAATCGTGTGTCATCGCTGCTTGCTCACAGATGGCAACCCACTTGCAATAATTATCGAACTGTCACAAATATCTGATACTTGTCATACAGCTAGCTATGTAGAAAATATAATAACAATAAATCAAATTATTATAATAATAACAAATAAATAATACCATTCCCCCTTAGCCTGAGTGATGCCAGCATCTATTAGGAAACTGGGACACACGAACGCTGTCGACGAACTTTAGAACGAGGCTGTATACCGACACAGCTCCAGATAAGTGTACTGACTGACGGTGACCTACAGCTATGTTCAGAAGTTTGGAGCTAAAGTATGGCTTCTGCTTTTATATAACACTGGCATGCATTATATTTTTCATATATTAATTCTATTACACAATCATATATAAAAGTCACGTTGAAATATCTAACGACAGATCACCCTTGCATACATCAATTCACATATCAGGAAGTATATTGCTGAATAAAAACGGTATAAGAAAAATTACCACAAAATCTGAAAGGCACGTTTTAATTCTATAGTGTGTTCGTTACAACACGGTGAAGAATTATAACAAAAAATAAACAAAAACAATCGTCCAATGGATTAACGAGCTTGAACAACTGCACCCATTAATGTGTGAAAGAGAGAGGGAGGGCGAGAGGAGAGAGAGAGAGAGAGAGAGAGAGAGAGAGAGAGAGAGAGAGAGAGAGAGAGAGAGAGCGAGAGAGAGAGAGAGAGAATGGGGAAAAGTCTACGCCAATGAAAATTTATATTAACAAACCAACCACATACCAAGAGAACCAAATCGCCAACTTAAAATAAACGAAGTAGACCTTCATTAAAGTGTGACGCAGACCCGTGTTCGTGCTTGAGCAAGCACATGTCAGCCTCCATTCCCTCGGTCGTCCTCATGGAGCCTGGCACTCGACTTAGTGCCAAGTCATGAAGGTTATTAATCCTCAAAGAGAGATGCCCAAGATTGGGCACTGCTCTGGCCCCCTCCCAGCACAGAAAACTCAAAACTGAAAATTACGTAAAACGAGCCCTCTGGCGAACCCTCTGACGCCTGTGAAGGATCTCTTCAAATGAATAAAATCACTTGGCGACACCCATGATATACACAAGAGTCGAATGTAGAAACCATTAGACAACTCCAATTGTTTACGAGTCTTTGATAAAGATATTCAATAGATATCACAGGTTTATACCATAGAAGATAATGATCTTTTAATATCGTATTATATCTGCCTTCAAGCGATTTTATTCATCTACGAGTCTCTATGGAGGGTGAGGGTGTTTCCCAAACTGATTAAAATCGCTTGACGACAGCCCAGAAGAATAACATCCTTAAGTATGTAAAAACCCGCAGCGAAAAGGTTAAATTCTACGTCCATTTGATACACATGATTGTCACCTTTTGCATATACTTGGTCATCGCCCGAGTATTTTGTTCAGGTATGGTTAATTCACAGTCGCTTCATGCTGGTAAGCACGCATCGTCTCGCACAGAGATGACGAAAAACGCAAATGGAAACCCGCATCAACAATAGCCTCGCACGGGGTACGAAAAACTCAAAAACAGATCCTCATCCTCACGTCAACGGTAGCCTAGCACGTGTCGCTAAAAATACAAACACAATGGCACGTCAACATTAGCCCCGCACGGGACACCAAAAACAGAACGAGAATCTCACGCCAACAGTAGCCTCGCACGGGGCACAAAAAAACCCCCACCTCATGTCAACAGTAGCCTCGCACAAGGCACCAAAAACACAAGGAGAATCTCACTTCAACAGTAGCCTCACATAGGGCTCCAAAAAATCTAGCAGAACTATACTTCAACAGTAGCCTTGCAAGGAACGCCAAAACAGCGAATAGACCTTCACATCATCAGTAGCCTCGAACGGGGTGTCAAATACACATGCGGATCCTTTTCATCAAGAACAACTGCTATGAGTGCAAGAAAAATAAATAAAAATAAAAATAAATCTTCCGCGTCTCAACCCTTCCAACACCTAATGGCACCTTCCCTGCCGGCAGGCGATTTTATTCAGCCCAATGACTTAGAGGTTACAGCTCAACCACAGTAACCCTTTCTGTCCCGGGTGATTTTATTCACCCCCAGTGAGACCCCCCCCGCCCACGGGTTGCAAAGGAGAGGGGCGAGTTCAAAGATAATTGCACACGCAATTGTTCCAGAGTAAAAGCTACGAGAAAAATAAAAAATCAGATTTATTCCTGCGCTGATCCGCCACAGTTTCCACGTTGAAAAAAGAGAATTGGAAAAATAACAACGGTTGATGTTTATACACAAGCACCCACCCGCCCACCCACCCATACACAGACAACGAATTTATATGCCGTGTCTGTTTATCGCACGCATATACATCTTTACACCGTTGCAATGTGCATATATATATATATATATATATATATATGTATATATATATATATATATATATATATATATATATATGTATATATATATATTATATATATATATATATATGTATTCATTCTTTTTAATAAAATACGTCGAGGCTGAATGCATCATCCCACTGCCTATTGCTCAAAAGGACAGAAGCGCTGGTAAACTACAGCCCATATCAAAAGTCCCTTATCCTAGCGCACTGCCACACCCACAACACTGACCCAAGCGCCACCTTCACAGAAAACGGAAATACTGTCAATACACTTTTTTTTTTCTTTTTTTTTCTAATCGCTGGCTGAGTGGGTTAGGGCGTCGTTACTTGCGGCGAAGGTCGAGGGGATGGCGGTTCGAAGCCTGCCACCGGTGAAGTTGAACCAAGGGCATGGTTCATTAACTTCCACGCTACAAAGTCCTCTGTAAGGGGCACCGTACTAGCCTTCCGCTGGGAGGAGTTTGTGACGTTAAACAATATCACATATCATATCATAGCAATCAGCGTAGGAGTTATCAGTGTGTGTATGGGCACAACAGGGTTGTAAGCTCCACAACCGTTAGGTGTAGTACTCACAAGTGAAAGTAACAGTAATTACTCATTCAATCGTGTGCGTTTGTGTACGTTTACCACCCGAATCTCCACCCTTTCTTGACGACGAGTCGTTTTTCTGTGTAAGATATGATTAGAATACAGATTAAACGTTCGTTGTGGGTGAACTTGAAAGTGGATATACACCAACTCACCGTCTAGAAAGGGTGACATATCGATTGGCGAGGAGGCACATGTTTAACCCCCCCAAAAAAAAAACACACACAAAAAAAACACGCTTGATGTGAATTAAATGCGATATAAACCTTTGCTTTTTGAAAAAAAAATGGTGATTCAATCAGCAGACGATCTTCATTTGCAATTACTTATTTTTCCATTTCTAGCAAGCGCATGCCCTTTCCCTAACCCCCTCCCTAATCATTTCCCTAAACGTCTCCGTAACCGTTTCCTTAAACGTCTCCCTAACCGTTTCTCTAACCCTCTCCCAAGCCTTTGCAATATACATAATGTTGCATAAGACCTACAAAATAGTGTGTGTATATGTGTGTGTGTGTGTGTGTGTGTGTGTGTGTGTGTGTGTGTGTGAGAGAGAGAGAGAGAGAGAGAGAGAGAGAGAGAGAGAGAGAGAGAGAGAGAGAGAGAGAGAGAGAGAGAGAGAGAGAGAGAGAGAGGTGTGAGAGAGAGAGAGAGAGAGAGGTGTGAGAGAGAGAGAGAGGTGAGAGAGAGAGGGGTGAGAGAGAGAGAGAGAGAGAGGTGTGAGAGAGAGAGAGAGGTGAGAGAGAGAGAGAGAGAGAGAGAGAGAGAGAGAGAGAGAGAGAGAGAGAGAGAGAGAGAGAGAGAGGAGGGGGGGAAAGGAGAGAAAATGTCCACAATCCGGGGCGAGGGCCCACGAAAAAAAAAAGGGGGGGGGCGGGGGTAAGGTTATTGGCCCCCGGGATATGAGCGAAGTTTTCTGCAAACCTTCAAACAGTCCGCGGTGCCCAACCCTCGCGTTTCAATTTCTTTCGTCCGCGATATCATAATGTCTCGTAAACAGATACCTTTGTTACAGAACGGCGCCACAGCCACTATACCTTACAACGCAAATATACCTGACGATTAATACCCGAGCGGAACGTTACGAAATTAAAACGAATCTTTTATGAATCCTGCACCATTCTTTCATGATTGAAGATTAATCTGCACTCAAAGAAAATTGCTGATCGCATTCAACTTCTATCCAGCCCCCCCTTCAATTTCTCTTTTATCACCTCTGTGACTCAACCTCCCCCGTGGGACATTGTAGCTAAGGATAGAAGAGTTGATTATCGCTGATGACATACACTGTCATCAGATTTATACACGCCAACCCACTGAGACCCAATTTACCTTTCTATGCCGCCTGGCGATTTTATTCAGTATAGTGGGCAAGAATGGTGGTTCGACCTTTCCCGGGTTCGCTTCCCCAGATGAACGAAATCCTTGGGCATCAGCCAGAGGCACAAAACTGAAGACCAGGACATGTACAGCCATGTATACACGTACTTTACTGAGCATCTATACCTCTGTATACGTCTTCTCTTATACTAAGGGACGATTATTTACACACAAAATCATATCGACCCAATGAGTGAAGACACAGACCTGAAACAGCGTGGTTCACCTTCAAGTGTCTCCAACTTGGTATCAATTGTCCGCAACTTGGTATCAATTGTATGCAACTTGGTATAAATCGTCCGCAAACTTGGTATCAAGTGTCCGATACTTGGTATCAATTGTCCGCAACTTGATATCAAGTGTCCGCAACTTGATACACACCCAGCACGCAAAAAGCACAGATTCTCTCTCCCTCCCTGGCTCTTTTCTCTCTGCGACCGACCTCCTCTTAGAATAAGAAGAGGTAGCGAGTAACCCACCTTTGCGATGCACAGAGTAAGAAACCAACCGAAGTGGAACGTCCTCAGGAGTGGGTGGGGGGATGGGGAGTGGTCTCATCCTTCAAACAAAAATAAGAGTCCCAAGAAAGAAAAACACCAGAAGAGCTGTGGGCGTTGGCGGGAGGACGAGGGAGAGGAGGGAGAGGAGGAAGAGGAGGGAGAGGAGGGAGAGGAGGGAGAGGAAAAGGTAAGAGAAGGTAATAGAGGAAGATGAGAAGGATAGGGAAGAGGAAGAGGTAAAGGAAATGGAGGAAAGATAAGGAGGAAGAAGAGAGAAACGAGAAAAAGGAGAAGAGGAGGAGGAGGAGGAGGATCAGGAAAAGGAGGAGGAAGGGGTGGGAGGGAAAGAACGAGAAACAGGAGGAAGAGGAGGAGGAGGAAGTCGAAAAAATTGAAGGGGAGGAAAGGGAGGAGGGAAGGGGGAGAAGGAAAAATATAGGGAAGAAAAAGAAAGAGGAAAAGGAAGATAAGGAGGGGGGGAAGAATGAGGAGAGCGAGGAGGAGGAGGGGGAGGAGGAGGAGGGGGAGGAGGAGGAGGAGGAGGCGGGGGAGGAGGAGGAGGAGGATAAGCCGTTTTAAGTCGTGGCTAACTATGCAACAACTCGTTGGCAAACTCTAGCCGCACGACGAACGAAAACAGCATCGAGACGAGGTCGGGGCTGGAAAACAGATACAGCTGGAGGGGGAGTGCTGGAGGAGGAGGAGGAGGAGAGGGCAGGGAGGAGGCAAAGGAGAGTGGAAATGGGATGAGAAAAGATTGTGAGGAAATTAGTGAGAAGGTTTGGGATAGGGTTAAGGAGAGGGTTAGGGACGGGGTTAAGGAGGGGTTAAGGAGAGGGTTAGGGACGGGGTTAAGGAGGGGTTAAGAAGAAGGTTATGGAAAGGGTTAGGGAGAGGGTTGAGGAAGGGGTTAGAGAGAGGATTGGGAGATGATTAGGGAGAGGGTTGGGAGAGGGTTAGGGAGGGGATAGGGACGGGGTTAGTGAGAGGTTAAGAAGAGGGTTAAGAAGAGGGTTAGGGAGAGGGTTGGGAGATGATTAGAGGGAGGGTTAGGGGGAAGGTTAGGGAGGGGGTTAAGGAAAGGCTTAAGGAGGGGGTTAGGAAAATGGTTAGGGAGAGGGTTAAGGAAATGGTTATAGAAAGGATTAGGGAGAGGTTTGCGCGATGGTTAGGGAAAGAGTTAAGGAGAGGTTTAGAGAGAGGGTTAGGGAGAGGGCGGTGAGATATACTATTCGTTTTCTTTTCTACCATGTTGTTTTTCACTGAGCTGTCTTAAAAGTAAACATCTGATCAAGAAAATCCTTTTGCGTACGACAACTACCTTGTTCCCATCATCTCCCCCGTTCTTCTCGTTATCCTGTGTTGTTATTCTGATGCAGGCCTTACCTAGGATGCACAAAAGGGTAAGACGTCCATAGTCATAACATTCAAGTTCACATACAGGCACCAAACAAGCTTTCTTCCAGTCCTTGGGTACTCTCCTGCTATTGTCGCGTCCATCACATGCCTTTACTCGTCATGTCCTCACTGCCTTGGGTACTCATTCATCATCATCTCACTGCCTTACCCTTCCCCACTGTCCAGTTATTACCATACTCACAGATCCCAACCCTACAGATTTAAAATATTTAATTTCTGTCACTGTAACTTCCACCTTTTTTTTTCACTAGTTTGTTCTCCTTTGATCCTCCTCAGACACTCCTTTCAATCTCACTTCAAACAAGACATTTCAACTTTCCTGTCCTCGTTCACATTTTACCAGTTCTTCGAAGTACTCCTTCCTACTTCCAGGAACTAGGACTTCCGTTCCAGCCACTGATCTCATTTTCCGTCTTTCTCAGTTTTCTTCATTCGCCTTTCCAGAAACGTTTCTCATTCATATCACAAATTTTAAATATCTTCAAGTCGCAATTTTTTTTATGACTTTGCGTTGTATCGTTTTTTCTACATCTCTTCTCACTTGTATAACTCCTAAACGCTTTTCTCTCCTCCTCTCAAACTACATTAACCCTCTCGACATTTTTTCACTATCATCTTTCACTTCTTCCACTCGCTTTCAACTCGTCCACTTTCTGTGCTTTTCTATTTAGTCTAAGTCTCTCTTATTAGGTCTTCCACGTTCCTTCGCACCTCCTTTCTTTCACCCTCCTTTTCCTAAGATTTATTATAATCTCCTCCTCTTCCTGTACGCATCAATACTTTCTCTTCGTCATTTCCATTTCCAACATATCACAACGCCCTGACAGCCTGCCCCCTCACAGCGTTGTCAACATCTAATACCAAATGTCAATCATCAATCATACTCACGTCTCGTACTATTTCAATTCCATGTATACTTGTGCATTAGCTTCTTCTTGAAACACGTACTAACAACCATACTCGTCGCAGGACAAGAAAAAAGTCAATCATTCTCTATTCTCATCCACCCCAAACACCGCAAAAAGACCCGTCACATGCTCAATGCACTCATTGCCTAAATTTGCATTCATATTCCCGGGCACCAAGACTTGTCTCTCTCCCGTTTTCAACGATTCACTACACTCCCCCACCCCCTCTGTCTCTCCCCTCTTATCCCAGTGGTATAAACTCATTTAACCACCCGTCATACCACCCATTCTTTACATATATCATGCGTTCTTTCATTTACTCTTGCTCTCGGCCTAATCCTCTCTCTTGCTCTCTCGCTCTCTCTCCCTCCCTCTCTCTCGTGCGCGCGCGCACATACACACGCATACAAACACACACGCACACAAATATATGCACGCACACAAACACACACACAAAAATACATACACTCACGCACGCGCGCACACACATACATACACGCACGCACACACACACACAAATACATACACGCACGCACGCACACAACCCGTCTCAGTTGATGCACGACGGCAAAGACGAATGCAAAGCTTCGTATTCAGAAAGCACCTCCCCCACCGCCCTGCCGCCAGCCAACAAGCCGCCCGCTGACAAATACGGCGAAACAAAGGAAACTCGTTAAGGTACTGAGCCGGGAGCTAACAGAATTGAGGCAAATAACGAGAAGAGAGTGCAATGCACGGACAGAAGAAGAGAGGAGAGGGACAGTGGGAGGAGGGAGGAAGAGGAAGAGGACGAAAAGAGAAAAAGGGTAGGAGTAGAGGAGGAGGAGCAGAGAAGAGGAGTAGGAGGAGGAGGAAGAGGAGGAGGAAGAGGAGGAGGGAAGATAGTTTCTGTTCTGCAAGGATGAAAAAGTTACTCAGGAAATTTACTCTCCATGTCAAAAGACAGTATACATTCAAAGTTTCCTCTGTGTGTGTGTGTGTGTGTGTGTGTGTGTGTGTGTGTGTGTGTGTGTGTGTGTGTGTGTGTGCGCGCGCGCATACGTGGACACACTATAAAGGACTATCTTGAGTTTGAAGAAGACCCTGCTTTCTTTAATCTTCCCCAACACCCAAAACTGAATAAAACCGCCTGGTATTTCCCAGGATAATATATCTTTAAAGGCGTCAGTGCAGAAGTGGTGTTAGTTCTGGACCCGACTGGACCTGACACGCTGATGATCTGCGACGTAAGCTGAAGCTTACAAATGGCCTTGTCAGATTCTGGGAGTTTTGCAACACACACACATTATATTACATTCCTTTTCATAAATATATACACTCAAGCTTGCTCATATTTATACACACACACGCTTGTGTGTGTGTGTATGTACAAAGAAACGCATACATGCATGAACACTTATATAAACTGAGTTTTTTTATATAGTTCTTTGTGGATGATTTTTCCTACAGTCAACACAGTCTCCTAGCCTATAGGTTCCCTTTTTTTTTTAGTCTAAATTTGCGAAGTCGGGTTATATTTGGTAAAACATATACTTGAGTCGACATGACGTCACGTCGTCCTCAGACTTACGTGATTTCCTACTGGATAGGGGGATGTGACGTCACTCCTAAGCCCCGCCTCCCTGGACACAAGCTCCTTTTCAGCTACTGTGGGTTCTACATAAACAAACCTTGCAATAATGACGTCACAGAGACAAATGGAACGTGGGTTACCTCGCTTTATTCTGGCAATTCCATTCACCCTCCCTCCCCCAACCCTCTGCAAGTCTCGCAGGAAAATAACTGACCAAATCCATCCTGGCCCAGCCTTGCCTTGTCCAGTCCGATGTTCCGGAAGTAATTTGCATTCCGACTTAGACGTGACCTCGTAATCCCGGTTACACGTGGCACTACTTCCCTGGGCAACCTCCGCGCGCCAACGAAGAGACAAAACTGCCGGCAGACGATTTTGTTAACCTCCGTGGAAGCTCCCAATTCGAAAAGTTTCCCTTAGATAAATAAAATGATAAGACATCTCGACTAGAACTGAAAATTCGACTTTGTAGTCACCGGAGAATAGTCTCCGCGCGCGCGCTCGTTATGGTAATGATAATGGTAATAGTAACTATAACAGTAATGGTAATGACATGGGCACCATCGGCCAAATGGTCGCTCTGCCGTGGGATCTCATTTCTGGATGCTCAAGATGACTTAGTCTTGACTTAATTATAAAGCCTCCAAGGAGGAGGGAAGGTGGGAGGAAGGGGAAGAGGACGGAAGGGAAGGAAGGAGACAAGGAAGAAGAGAGGAGGAAAGTAATAAAGAATAAAGAGGATGGAATGAAAGGAAAGGAAGAAAAGGGGAAGGAGGAAAAGAAGGGAATTAGGGACGAAGGAAAGAGACAAAGCGGGAAAGAATAAATGTGATATTGTTTAACGTCACAAACTCCTCCCATCGGAAGGCTAGTACGGTGCCCCTTACAGAGGACTTTGTAGCGTGGAAGTTAATGAACCATGCCATTGGTTCAACTTCGCCGGTGGCAGGATTCGAACCACCATCCCCTCGACCTTCGCCGCAAATAACTAAGGCATTAAAAAGGGGAGGAAATGGTGAAGCGAGGAGGATTGAGTGAAGGAAGAAAAGACGTATGGAGGGACGAAGAAGAATAATAAGAAAAAAAAACGAAGCAGAGAAAAGCTTAAATTGAACATAAAAAGGGCAGAAGTGAAGGGAAGAGACATAAATCAAGGATGAAACGAAGGATGGAACTTTACTCTCTGCGTTCCTTCGAAGATTTTAAGAACAACGAAAGATGTCGACAAGTTACCCTAGACTTTCGACAACAAAGAGACTGAGTGTGTGTGTGTGTGTGTGTGTGTGTGTGTGTGTGTGTGTGTGTGTGTGTGTGTGTGTGTGTGTGTGCGTGTGTGTGTGTGGATGGGGAGGTTAAGTTGACGTTAGGAGACGCTTGACTGTGACCAAAAGAGATCACCTTTGCCCTAAGCGCTCGGACATCCAGGGCCAACCAGGTCACTGAGAACTATAAGCATCGAGCGCGGGTGTGTGTGTATGTGAGAGAGAGAGAAAGAGAGAGAAAGAGAGAGAAAGAGAGAGAGAGAGAAAGAGAGAGAGAGCCTCTCAATCTGTCTTGCTGGTAGGCGGTCCCTCAGTCCCCTGATAGGCGGAACGGGGGAGACGGGGGGATGGGGGGAAAAGTCTTCATTTTATTCGTTAACGTGACGCGCAAGTTTTTCGCCTGATCTGCATCAGTAAACACGCAGGGAGGGGGGAAGTGGGGGAGAAGGGAGTTGGGGGGAAGGGAGTGGGGGGGGAAAGATGGAGATAAGCCAGCCAGGAGGTCGGTGAAGAATGTTTTAAGTGGAAGAAGTGGAAGAGAGGTGGAAGGGGAACAAGAGGTCAGAAAAAATATTTTAATAACAGTTCGCAGATTGACAAACAAAAGATAAGAAATGAGAGAGCAGGTGTGTGACTCTCCATAGTCTTGGATCACGTTTAGGACTCGTGATCAACAGCTACTACCCTCTCGGAAGAGAGCTCAGAGCTCATATATGACCGATTTATGGGTAATGCTGTGACCTTACATGCACACACACCCAACTCCCACGAGAGTTGGAGTAAAGACTCGCAGCGCAGCGTGTGTGTGTATGTGTTTATATGTTTGTGTGTATGTATTTATATGTGTGTATGTTTGTCTGCCTGTGTGTATGTGTTTATATGTGTGTATGTCTGCCTATGTATGTGTGTGTGTATGTGTGTGTGTGTGTGTGTGTGTGTGTGTGTGTCGTGTGATGTGTTTGCATGTGTATGTGTGTGTGCACATGTGTATGAGTGTGTGTGTGTGTGTGTGTGTGTGTGTGTGTGTGTGTGTGTATGTGTGTGTCGTGTGATGTGTTTGCATGTGTGTGTGTCTGTGTGCACGTGTGTATGTGTGTGTGCACGTGTGTGTGTGTGTGTGTGTGTGTGTGTGTGTGTGTGTGTGTGTGTGTGTGTGTGTGTGTGTGTGTGATTCACCACCATGGTCTTAGATCACGTGTTGGACTCGTGACCGACAGCTATTACCCTCCTGGAAGAGAGCTCAAGGAGGAGGAGGAAGAGGAGGAAGAGGAGGAGGAGGAGGAAGTCACGGAGGAAATATTCCTTGGCCGTGCAGATACGCTCGTACGCCACAGCTCCTGACGGAGGCAAAAGGTTCTTGCCCCAAGACGCGCTCGGCTGACCACGCGAGCAGCAGAGATCAGCGGCGGCTGGGTCCGAGGAAGGAAGAACTTCTTGCGCACCGTTCCAGACATATGAAACTGACACAGCTCTTTGTGGGAAGGCGCGGTTGCCGTCTTGTACCCTCTGGGTACGTTTTTACGATACACAAGACTTCTGGGGCCGAATCTACAAAAGATCCTAACCACTTAGTCTGGATATAAATGTTCAAAATGGCGGATATTCTAACCTAAATCCCTATTATGTCGGCGACCTAAATGCTTATGTCTAGACATTCTAGACATAGGGATTTAGGTTAAAATCTCCGCCACTTTGACGATTTATGTCTAGACTTAGGGGTTAGGATTTTTTATACATCCGGCCCCTGATACTAAATTACTTTACATAACCGTACAGTGATTACGTTTAGTTGACGGTAATTCTATAGAGAACCGTTTGACTACGTTATAGTCTTTTATTCAGAAATCGGCACAACACTGCCTCCAGCCGATTTCATTCAACTCCGTGGCAGCCTTTCCTTAGAGATGAGAGAGTTACTGACCCTCTCGACAACCCCGCCAATTATCCTGGCTGTCGTCAGGCGATTTTATTCATCTCCGTGACAACCCACCCAACCCTTCGCTAGGTCAAGGATTGTTGGTTTGAGTCCTCTCATTCCCGGCAGGCGATTTTATTCAGCCAAAACAAACCTCCGCTTGTCCCATCCTGGCACCAGATACTTGGCACTTGGCACTTGGCACCAGGCATCTGGCGCCAAGTATTTGGCACACGACACCACGTACGTGTCACCTCCTACCTGTGTACTCGGAAACCTGGAAGTACCTGAGCTCCCGCCATCTTAGGTCAGCAGTCTTCAATCCTCCCCCTCCTACTCCTCCTTCCTTCCCCGTCGTCCACTTTAATTCAGTGATCAAAGGCCGAGTGATCCTTCGGGCGGTGACGTCCACACGAATGAAACGTGTCTTATGGCTCTCAACGTCATCATCGAAAGCCCCCCAACCCCCCGCCTCCCCCCCACCTCCCCCAACCCCAACCCCACCGCTCCTTAGTGTTCCTCCTCCTTTCATATTTCTCCATCTCCTTCCCCTCATTCACTTCTCTCTTATCTCTTTTCCTCTCTCCTTCCCTCCCTCCCTTCGTTCCCACATATCATCTCTTCTGCCTCCTTCCCTCTCTCGCTCACTCCATTATCTTCTCGATCCCGATTTATATAATTTTTCTTCCCTCTCCTCTCCAACTGATCTATTCCTTTTCCTCCATCCCCACCTCACTCCCTCTCCTCTTTTTCTCTTTCCTTACGTTCCCTATACATTTTTCATTATTTCTTTTTTTTTTATTCTGTATCCCCTTCCCCTCCATTCCCTCCTCCTCTCTATACCTTCATTCTTTTCCAATACTGCGTTCCCTTCCTCCATCCTCCATACATCTTTCTCTATATCCCTTTTCCCCCTCTCCTCTCTCCTCTATTCCATACTTTCCTTATACTGCGTTTCCTTTCCTATCTACCTCATTCAACTCCCTATCCTAGGGAATTCCCTAACTCCCTATCATGGGGAATTCCCTAAACTCCATATCCTGGGGAATTCCCTAAACTCCCTATCCTGGGGAATTCCCTAAACTCCATATCCTGGGGAATTCCCTAAACTCCCTATCTTGGGGAATTCCCTAAACTCCCTATCCTAGGGGAATTCCCTAAACTCCCTATCCTGGAGAATTCCTCAACCCTAACCCTAACCCTAACCCTCCCACGACACTACAAACTCGACCTCCTGCCCATCTACCTCAACTATGAATATTTCAACTTTCGGGCTCCAAAACACCGAGCACTGACGATTAAACATTAAGGTGTGCACTTCACAAACTTAGTATCTATTCTAGCTCCTGTCAAGCGACATTAACTACATGACGGAGATAGCTAAGTAGATGGATAGGGAAGAGGGTGAGACAAGACGAAGGGAGAGAAGGAGGGAGGGAGGGAGAGGGGAGGGGAAAAAGACAGCGAGGAAAGAGAGGGAGAGAGATTGAGAGGAGAGAAAGAGAGATGAGAGAGGACAGAGAGAGAGAGAGAGAGAGAAAGGGGAGAAAGGGAGCGAAGAAAGAGAAGGAGAGAGACTGGGAGAAGGAGGGGAGAAAAAGAGAGATGAGAGAGGTTAGAGGAGAGGGAGAGTGATTGAGAGAAGAAGGGGAGAAAGAGAGGAAAGAGAAGGAGAGAAATTGAGAGAGAAGTAGGAGAAAAGGAGAGAGATTGAGAGAGAGAGAGAGAGAGAGAGAGAGAGAGAGAGAGAGAGAGAGAGAGAGAGAGAGAGAGAGAGAGAGAGATGGAATGAGAGTCCAACATCGTGATGGTCTCCATATGGTGTGGACAGTGTTAGTGATGGTGATGGTATTATGACGATGGTAACGACGATTCAGGTGGTGATAGTGGTGGTGGTGATAGTGGTGGTGGTGGTGGTGGTGGTGGTGGTGGTGGTAGTGGTGGTGGCGTTGTCACCTTTCAACACTTTTCAAGATTAGGCCCTACTTAGGAATCAAGATAATTCTACACAGAAGGCATTTTTCCTCTTCTACAATCTAGATCTAAATTCGAGGACTGATTTCAATTACGTGAGCACCTTTGCCCTTTGTCTAGCGTTTCCATTCCCGGTAAAGCCATTCAAGAACAAATGAGAACTCGCCCTCTCTCTCTCTCTCTCTCTCTCTCACGAAAGCGTTATTACATTACAATGGGAAAGCAAACTAGCCGGAGGCCCATCAGTCTATATTCAAACAGGATTACAATTATATATATATATATATATATATATATATATATATATATATGTGTGTGTGTGTGTGTGTGTGTGTGTGTGTGTGTGTGTGTGTGTATGCGTGTGTGGACGAGTGTGTGTATGCGTGTGTAAAATAATAGAAGGAAAAAAAAAAGAGTGAGAGAGAAGAAAGAGTGAGGGGAGAGGGGCAGAGATTGATACACATACAAACTGCATCACTCGATAACACACCCATCTCTCTCTCTCTCTCTCTCTCTCCAACCTCCCACACACATTCACCCACCGACTCCGTCTCCACGCCGTGAGCGTGTGTGTGTGTGTGTGTGTGTGCGTGTGTGTGCGTGTGTGTGTGTTTGCGTACTCGTGTATGTACGTATATACTATATCATTATATATATATATATATATATATATATATATATATATATATATACACACAACCAACAGAGGGGATCTGGAATGCGGAATTTAATCTGTGTCAGCAATAAACATCTAATGAAATTGGCAATTATTTGCACAACGGATTGATTTCAGGCAATTCCCCTATTATCTGATATTGGATAGTTTACCTTATTTACGAGAGTATGGGAATTCTTCACTCAACCGACGAACATGTTCATAATCCAATATTCCTCTCAGAATCACTGGATGAAATATGGGATATTTAAGGAATTTGTTGTGGCCATCTGCAGATGATTTTATTCGAGACGAGATGGAAATAATAATAATAATAATAATAATAATAATAACAACAGCAATAGTAATAATAATAATAATAATAATAATAATAATGACAACGATAATATTATTATTATTATTCTATCTTCCATCTGCTTGATCAGTATGAACAGTTAACAAAGTATATGGTTTAGACTGAAAAAAAAAAAAATCTAACAACTTAGGCGACACCCCTATGGACAAGAGTCCGTATCACTCTTTTTTGACTGAAAAAAAAAAAAAAATATATATATATATATATATATATATATCTTTGACGAAATATAAACACAAATTATCATCAACCAGCATGGTACGAGACATTATAAAAAAATACATTTTGTTAATTAACCCAATGATTAGAATACAAAATTATTGCCTACATTTCACTAGAAACTGTTTTAAAAAGTTGGGTACACACGATACGAGGACCGTTTGATTTAAATTCATTAAAATAACCCCTTCTGTGTTGACATTAATTACACATTTCGTATACCAATGAGTATTCTATGAAATATTGTATTCCCCCACGGTCAGGGTCCAGAAATGACTATGGCGCAGTTGGTAGAGTTCCCGGCTGTCACTACGGAGGTCCGGGTTCGAATCCCGACCAGGGCTGAAATAACTTCAGTATCGCTGGACTACGAGTTGTTACTTCAATTTTCGTGGACGAGGAGTTGGGTGTGTGTGTGTGCGTGTAAGGACACAGCATTACCATAGATCGGTCATATACGAGCTGTGAGCTCTCTTCCGGGAGGGAAATAGCTGTCGATCATGAGTCCAAAACGTAATCCAAAGACCACTGTGAAAAACCCTGGTGAATCACACACACACACACACACACACTTTGAACATATTATTTCTATTTATTCATCTATTTCCTATTCCATTCATTGTGAGAACTTGAGCTCAACTCTTACCGTTTGGATAGTCCTTGGTGGAGTACGTAACGAAACCACTTCTGACGTATTCACAATCCTCGTCCCATTCAGGGTAGGATTAAAAAAGAGAGAGAGAGAGAGAGAGAGAGAGAGAGAGAGAGAGAGAGAGAGAGAGAGAGAGAGAGAGAGAGAGAGAGAGAGAGAGAGAGAGAGAGAGAGAGAGAGAGAGAGAGGGAAAGAGAGAGAGGGAAAGAGAGAGAGGGAAAGAGAGAGAGGGAAAGAGAGAGAGGGAAAGAGAGAGAGGGAAAGAG
Source organism: Oratosquilla oratoria (assembly GCF_046742065.1). Taxonomy (NCBI): domain Eukaryota; kingdom Metazoa; phylum Arthropoda; class Malacostraca; order Stomatopoda; family Squillidae; genus Oratosquilla; species Oratosquilla oratoria. The sequence goes on from NC_134787.1 coordinate 51,448,734, forward strand.
AGAGAGGGAAAGAGAGAGAGGGAAAGAGAGGGAGGGAAAGAGAGAGAGAGGTAAGGAAAGTGAGAGAGAGGTAGGGAAAGTGAGAGAGAGGTAAGGAAAGTGAGAGGGAGGGAGGTAGGGAAAGAGAGGAGGAGGGAGGGGGAGGGAAAGAGAGGGGGAAGGGAAAGTGAGGGATAGAGTAGAGAGAGGGAGGGAAAGAGAGGGAGGGAGGGAAAGAGAGGGAGGGGGAGAAAGAGAGGGTAGGGAGGGAAAGAGAAAATGCACTCAGGTTTTGGTGCCCCCATATATAATTCAAAACATATCCACTTTATTTATAAATGAAAAGTTTTCTCAAGTTAATAAATTTAAATTTCTGTGGTACCCACCCTTCCCTTGATGCCCTAAGCATGTGCTTTTATTTTGCTCCATGGTTAATCCTGCTTTGGTCCCACCCACATTACCACATAAGAGTATCGAACTCAAAGGATCCCGGGCAGGACCCCACTTTCTTGTTCTGGTCCTTTGCAAAGGTAAAAAACACGCAGGTTCCCACACCACACACAAACTCAGTTACTAGAATCAAATTAGAAACAAACTTTTACGACCCTGCTGCAAGCGACAGGCTTGGCTGCGTACGTTGGTGCCCTTGATAAAGGAGAGAAAAAAAAGAGGAAAAAGATTTTATATATATATATATATATATATATATATATATATATAGATATAGATATATATATATATGGGTGGATTTCTGACGAGTCACTAGCGTAGTGGGACCAATGACATGTCTTTCTGAAGGTCGATTATTATCATTATTATTACTATTATCAATATATATACTTAAAGTTCTTAAGGATTTAGGAAACTGAAAACACGAGCAAAAACCGGAGCTGTTAACTAACATTTCGTCTCTGGAGTCTTTACCAAGGTACACATATCGCGAAAAGTCCACTCGGCTGCACACGATCCTGGGAGGTCGTTGGCCCCGCCCACTTTCGCCTCTCTTCCAATTAACGACTGCCACGTCTTTAACGGTGTAGATCACGTGACCTTGGTCCCACATCGATTGCCATTTGATTTGATTTGAATCATTTTCATTGCCTGCATGGTTCAGTTTTATTTTATTTTTATTTTACTCTATTTTCATTTCCGAGTCCTTGATAATCTGTAAGAAATTTCTTGAGATCGGGACGGGAACAGAGTACCAACCACTCGGGGTTAGGGTTTTGATAGTGTCTGAAGATGTGCAATGGGGAGATGATCATCTACGACGTCATACAGTTCCGGGTAAGAATGGCCTCGAGCACCAAGTCTCGTCGACTTTCTTGTCATTAATTGTCGACCTCTTCGACTTTTTTCATGCTACATCACTTCTCAAATTTCTTCTTTGAAGGAAAAAAATAAATCCATTGGTCGACTGCAGACATCTTCGTCATAAAAGAGTCTGCATTTTTTAATATTAAGACATCTATAGTGTTCTAAGATCTAAGACGAAGTGAATGTATACATTGAAAGAGGGATAGAGTGAACAGAAATGACGTCATACACTCACTCTAATATTCCAGCTTCCATTGGGCTGCCTACTCCTTCTAATATCCCAGCCTGTTTCGAGCTGCCAAACTGAACCTGGTCATTTCCAATTCTTTTATGTGATCACTTTTCAACTTTACTTCCACATTTTATACACACACACACATATATACCTACATATATATATATATATATATATATATATATATATACATATATATATACATATATATCTTATACAAATACATATATATATATTATATATATATATATATATATATGTGTGTGTGTGTGTGTGTGTGTGTGTGTGTGTATTCGGTAATTACAACAGACCTACTTAAGAATTCAATGAACAAGACAAGAAAAATATACGTTGTACAGAAATGAATTAACAACTGTACCACAGGGTCTCGAACCATTAGCTTTGGGGCTGTTTATCACAAAGCAATGACGTTACCATTGTACCACGCCGACCGTATAAAAGAAAAGATCTGAAACTTGAGCTGGCAATTCCCCTGACGTCATTCGCAAAGTAGAGTATGACATTATGACTGCATCTGTTCCCTGCGAGTGTCATTGGGAAATGGTGAGCTTAAGCTCCATACCGTTCCTTTTATACCACATGGGAATGGCGTTACCATTGTACCACGCCGACCGTATAAAAGGAACGATCTGAAACTTCAGCTGGCAATTCCCCTGACGTCATTCGCAAAGTAGAGTATGACATTATGACTGCATCTGTTCCCTGCGAGTGTCATTGGGAAATGGTGAGCTTAAGTTCCATACCGTTCCTTTTATACCATCATCGTGGTACAATGGTAACGTCATTGCCTTGTGGTAAGCAATCGCATAGCAAATGGTTCGAGTCACAATGGCTGAGTTTGTTAATTCAATTGTCGTAACTTCACACAGTTGTGTAAAAGCACACGCAATAAAATAATTGAAAATCAATCTTCTATAGCCTTCAATCTCGTTTGATATATATATATATATATATATATATATACATATAATATATATATATATACATATTACATACATATATTATATATATATATATATGTATATATACATACATATATATACACATATATACATAGGATTAGAAATGGAGAGAGTGAGTGGTTCGAGGTAAAGGTGGGACTTCGTCAAGGCTGCGTTATGTCGCCCTGGCTGTTCAACTTATACATGGATGGGGTAGTGCGAGAGGTAAATGCAAGGGTAGTGGGTCAGGGATTGGAGATGGTTAAAGAAAATGGAGAAAAGTGGGAGGTGAGCCAGCTGTTGTTTGCGGACGACACTGCGCTTGGGGCAGGATCGGAGGAGGGATTGAGGAAGTTGGTGACAGAGTTTGGGAGAGTATGTGATAGAAGAAAGCTGAAGATAAATGTGGGTAAAAGTAAGGTGATGAGATGTACAAGGGGTGAAAGTGGCAGTAGACTGGAAGTGAGCATTAAGGGAGAGCGACTGGAGGAAGTGGATAGTTTTAGATACTTGGGTGCAAATGTGGCAGGAGGGGGTGGAGTGAAGGTGGAGGTAGAATGTAGATTGAGAGAAGCGAGTAAATGCCTTGGTGGATTAAAGAGTGTAATAAGGAATAGACATTTGGGAATGGATGCTAAGAGGAGACTGTATGAAGGAGTGATTGTGCCAACAGCACTGTATGGGGCAGAAACATGGAACATAAGAGAGGAAGAGAGGAGTTTGAATGTGTTTGAGATGAGGTGTCTGAGAAGTATGATGGGGGTTACTAGGCTAGAGTGAGAAATGAGGAGGTGAGGAGGAGAACAGGGGTGGAAAGGGAGTTGGGAGATAGGGTTGATGTAAGAGTATTAGGATGGTTTGGACACATGGAAAGAATGAGTGAAGAAAGACTAGTAAAAGAGGTATGGAAGGCAGATGTGGAGGAAGTGAACATGAGGGGACGTCCTAGGATGAGGTGGATGGATGGGGTGAAGGGGGCTTTGGGGAAGAGGGGAATGTCTGTTGAGGAGCAAAATTTGACACAGCCCGAAGGGATTTCTCCCCGTCTTCTCCTTTTATGCAATGGGGGACGGAGAGGGGAGGGGGTCGCCGATTTAATGAAGCGGCCTTGCTGTGGATGTGCTGTGTCTTGCGACACTGCTTCTGACCCAGGGCAGTGGACAAATTGCAGGGATGACCCGTCATCCAGGAGGTGCTAAGATAAGAGGGAGGGTGGAGGGGTGTGGAGTTTATTCAGGGATGGAATGGGTGGGAATGATTTTATGCCTTTTCCTTTTTGGCTACCTCCCTTGTAAGGGGAAAAAAGCCTTGGTATATGTATATGTGTATATATATATATATATATATACATATATATATACATACATATATACATATATATATATACATATATATACATACATATATATACACACATATATATATATATATATATCTTAACAACCACAATGCACTTTAATTCTGCGCCATCAAAGGCCGACATGCAGAAATTGATATGCGGTACTGCCAAGGACTCGAACCCAGCAACCACATGACAAGTGCCGTAGTAACTTCCCAACTAGGCTATCAAGAGAGATATAAGTTGAGCGCAACTTTTCTTGATAGCCTAGTTGGGAAGTTACTACGGCACTTGTCATGTGGTTGCTGGGTTCGAGTCCTTGGCAGTACCGCATTTCAATTTCTGTATGCCGGCCTTTGATGGCTTAGAATTAAAGTGCATTGTGGTTGTTAAAATGTATATCTAATCACTGGGACCCATTCAGTGTTGTACATATATATATATATATATATATATATATATAATGTGCATGTATATACGTATATCTCTTAGGCACCACGGATCTCCGACTAAAGAGGAAAAGTTTTAAAACTTAAGGTAATTCTTAAAAGAAAACTTTCAGACTTTTCTCGCTGACAGAAGAAAAAGAAAGAAAGAGAGAGAGAGAGAGAGAGAGAGAGAGAGAGAGAGAGAGAGAGAGAGAGAGAGAGAGAGAGAGAGAGAGAGGGAGAGAGAGAGAGAGAGGAGGGGGAGTGGAGAAGGTAAGAATACGGCGCGGCCATTTTTACAGGCTGAGGACAATGGGCGCCCCGAAGTAAAGTAAGACAGCGAGCACTTTCGCAAAAATTAATACGAAAATAATAGACCCAGGCCATTTATGCATAATTACATGTACTGCATGCATACACACACACACACGAGCAAATTAAATAATATATGAAACATGAAATTTGCAACGGATCTGTAAACATACGTATATGAGCATGAAAACAGATGTGTATATATTACCACACTTACATTCAACTATTTGTATTCTCCTTTTCCTTCGATTGCCTCAGGCTATTTCATTCATGTCTGTGCCCCCGCCCCCCGCCTAGTTAGTGAAGGAGTTATATGAAATGTTGCTGTAGTTCATCTTTTCCTCCAGCTCTGTGGCTGAAGCGGGATCCGCTCTGGGGCGTACCTCCTCTCGCTTTCTTTTTCTTAACATTCAAACGATTTTGCAACCGTTTTACATCAAGGCACTCTTTTCATTTCCTCTCTCTTTCTCTTTCTCTCTTTCTCTTCACGAGCGGGGCCTATGGATGAATGGGAATGCACATACCAATCCTAATCACTATTGGGTGATTCGGAGATTAGGCTGGAATCGAATCCAGGGCCTTTGGGTTCCCGAGCACTGATCCAACCGACTATACCACCTTTAGCGGTATACATGCTCACACAATTACTGTATCCGAAACTAATTTTTACAATGTAAATAAATACATAAATTTTCCCTTGGTAAATCCCTTATCTTTTTACCTTTTACTTAAATTTCCCTTATATTTTTACCCTAGTTGTTTCAAACTAAAAGGAACACAAAGGAAGAACAAACACCAGCAGGCCTACTGGCCCTAACGAGGCTGTTTCTGTTTACTATACTAAACTACAGTTAAGAAAACAGGGCAACTAAGCGATAGAAGATGAACTAACACTACTGCTACCACTATCCTATCCAATTACAATTAAATATGAGAATATTTGTCATAGATTAAGTACAATGAACTGAGATGGGTCTTACGGTGGTACTTAAAAAATCCTTATATAAATATCACACTAATCCTTGGTAGGGAAAGGTTTATATACGGAAAGATTTTTTTTTAAGAATATCACCGTTAGTTTTACTGAGTTGAATTCAACGTCGGAAAAGGACTTGAGAAAGACTGTACATATGTATGCGAACGCAATTAAATATAAAAAGAAGGAACCTTAATAGATAAATAATTACAAATAATTTGTTCAAATGCACCAAACCAATACAATAATCAAATACAAAAGTTTCTAAACGAGTTATTTATTTAGTTGCAATCAAGCGATTTAAATCAACTGTGGGAAAGGTTTTCCTAGACATGGCAGACAAAATGGCCGCCGCGTCCCCGAAAATTTTCGGAAAGAAATCAAAAGAACCAGAAGTGGATGGCCAAAAAGTCAAAACGGAATATATATATATATATATATATATATATATATATATATATATACATAAATACATATATATATATATATATATATATATATATATATATAATAATAATAATAATAATAATGGAGAGACAAAGTATGAAAATCAGAGTTAATATGGATAAATAACCTTGAGAAACCGCAATGAAAAAAAATAAAAGAAAGAAAAGACAGACAAAAATGATGAGTAAAAAAATGGAACACAGAGGAACCTCAATAAAAATAATAAACAAACGAATGAAAAATATAAATAAAAGAAAGAGGAGGAGGAGGAGGACACGAACAGCAAGGGCAGAGGACCTGACCAGAAGCGGCCGAAGCCAGAATTCCACCAATACGAACAACGGTGGAAAATCCACTTGAAAACAAAAGAGTGGAAATGGAAAAATAAGCGAAACGGTGAGAATATAAACTGGGACCATTTAACAAAAGGAGGAGGAGGAAGGAAAGGAAGATGGAGGAAGAAGAGGAAGAGGAGGAAGAAGAGGAAGAGGATGGTGAGGAGGAAGATAATGATGAGGAACAGGGAACTGAGATGAGAGCATTGGACACAAAAGCGCAAGAAAATCCATTTGGGAGCAGACAAAAAGGAAAACGCAGAGACTAAGAGAGAAAATTGAATAGAAAACGAGAGGTGGACTAGAACGAGGGACAACTACGAGGTCAAGGCGAGAGCAATAAAATAGTCTACATCCTCCTCATGGGGGAAGGTAAGCCATAAAATATAATAAAATCGCCTGACGGTAGACAGAACGTGAATCGAAATAAATGAACACCAGCCTCCATATCAAAACAATATCCAAGTTATTCCCACATTAAATATAGAAGGACAATTTAACAAATCTAAGACCGGAGATTCCGAAAAAAGAAAGTCACATACACACACACACATATATATATAATATATATATATATATATATATATATATATGTGTGTGTGTGTGTGTGTGTGTGTGTGTGTGTGTGTGTGTGTGTGTGTGTGTGTGTGTGTGTGTGTGTGTGTGTGTGTGTGTGTGTGTGTGTTTTGAGATATTGTGACAAGTTGAGAAAGGTGGAAGAGGTCACGGGTGTAGATCCGAGTTCTGCGTTTTTCTCCTGACCGGTTTCGCTTTTTCAGAATCGTAAAGCGTTCAGGAATAAACTCGGAACTCAGATCTAGATCCGTGACTTCTTCCACCTTCCTCATATTATATGTATGTATATGTGATCCAATAAATTGCTGAATAACCACAAAGGAAACCGGAAAAGAAACTAAATTCTCAAGCGCTTTCGTGATATTTTACATCTTCAGGGGAAGATGTGAAATATCACAAAAGCGCTTGGGAATTTTAGTTTCTTTACGGTTTCCTTTGTGGTTATCAGCAATATATATATATATATATATATATATATATATATATATATATATATATATAGTGTGTGTGTGTGTGTGTGTGTGTGTGTGTGTGTGTGTGTGTGTGTGTGTGTGTGTGTGTGTTAAAAAGAAAGAAAATTATTAGGAAAATGGTTGAGTTGTTGGAAATATGTGGAAAGATGGTTTGAGGGGTGCTTAAGCCGTTAGGGGGGTTATGTTAGGGGGAAGGGGGGGAAGGGAGAGAGAAAAGATACCGACAGAGTAGCCTTCCACCTCGTCAAGCCTGTCAGGACCAGCTGCATGCCGCTGTACCGAGCCAAGCTTATATCCATCCCCACTCATCCGCAAACCAGCTGCAGATTGCACAAGTTGGGCACCACAACTGTACGCTGCGCCAGGTGCAGCAGCCCGAAGTACCGAACTTCCAGCTGCATCCAGCTGCATTGGCCTTACATTGTACTAATTCCTACCAGCTGCACATCCCAGAACCGCTGCAAGCAGAGGATAAGCTTACATTAAGCTCCTCGAAACAGACTACCAGCTGCATACTGCACCAGCTGCATAAGGATAAGCTCGCTCCAAGCCCCACTCAGCGGCCCACCAGCTGCACATTTTGCCCCGACTGCTGTTCCCACACTCAAATGCACGAAGTACAGCTGGGGGAACATGTTCGGTGTTCATCAAGAGGTTTCAAAGACTCAAAACCAGAGATAAAACCCCAAAAAATGAATAAAAATAAGAGAGATTGAACAAATAAGGAATAAAAAAAAAATAATAATAATAAGCATATAAATATAAAAAATAATAATAAATATTAGTGAATGACATCCATAGATTTTGCAACTTCAAAACAATGTAAGAGATAAAACCCAAAAAATGAATTAAATCAAATAAATTTACTGAATAAAGAATAGATATAAAAAATAAACAATAAGAATATAAATAGAAAATGAATAAATAAAAAATGATAAATATTAGTGAATAACATGCATAGATTTTCCAACTTCAAAACAATGGAAGAGATAATACTCAACAAAATAATAAAAATAGATTGACTAAATAAAGAATAAAAATAAATAAAAACAAATAATAAATAAGCATATAAACCGAAAACAAATAAAAAATTAAAAAATATTAGTGAATGACATGCATAGATCTTCCTCCTTCCGTACCGGTTGGCACTTTAACTGGCGCCAAGTGATTCTAATCATCTCCTCCGAATCCCCTTC
>NC_134787.1:51464808-51484808 GCF_046742065.1 Oratosquilla oratoria
GGCCCCGCGCCCCCCGGCCACAGCAATCAGCCACGGAAGCTCAGTCGGGGCATTAATATACACGGTGTCGCAAATTGGAATGACAACCATACGTCTCCCAGCGGTTGTCCGAACACGAGGAAAAATGAGATAAAAAAAAAAAAAAAAAATGTAATTCAATCAATAGTATTAAAATGCGTCTCGCCGCGCTTGTGCGAACACGGGAAAGGTGAGAGAAAAAATTAGATAAAAACACAAAAAAAATGTAATTATTTCGATATACTGTACGTCTCGCTGCAGTCGTCCGAATACGGAAAATGTGAAAGAAAAGAGAATAGAAATAAATATATTTTAATATAATTAAATACAGAGAGGAATTTGCCTTGCTGTGGTTGTCCGAACACAAACATAATTAAATACATAAATAGATTAAATAAAACAAGAATAGAATCAATTCAAGACGTCTTTGAGGATGTTCAAACACAGGAATAATAAACATAGTAAAAAAAATAAAGAAACCAAAATTTAATAATATAAAACTGAATGAAATACATCTCGCTGAAGTCCGAACATTGGTGAGAGGGAGATAGAGAGAGAACAGAGAGAGAGAGAGAGAGAGAGAGAGAGAGAGAGAAAGAGAGAGAGAGAGAGGAATAAAAAAGGATAGTGTAGTAGAGTGTGAGAGGGAGGGATGGAGGGAGAGTAAGAGTGTGAGTGGGAGAGAGAGTGGGAGGGAGGGAGGGAGGGAGGGAGAGGGAGAGAGGCAAGGAGAGTGGGGGCGAGTGTGGGGGGAGAGATATTTACCCCTTCCGTTCCGGGTGGCCCTTTTTCTCCCATTCCGCCTGCTGCCGTCAGGTGATTTTATTCATCTCCGCGTCACCCCGCCCCAACCTCTCTCTTGGGAGCGAAGGGCGAGAGATAGATAGATAGATAGATAGATAGAGAGAGAGAGAGCGAGAGAGCAGTCACTTCGATTACACCCTTCCGCGCCGGGTGGTACTTTGCCTTACGCATCCCTTGCCGTCAGGCGATTCTATTCAAACCCCCCCCCCCATGGCCTTTCCTCGGTAGCGATGGGAATTTAAAAAAAATGGGGGAGGGGGAGGAGGAGGAGGAAGGAGGGTAAGGGAAAGTGGGAAGGGGGGAAGGAAGGAGGGTAAGGGAAAGGGGGAAGGAGGAAGGAAGGAGGGGAAGGGGGTAGGGGTAAGGGTAAGGGGTAAGGGAAGGGTGGAAGGAAGGAGGGGAAGGGGTAAGGGTAAAGAGTAAGGGAAGGGGGAAGGGGGAAGGAAGGAGGGGAAGGGGAAGGGGTAAGGGAAAGGGGGAAGGAAGGAGGGGAAGGGGTAAGGGAAAGGGGGAAGGAAGGAGGGGAAGGAGTAAGGGGAAGGGGGAAGGGGGAAGGGGTAAGGGGAAGGGGATGTGGGAAGAAATCCTCCTCTATCCCTTCCCCCAACCGGCTCGGCCTTCACTATCACCCTCGACATTAATATGCATGGAGACGACACACTATTTGCAATCACGGGAAAAAAAGGACACGGGTACAATTTTCATGCCAAAACAATAACAGCAAATAGTGTGTAATATTTCAATGGTATAAAGCAAAAAGTGTCAAAAAAGTGAAAATACTCTGCATACAAATTGTGTGTGTGTGTGTGTGTGTGTGTGTGTGTGTGTGTGTGTGTGTGTGTGTGTGTGTGTGTGTGTGTGTGTGTGTGTGTGTGTGTTCACCTTGGTTTTTCACCTTGGTCTTTTTGGATCACGTGTTGGACTCATGATCGACAGCTATTTCCCTCCCGAAAGAGAGCTCAGAGCTCGTATGACCTAAATATAATACATTATAAGAGCTATGCTCGTGTGGTCTCGTCCTTTTCCTTCACCGTTCACACTGCTTCCAGTTCACACTGTCCGACTGAACAATGCTCAGAACAGAAAAACCTTATTTCTTAATGTTTTTCAAAAACCTCGTCTTTTCCAATTTCTTTCAATTTCCTTTGGTTTTCCTTCTTCCGGATACTAGGAAGCCTTCTCTGCAACATAGACCCGACCTTCGTCACGAATTTCTGAACAACACAATCATCCCACCTCTCTCTCTTCTTTCTTCTCATTCTGGCAATACCTCTTCGAGTCTTTCTTCGTAAGTTTATCTAACGCAGGCAGATTAACCATTTTACTTGTTGCTATGATTTTTATGACGTTTGGGGACATCATTGTAGCATACATCTGGGCGAGAATCAATTCTCTAACAATTTTTTTTTCTTACCAAAGCCTTGTCTACTCTATTCTATTCGTCAACAATTTATACCTATCTCCCGTAATCTTCTAGATGTTTTTTCTTGGAACGAATTACCTTTCGTCAAGTCTAACACATGCTGGAAACTTATGTGACCTGTGTTCTGGGCCAAAAAAAGTCAAGAAGCAAATTCTGGAGGGAGACAGGAGGAGGATTAGTAGGAAAGAGGAGAAAGAAATCGAGGAGGAGGAGGAGGAGGAGGCTGGAAGAAAAGAGGAGGAGGATCGAAGAGACAGGAAAGGGATGAGGGAGAGAGAGTAGAAGAGTAGGAAAGAGCGGAGGAAGAGGAGAGAGAGGAGGATGAAGAAGAGACGTGGAGAGGGACGAACGAGGCAACAAGGCAAGACGGTGTAGGAGGTAATTCATGGAGGGAGGACAAGAAGATCAATGAAGGCGCGGAGGCGGTGACAACTGGTGGCGAATGGGGGATGCAGCAGAGCATGGTGGAGATGGTGGAGATGGTGGGAGGGAAGAGGATGGAGAAGAGAACGGGGGGGGGGGTGACCGAGCAGATGCGAACTGCGAAAGCAGATGGAAACTACGCCGAGTGTAACATCGTAAACAGACTTGAGAGTGCCGCGAAGGGGTGCCATATTAGATAGTGCCAGAAAGGGGTGCCACAAGAGTGCAACAAAGAATTGCCATATGCCAGTGCCAGGGAATGGTGCTACAAGAGTGCCACAACAACGTGCCACGAGATCGCGTCAGGGAAGTGTTTCAAGAGAGAGGAGGTGCCACCGAAGAGTGTAAACAAAGAGCTGCCATGAAAGAGCACAGGAAAGGTGTGCCCTGAGTGACAAAAACAAAGAGAAAGAGAGAGAGAGAGAGAGAGAGAGAGAGAGAGAGAGAGAGAGAGAGAGAGAGAGAGAGAGAGAGAGAGAGGTGCCATCTGCGTGCCATGACAGTGTGCCGGAAAGGGACGGGACGGGACGTCAACCCCGACAGGTTGTTACGAAAAGGTGCCATGGGATATAAGGATGTGGACAGAGGGCCAACAGAACCAACACACTGGGGGAAAGGAAGAGATAAGGAGTGCGGGGAACGGAGGGGGAGATAAGACACAACGGTGGAGTACAGGAAGAGGAGCGGGAGGAGGTGGGGGTGGATGATGGGGGGGAAGGGAAGGAAAGGGAGGAGACAGAGATAGGAGTGGAGATCGAGATTGGGGTGGGGAAGAGACTGGGTGAGGGAAGATGGGTGGGCAGACAGACAGACAGATAGACAGACAGAGAGGTTAGGAGAGTTTGAGGGAGTGGGGGAGGAAAAAGGGTAGATGAGTGTACAGGCGAAAGGGGGAGATGGTGGGGAAAAGTGGAGGTGAGATGGTGGGGTGAGTGGAGGAGAGAGGGTGGGGTGAGTGGAGGAGAGAGGGTGGGGTGAGTGGAGGAGAGAGGGTGGGGTGAGTGTAGGAGAGAGTGGGACAGAGACTAAAGTCAAATTTCACACAAATTTTTTCTGTCTTGGGCATGAGCGTGAGTCACCCTGCACCCCCCCAGCTCTAAGACAGGTCAACTGCCCCCTAGATCGAATAAAATCACCTGACGGCAATTTGGTCGAAAATATAATTAAAATCATGAGGGAAAGGGTTAAGTCGGTCTATTCGAAAAATATATAATAATAAAAATTATAATAAAAAAAAAAAGGCAACAAAGATTTCCAAAACTAATTATACCTTCAGTCGCTGATCCGAAAACTTTGGAAGCACGCAGGCACATACACATGCAAACGCACACACACACGCACACACAAACGTACACACGCACCACACACGTACATCCACGAAGAAGGTTACACACAAGCCAGTGTTAGCGAGAGGACCAGGTTTCTTAAGAAAAAGAAAAGTAATCTTGGTGTGTGTTTACAAGATAAAGCCAAGGGGTGAGGAGGAGGAGGAGGAGGAGGAGGCGGCCAGCGATGACCGGCGGGCCACAGGATGCCGCTGGGAGGACCCGATAAGGAGGGGAAAAGGAGAGGTGCACGGAGAGGCAGGAGCTGGAGGGAGAGAGGCAGGAGCTGGGGGGAGAGAGGCAGGAGCTGGGGAGAGAGAGGCAGGAACTGGGAAAATACTTACTTGTAGGTATTAGCTGGGGAAAGGCAGTAGCTGGGGAGAGGCAGGAGCTAGGAAAATACTTGTAGGTTATTAGCTGGGGAGAAAGAGGCATGAGCTGGGGGGAGAGAGGCATGAAATGGGAAGAGAGAGGCAGGAGCTGGGGAGAGGGAGACAGTAGCTGGGGATAGAGATGGAGTAGCGGGGGGGGGGAAGAGAGAGGTAGTAGCTAGGGAGAGGTAGTAGCTAGGGAGAGAGAGGTAGTAGCTGGGGTAGAGGAACAGAAGGACAGGAGGAAGAGGGTTTGGAAAGACAGAGGTAGGAGGTCATGCAGGAGGAAGGAGACACGGTGTGGAGGGATGAGGGAGGTCAGAATAGTGGATGAGGGAGGTCAGAATAGTGGAGGAGGAGGAGGAGGAGGGGATGGAGGAATCCGGAGAGGAGGAAGAAGGTGAATGAAGAAGGATATGGTGAATGGATAAAGCAAAAGTAAAGGGAAACTCGAATATATATGGATTGGAATGGGTAAGAAAGAGAATAGGAGAGTAGGAGGAGATGATGGGAGGGAAGAGAGGGAAGAGGGAGAGGGGAGGTCCGGGGATGGGGGAGGATCGGGGATGAGGGAGAGGGCACGGGAAGGGACGGGAGAGAATGGGATGGTAAGACAGAGATGCGGTAAGAAGCGTGAGGGGAGAGGGAGTGGAGGGATGAGTAGTAGAGGGAAGAGAGGAGGAGAGAGGAGGAGAGAGGAGGGGAGAGAAGGGGAGAGAAGGGGAGAGAAGGGGAGAGAAGGGGAGAGAAGGGGAGAGAAGGGGAGAGAAGGGGAAACGAGGGAAAGGGAGGAGAAAGGTGAAAGGGAGAAAAGGGGTGAGAAAAAAGGGGGGACAGTAGGGGAGATGACGGAGAGGAGGGGCGATGAGGGGAGAGAAGGGGGGAGACAGAAAAGGGAAATGAGGGGAGAGAAAAGGGAGATGAACAGAGCGAGAGAGAGAGAGAGTGGGGAAGAGAGAGAGAGAGAGAGAGAGAGAGAGAGAGAGAGAGAGAGAGAGAGAGAGAGAGTGGGGAAGAGAGAGAGAGAGAGAGAGAGAGAGAGAGAGAGAGAGAGAGAGAGAGAGAGAGAGAGAGAAGTTACCAAGGTAGCTGAAGCAAAGGATGGAGAAAACAAGGGAGAAAAAACGGAGAAGAAAAGCTTTGAGACAACGAGATAAAAGTGTCTCAGAGAAAAAGAGAGACTATTAGGCAACTTTTTCACCGGTTCGACTCCCGAAAACACACACACACACACACAAAATCAAATCTGATTTGACCCACAATGCAACGATGAAGCAATTATTGGTCAGCCTCTTTAACCTGTGGTGACCTTTCGTGACTGGAATCAGGTTCAGACTTTAATGTCAATACATTAAATATTTCTAAGCCTAACATTTCAACACATACAGAACTCAAAATACCAACATCAGAATTTAGAATAGAATTATACCAAAGTTAATCAAAGGTCAGATAAGTTGATCAGAAATAAATTATCATAGTCATTAGGTACAATTGAAAGAGGTACAAAGTCTGTTAGGAGATAGAAAGAACAGAAAGAGAGAGAAAAAAGGATAAATCAAGGAGACGACTTAAGCAGTCAACAGACAAGAAAGAGGACATCTTTCGACCACATCGAAGTGGTTGAAAAACTTGTTATCTTTGAAATATATCTATGGAAATTAAACAAGTGTTTCCATATCGCCACGCTGCCTTCCAACAGTAATAATAATAATGCAGGTCTTCTTCTGGATCAAAGTTAATTAATCCAATACAATAACGTAATTAACAACAGGAAGAAAAGCGATGGAATGTCAACATTACAGACGATGTGTCTGTTTGTTTGTTTGTCTTTATGCTTGCTTGTTTAAGAAAAAAGAAAACTCATCATTTGAAAAAGGAAGTGGTGGTGGTGGTGGTGGTGGTGGTGGTGGTGGTGGTGGAGGAGGAGGAGGAGGAGGAGAAGGAGGAGGAGGAGGAGGAGGAGGAGGAGGGTGTAGGAGGTAGAAGAGGAAGAAGAGTAGTAGGAATAAGAAAAGGAGCAAAAGGTGGAGTGATGGGAAGAGGAAGGAAGAGAAGGAAGAGGAGCAGGAGGAGGAGGAGGAGGAGGAGGAGGAGGGAGGAAGAGGAATAAGATGGGGTAGGAGATAGAAGAGGAAGAAGAGTAGTAGGAATAGGAAAAGGAGCAAAAGGTGGAGTGATGGGAAGAGGAGGAAGGAAGAGAAAGAAGAGGAGCAGGAGAAGGAGGAGGAGGAGGAAGAGGAGGAGGAGGAAGAGGGGGTAAGAGGTAGAAGGGGAAGAAGAGTAGTAGGAATAGGAAAACTCGCAAAAGATGGAGTGATGGGAAGAGGAGGAAGGAAGAGAAGGAGGAAGAGCAGGAGGAGGAAGAGGAGGAAGAAGAGGAAGAAGAGTAGTAGGAATAGGAAAATGAGCAGAAGGTGGAGTGATGGGAAGAGGAGGAAGGAAGAGAAGGCAGAGGAGAATGAAGGAGGTAAACGAGGAAGGGGAGGAGGAAGAGGAGTAAGAGGAGGAACAGGAGTGTATGAGGGTGCAGGAGGTGGAGAAGGAGGAATAGGAGTAGTATGAAGAGGAAGAGGAGGAATAGGAGTAGTATGAAGAGGAAGAGGAGGAAGAAAAGGAGGAAGAGACGAAGAGGAAGAACCTTAAGAAGAGAAAGAGCGAGAGGCGTAGGAGTAGGAAGAGGAAGAGGAGGAAGAGGAGGAAGAGAAGAAAGAGGAGAAGAAAGAAGAGAAGAAAGAGGCGTAGGAGTAGGAAGACGAAGGAGGAGGAGAAGAAAGAGGTGTAGGAGTAGGAAGAGGAAGAGGAGGAGGAAGAGAAGAAAGAAGCGTTGGAGTAGGAAGAGGAAGAGAAGAAAGAGACGTAGGCGTAGGAAGAGGAAGAGGAGGAAGAGAAGAAAGGGGCGTAGGAGTAGGAAGAGGAAGAGGAGGAGGAGGAAGAGTAGAAAGAGGCTAAGGAGAAGTAGGAAGAGGAGGAAGAGAAGAAAGAGGCTAAGGAGAAGTAGGAAGAGGAGGAAGAGAAGAAAGGCTGAGGAGGAAGAGGAAGAGGAGGAAGAGAAGAAAGAGGCTGAGGAGAAGTACGGAGAGGAAGAGGACCAGCAGCAGCATAAGTGAAAGAGAGGAAAAGAGAGAAAGAGAGGAGAAGGAAGAAGAGAGTGGGAAGAGGGGAATAAGAAAAGCAATAACGGAACAATTAAACGAGAACCAATAAAAAGAAATCAAAGAAGAAATAAGAGACGAAACAGAAGGAGAGACTGAAGAAAAAAAGGAGAAAAGAAAAGGAAGAATAAAAAAAAATTAAATGGCTTAACCCCCAAAAAATAAATAAATGAAAATAAATAAAAATAAATAAAATAAATGAATAAAAAAAAACGTAAATTATAATAAAACAATAACAAATAAATAAGACAAATAAAAAACAAAAATAAAACATCAATACAAATTATACAAACATTAAATAAACAAATAAACAAGAATATAAACAAAAAAATTCCAATTTCTTTTCAAAATGTTATCGGATCCCTACAAGGCTTTTTAAATCCGGAGGCAATTCCATCTAGCGCGCGGTTATTCAGGAGCTAATTTGGATTTTTTCTCTCCCTTCCCCTCCCCCCTAACCGCTCTCAAGTTTCACAGACAGGGAGACTCACACAGACAGACAGACAGATAGACAAAACACCCACTATACCAAACGTTCGTCCCGAATGAACTCAACCGTTTGGACCTGAAGCATAATCCTACAGCACCTCTCTCTAACGTAAACACACACACAAACACACACACACACATACGTATATATATACACACACACACACATATATATACACACACATACACACACACACATATATACATTACAGACATACACACACACGCACACACAACACACACATATATACATTACAGACATACACACACATACACATACACACACACACACACACATACACAAAACGTCCCAGGACCAAGTATTTTGTCCAACATGTACACAAGATGCGTATGCGTGTCCCGTCCAACATTTCAAAACTTTCAGGCGTTGTTTCCCGTTCACAAAACGAAAAAAAAAAAGACAAAGGAAAAGAAAAGAAAGAAAAGAAAGAAAAACAATAAAAACATACTCGAAGTTGCACTCCCAAACTCAACGACATTCATTTGTCTCACCGGCCCTTTTTTTTTTTTTTTTTTTTTTTTTTTTTTTTTTTTAAGTTTGGGCTAGGGAGTTAGGTTTGACTAGGTAAGGTTAGCTTAGGTTTAGGTCGTGCTAAAACTGGTTATAAACTAAATAGAACGTGAAAACGAGTGAAACTATTTTCATGGTCTAGATTCTGGTTAGTCTAGGAAAGCAATAAATGAATAAATAAATAAATAGATAAAATAAATAAATAAGTAAATAAAATAACAGAACCAAATACATAAATAAAAATAAAATAAATACATAAATAAAAATAAAATAAATGAATAAATAAATAAATAAATAAATGAAAATAAATAAATAAATGAAAAATAAATAAAATCTTTTTGGCCCGAGAATTTGTCTCATGGCGTACATGTGTTATCTTCCCCCAACGCTTTTTAATAAATAAATAAATATATGAAATACAAAACATGAAGGAATGCATTACACACACTCACATGCAAATCAATATGATAATATTTACAATGAAACCAATACTACTACTAATAATAATAATTACTAATTCCACACCACAAAAATAAAATATTTATTACACTCATTTTATATTAAAATTCCCAAAACAACTGAGGGGTCTCGACCGGTGACACCCCCGTTCATAGCAAGGGTCCGCTTGTCTGATACACAGCGAAACACTCGACGTTTGCTGTGGGGAAAGCTGTAAGACGCCGCCGCCTCCTCCTCCTCCTCTTCCTCGTCCTCCTCCTCCTCCGAGGTCTAGATTCCAACGATCCATGTTAACAGTGGCGTCACTTAATGCCACTTTTGCCGCCGTTTCCCCCTGCTTTGCATTATTACAACAACTACTATTACTACCACTCCCATTGCCGTTTCCATAATTGCTCTTGTATATTCTATTACTGCTTATAACGCCAACACACACATGAGCACACACACACGAGCATACACACAAGTATACACACACAAGCGGACACAAACACATACATACACACATGTACACACACACACACACACACACACACACACATTAAACATAAGGATATTTCGGCAGGTGTTGCTAATCCCAAAGTAAACAATGACAATTACTTTTTTCCATTTATAGTCAAGCCCAAGCTTTACAAGCCAAATTGAAAGTTAATCCTGCACTCATTTCCAGCTACATTGTTCGACACCGTAAACGAAATAGGTACAGGGTTATCGAGCTGAGGTCACCCTAAATCCTCCACCACTGGGGCCGGGAAGAGTTGCGTCCAAAGCGAGAGAGCAGGGGAGGCGGGGTCACGCTAAAAGAGGCCGGGGCATAGGGGAAGGGAGGCGGGGCATAGGGGAAGGGAGGCGGGGCATAGGGGGAAGGGAGGCGGGGCATGGGGGTAAGGGAGGCGGGGCATAGGGGAAGGGAGGCGGGGCATAGGGGAAGGGAGGCGGGGCATAGGGGAAGGGAGGCGGGGCATAGGGGGAAGGGAGGCGGGGCATGGGGGTAGGGGGAGGAGCATAGGGGAACGGAGGCGGGACATAGGGGAAAGGAGGTGGGGGTATGGGGGAAGGGGGAGGGGCACATGGGAAGGCAGTACATAGGGGAAAGAAGGCGGAGGCATGGAGGTAAGGGGTAGGGGCATAGGGGAAAGGAGGCGGGCATAGGGGAAGGGAGGTGGGGCATAGGGAACAGGGAGGTGGGGCATTAGAAAAGAGAGGAGGGCCATGGGTTTGTCTACCGCAGTTGTCTGTCTGCATATTTACCAACGAAAAAGATATTACTATTTTTTTCCCCAGTGAGCGCTGCATAAATGGGCAGTTCATTTGCATCGGTACAATGGTTGCGTACTCTGGCGTTTTAACAATTACGCTTCCAGAGCGCGTACACTTCAGTAGTGGTTCCATGTTCAGCTGTGCGGGAAGAAAAAAACATGGAAGGAGAAATAACAGAAAGAGAGGGAGGGAAGGAGGGAAGAGAAGGAGGAAGAGAAGGAGGTAGGGGAAGGAGGGAAGGGAAGGAGGGTCAAGGAAGGAGTAAGGGAAGGAGGGAAAGAATAAGGGAAGGAGGAAAAGAGTGAGGGAAGGAGGAATGGAGGAAGGGGAAGGAGGGAATTGAAGGACAGAAGGGGGAGGAAAAGAGTAGGGGAAAGAGGGAAGGAGGGAGGGAAGGAGTAAGGGAAGGAGGGAAGGAGTATGGGAAGGAGGGAAGAAGTAAAGGAAGGAGGGAAGGGAAGGAAGGAGAGAAAGGGGAGGGAAAGAAAACGGAAAAAATCGGGGATGGAGAAAGAAGCAAATAAAGAAGAAGAAAGAAAGGAAGGATGGAAGGATGGATGAAATATATAGACACAGAGAGGCGGGGATAAAAGACTTACCGAAGAAAGGAAATAAGAATAAACGAATAAACCAAAAAGGGGGAAAGGAAAGATGAAAGTGAGGAAGAAGCAAAAGAAGGAAATATAGAAGGAAGGATAGATGGATGGATGAATGGAAGGGATGCCATGCGATATTCTCCCCCACCCCACACTGGGTCGTGAGTAAGCATCGAGGAGGACAACCATTTCCCTCCTTCCCACCCTCCTCCCTCCAACTCCCCCTCCCATTCCCCCCACCATCTCTGTTACATATGTCACCACAAGACTTCCTGCAGCCAACAGGCGCATGCGCCAATTGGGGACTGGAGGGCGTGGGCGTGGGCGTGGGGACGGAAGAATCGAGGAAGACATGGCGAGAGGGAAAGGGAGTGGTGTGGTTTAGCATACAACGGAGTGGGAGAGAGATGGGAGGGAGGGAGATAGGAGGGAGGGAGGGAGTCAAGGGAGGACGTCAGGATTCACGAAAAGAAAGTGGAAAGAGGAAAGAAGAAACACAAGAAAGAAATACAGCAGGAAGAAGGAAGGAGGGAAGGAAGGAAGGAAGGAAGGAAGGAAGGAAGGAAGTAGGAAGGGAGGGAAAGGGGAGAATCCAAGGGTAAAGTAGGGCGGGGGGGGGAATAGGCAGGAAGGAGGGGAGAGGATGTAAGGAGGAGGAACGAAGAAAAATGAGTGTGTGAGAGGGAAGAGGAAAATAAGACAGAGGAAAAGATGCGTGGAGAGGGAGGAGGTTGGATAATGGGGGAGAAGGGATAAGAGTACGGGAAGATTAGGAGGAGGAAGAGGAGGAAGTGGGGAAGGGTAAGAATAAAAGTGAAGGAGGTGGGGCAGCAGAGAGAGGAAAAGGAGGGAGGAGAGGGAGGGGAAGTGAGGAGTGAGGTTAG
Source organism: Oratosquilla oratoria (assembly GCF_046742065.1). Classification (NCBI taxonomy): domain Eukaryota; kingdom Metazoa; phylum Arthropoda; class Malacostraca; order Stomatopoda; family Squillidae; genus Oratosquilla; species Oratosquilla oratoria. Next base: position 51,476,545 of record NC_134787.1, read on the forward strand.
TGAAAGAGGCGGTAGTTGTGCAAGAGGAGGTGGAGGAGGTGGTGGAGAAGGAGGAAGAGGAGGAAGCGGTAGTTGTGCAAGAGGAGGAGGCGGTAGTTGTGCAAGTGGAGGAGGCGGTAGTTGTGCAAGAGGAGGAGGAGGAAGAGGAGGTGGAGGAAGAGGAGGAGGAGAAAGAGGAGGAGGAGAAAGAGGAGGAGGAAGTGTCCCGGCTCATCAGGAACCATTGCAGCGAATCGAGTCCTCGTTAAACGCGGTTTCGAGCGACGCGCTGGAAAGCTTTACGGTTTCTGTGGCACATTAGCCCCCGGGCCAATGGCACCGCCACCAGATGCCCCTCCCCCTCCCCCCTCCCCCGACTCCAACCCCCCACCTGGGAGTGCCAAGTCGGCGCCCTCATCGACAGGACGAGATAGTCGACGAGTTGGCTCAAGGCGCTCGGAGTCTCTGGAGAGTTCGATTCTTCAGGAGATAATTGATGCCAAGGGAGAGTTCGGTTAGGTTCCCATCAGCGCTTTCAGGAGATGAAGACGGCAGTGCTGGGCTACCAGGAGCTCGTTGAAGTCTCCCTCCCTCACGAAGAGAGTGATTCCTGTACCGGCCCTACTGAGAGGTCGTTCTTGCCTCCTTCAGCGCCTTCAGATGACGTCAGTAAGTATCGGAGTTCGTTTGGGTCGTGGCGCACTGTAACGAATTTGTTGTGCTTAACGAAAACCTATTCTATTTAAGTGAGAGTGGACCCTAACCTGAATGGTGCCTCTGAAGACCGCGACCCTAGCTGGCCGTGGTGTCTTGTATTACCAGTTTAATAAAAAAAATATATATACATAACCACTCTCTACAAAGATTGTCCACCACATGTTACTCTTCATTTCCGTCGATCTACATATAATAATCCTTTCTCCTCCCCCTCTTCTTCTTACTCTTCTTCCTCCTCCTCCTCTTCTTCCTCCTCGTCGTCGTCGATTCACCCTTCCACGATGCCGTCGCCACTGTATTCCTCATCAACGTCTTCGCTGTTGCCATCCAGTTCGAGAGCTTCAGAGTTCGACCTCGCACACTCAGCCACGTCTTTGGGTTCTTCCCCTTCAGCTCCGCCGAGTACTCGGGCCACGTCCTCCTCTCCGACCCCTCCGCTCAGATCTTTTCTCGCCTCTTCCTCCTCCTCCTCCTCCTCCTCCCTTCATCCTTAGTGACAGACCAAAGCCATCACATAAGCCATCTGATATATCATTCAAATCCCAGGTTTTGAACGCAAAGACAACTCGAAGAAGAAGAAGAGAGGAAAGAGGCAAGAAGACGACTTCAGTGGTTATGACGCTAGAGAGAAAAAGAGAGAAAGAGAAAGAGAAAAAAAAGAGAGAGAGAGAGAGAGAGAGAGAGAGAGAGAGAGAGAGAGAGAGAGAGAGAGAGAGAGAGCGGGGGGTTAATGGTTAGAGGGAAAGAGGGCACAAAACACAAGAAAGGAAAACACGGGAGGAAGAGTCGAGACGAGGACCAGCATTGCGCAAGGAGGAGGAGACTCTAACTGCAGCTCTGCATCGCCAGGAGGGGCGGCGTTGGCGGCTTTGGGGGTGTGAGTTGGTGGCTTTGGGGAGGCGTTGGAGGCTTCCTGTGTCGGCATCGCCTACTCTTGTTTACGAGGCAACTTCGAGGACACCTGGGACCGGAGGAACCCCCTTTCTTCCTATTCCTTGATTTGTGACTATGAGGGCGAGACGTCTCGGCAGTCGAACAGGGCCTCGGGAGGAGGTGGAGTGTGTGGGGGATAAGGAGCAGAGCGCCATCGAGGGGCTGCGTGTGAAAGTAAACTTTGTCTGCGAAAAATTGAGGCAGAGTGGGACCACCCGGAGTGTGGGGGTGGGGGCGCTAAGGAGGTAGAGTGAGACGAGGTTGAAAATACGTACATGTGCATCAAAGAGGTGCATGTGTGTGTGTGCGTGTGATCCATCATGTTCTTGGATCACGTGTTGGACTCATGATCGACAGGTACCACCCTCTCGGAAGAGAGCTCAGAGCTCATATATGACCGATCTATGGGTAATGCTGTGACTTTACACGCACACACACACACAACTCCCCGCCCACGAGAGTTGGAGTAACGACTCGCAGCGTAGCAATACTGAAATTATTTCAGCCCTGGGCGGGATTCGAACAGCACAAGGGTGCCCAACTTTCTCTTCTCCCCGAAGGATGGAGAGAAGAAAAGAGAGAGAAAAAAAAAAAAAAAAAAGGGGGGGGGGGCTAAGGGTCTTGTAATGCGGTTTGAATAAACTTACGAGTTCGTCTGTGAACAAGAACGTTTTCTTTATGACCGAATTTACTTCCCTGAGCGAGTGAGTTTTTTTTTCACGAAAATTTTTCTTCAGCAGTGGACTGGGTATTTGTCAGGACAACGTGACTGCGTAAGACACATTAATAAGGACAACGTATTACTCCTGAAGAGGTGTGAGTGAGGGGTGTGTTTGTCTACGAAAGAGTGTGTCGTCAGGCTTCGTGTGCGGGGGGGGGAGGGGGGCAGGAAAGGAGGTGTGTCGGAGTTAGGAGGGGGGGGCGGGGCCTTTCCGAAATGGATGTTTGTGAACGTCTTTCAATTAAAATAATGATAACGATGATAATAATGATAATAACAATAATATATACAAACATATACCAAAATCTTTTCCCCCCTTATAAGGGAGGTAGCCAAAAAAACAAAGGCATAAAAACCATCCCTAACATACTCCACTCCCCTCCACCCTCTTCCCTCCCTCTTATCTTGACGCCTGGTGCCAAGATAAAATAAATTATAATAATGATAAAAAGAAATAATAAATTAATAAAATCTGGGCCGGGAGTTCTTACGTGGATTATCACTAATAATATTTATCTATTTATTTATTTATTTATTTACTTATTTATTGTTACATTTTTTTCTGGATCAACACCTTCCGTGCCGTGTAACGACCGCCGCCGGACCATTTCATTCATTCATTTTCGTGGCCACCACCACCACCACCACCACCACCACCACCACCACCGGGACCACAACCATCACCGACACCACGGGAACGCAGGGGAGGGGGTACCGCCTAAGATCGAATGTGGGGAATTCGTCATCTACAATTCACCATTCATTCAATATACGACGATCTTGTTCAGCTTATGAGAGATAAAGAGAGAAAGAGAAAGAGAAACGGAGAAAGAGAGAGAAAAGAGACAGAGCAAGCGAAGGTACGTGACAAAAAAAAAAACACGAATGCATGTGTAAGTAGCGAGTTAGGCAAGATGGCGGCCGTGAACAACAAAAAGAAGCAGCCAGAGATTGGTGGGAACGGAGGAGCAGCAGCAGCAGCATCGCCGCCATTCAGGAGGAGCGATCTGCCGAGATCTCCCACAAGTGCTGCTTCACAATCGGCCCCCAAATATCCTCTTCCTCCTCCTCCTCCTCTTTCTTCTTTCTACTCATTCTCCTCTTCATACTCATCCATGTGCTCCTCTTGCTCCCCTTCCTTTCCCTCCTCTTCCTCTTACTCCTCCTTTTCCTCCTCCTTACTTCTCTTCATCCCTTCTTCTCCTCCTCCTCCTCTTCTTCACTGCGAGTGCGATTCCCGGAGGAGGATCCCCGGCGGAAGAGAGGAGGTCCGGGCGGCGTCGTCGTAACGAGGAGGAGGAGGAGGAGGAGAGGCGCTGCAACAAAGGATCTCTGGGGCGCCCCCGCCTTCCAGTCGGATCCGATACCAAATGATGAGACAACTGGTCAATTATATATATATGTGTGTATATATTTATGTATATATACCGGTGTATATGTATATGCATATATATATATATATATATATATATATATATATTTGTGTGTGTGTGTGTGTGTGTGTGTGTGTGTGTGTGTGTGTGTGTGTGTGTGTGTGTAATAGGGCACAGGGCACTACGGAGAATCCTGGAACCAGAGGAGGAAGATGACGAGGAGGAGGGGAAGGAGAAAATGAAGGAGGAAAAGGAGGAAAAGTAAGAAGGGATAGTGAAAACGAAATGGGGAAAATGGACAGACAGACAAATAGGCCACACAACACACACACACACGAACACACAAGGAGAGTGAGAGAGTGAGAGAGTGAGAGAGAGAGAGAGAGAATAAATGGACGGAAACGGAGGGCAGTCGGGCAGGAAAAGAGAAAATATGAAGAATGAATAAATAAAAATAAATAAAATAATGAAGAAACTGACGTGGGAAGGAACAAAAAAACAACGAAGGAGCACAGGCAGGTGGACAGAACCAAAAACGTTGAGAAGAGAGGACTGGAACAGTTAGGAAAGGAATGGAAAGGAAAGGAAAGGAAAGGAAGGAAAGAAGGGCTTAATCCATTCAACTCATGTCAGCCGCTTGTGGTGTAGATACAAAAAACCGGATATGGTAGGCCTCGCGCCGGCCCGTACATCCGAATATCATCTGATGCGGCTTGACCGCGCGAGGATTGACGTCATATTTTTCTGGTGTTTGATCAAACATTTTGGTGTTTTATGATTTTTTTTTTTTTTACCTAATGACAAGACATCTTGTCATCGGAGTTTAAAGGGTTAAGGAAGACAATATGGAGGGAAGAAGAATTGGTAAAGCAAGGAGCGGGGGTGGAATTACGAGGAACGGGGGCGTTCGATGTTAACAAGCGGCGCAAAATAGGGAGGTGATTAAATGAAATCTAAATCCACACGTCAGAGATGCTAAAGGAAGAGGAGGAGGACGAGAAATGGAGAGGAGAAGAAGAAGAAAGAAGAGGGCGGAGGAAAGAGGAGCAGGAGGAGGGGAGGAGGAAGAGGTGAGGAGGAAGAGGTGAGGAGGTGGAGGAGGAGGGGGTGGAGAAGGAAGACCTAATGCTGTTCGCGGTGAAGAAAAAGAAAATAATCATACAAAAATTAAATTAACAATATATTGGAACTCGGCATACGCAGAGGACAGCATGAAGACTGTACAAACACGTACAGCACGACAGTCACGAGAAAGGAATTCCAAACGGGTTCCTTCCGTCCAGTGTGGTCCTTTCTCTTCTGTTCTGGCTGCCGCCTGGTGATTTAATTCATTACCACGGCGCACACATTCGGTATCGAACGAAATAGAAAAAAATAAATGAATAAATAAAAATAATAGTAATAAAATAAAAAATAAATAAATAAACAAATTAAAACATAATAATAATTATACCAAGTGAATCTTGGATGATGACCATAAAACGAATACTTCAAAAGTGAGAATTAACTTTAAGAGGTTTACCAGAAGTTACAGAAAATCAACAAAGAAACATAATCTGGCATTAATTGGCAAATTAATTCCTGACATCATTTGCTTCCATAATTTCACTGAGGCAACTTTAGTTAACGTTATGCATGTCCTTGAATGAAACTGAAGTGTACTTCATTTCTCAAGTAAAGTGATGTGTGCGAACAACTTGTGTATACACACGCACACACACACACACACACACACACACACACTCGTGGCGCAGTGGTAGAGTTCCCGGCTGCCACTACGGCGGTCCGGGTTCGAATCCCGCCCAGGGCTGAAATAATTTCAGTATCACTGCGCTGCAGGTCGTTACTCCAACTCTCGTGGGCGGGGAGTTGTGTGTGTGTGTGTGTGTGTGTGCGTGTGTGTGTGTGTGTGTGTGTGTGTGTGTGTGTGTGTGTGTGTGTGTGTGTGTGTGTGTGTGTGTGTGTGTGTGTGTGTGTGTGTGTGTGTGTGTGTGTGTGTGTGTGTGTAAGGTCACAGCATTACCCATAGATCGGTCATATATGAGCTCTGAGCTCTCTTCCGGGAGAGAAATAGCTGTCGATCACGAGTCCAACACGTGACCCAAGACCATGGTGAATCACAGGGTGTCCTAAACAGGTTCTCACTGAGTCTCGAAAACGGTGGTTATCAGTTTGAACATTTGCGAACACGCAGGTGGGACAAGACTAGGCTAGGAATAAAAGAATAAATCTTTCTTTACTTTCAAACAGATACATACATATAAACATATGCACAATGCCACAGTGGAGTTTATGATCGATTATATCAAACCTAACCTATACTACCATATCTGTATTGTTTTATCAGAGTATTTTCTGAAGGATGAGGAGGAGGAAGAGGAAGAGAAGGAAAAGGAGGGGGAGGGGAAGGAGAAGGAAAAGGAGGAACAGGAGTACGAAGAGGAGGAGGAGGAGGGGAGGGAAGAGGAGTAAGAGGAGGAAAAGAGGAGAAGGAAGAGGAGGAGGAATAGGAGGAAGAGGAGGAGAAAGAAGAGGAGGAAGAGGAGAAGGAGGATGAGGAGGATGAAGGGTAGAAGGAGGAGGAGGAGGAGGAGGAGGAGGAGGAGAAGAAAAAGTAGGAGGATGAGAAAGAGGAGAAAGAAGAGGAGGGTACAGCTCGTTATGAACGGATCTTCGTGACTTGTTGGTCTCATCTCCTGGGCTGCCAAGGCTAACACTTTGTTGGGCTTCAATAAACAACAATAAATCTGCAGAGAAGCCAAAACAGCCTCGGAGGAAAATTCCCTTTTAATGAACCCGATGACGCTCTATTCCAAGAAGATTCTGACACAATTCTATAGAATATTCAGAAAAAAAAGGAGAGATACGATTTTTTTTTCCTGTTGCGTCTTGGCTATTGTAAAAAACATTTTACTGAGGAACTAAAAACTAACGACATGACGTCACGTGGGTCGTCGAGTGACCTGACCTTACATGCAGGGTGACCGGGTTTCTCAAGCATATGCTAGACAGCTGAAATTATGCTAGATTATGCTAAATCTTTTGTTCCTATTGGTATGTTCGGCTTCTGTTATATTTTTTATCGATATAATTATTATTTATTGGCTGTTAAATGCTACATCTGGAAACCTTGCTTCCATGACCCAAACTTGAATAAGCCCAGTTGGCAACCTCGCACGCAATCTCTTTTGATATTATATTGTTAAGCTAGTTTAGTAACCTCTAGTGCTAGCAACTTGTAAACTACCTCTCTACTTGCCCAGTGTGAACGGAAAGTTAGTCCACTTGCCTCAAACTTTTCTAGTGTCAACACTTACTTTCCCAAGTGCCCTAACTTCTTCTTGTCATGACCTGGATCGTGACCTGTGATACTGGCTTTCAGCGACTTCAGAGATGAATTTCATGAAATAAGTCAAAAGCTTCACCGAATGTGTTGCTATCCCCTACACTGCTGACCTAACGAACACTCAAAAATACATACTTCAAGACTCGAACACCATTAAAGGTCATTGCCATAATTATCATGATTATCATTATCAATATTGGTGTTATCAATAGCTTGATTATTGGAAGTCCTATACGTGTGTGTATGTGTGTGTGTGTGTAAGTTACATATAATACATACATACACAATGTGTACCAGCAAGCGACCACAAAACAACCGACACATGCATGCACGCTGGGCACCTCACAAACGCAAATGAAAAACACAAATAAAGAACAAACATTAAACATAACAACACGGGTTTACACCACCACCACAAAAAAAAAAAAAAAAAAAAAAATCTAAACCACAGATGGGGAAAATGTCAAAGTGTCGAAATGTCACCTCAAACCAAATGACCACCAAGGTTGATGTGTCCGCCAGAGACTTCATCCTGATGACGCGCGGAGCGGAAACAACGCCCGACAACTTCCACTATTTACATCAATCCCGGAAACAACTCGACACGATCTCATTAAGACGAGCTTTCAACTAATAGACGAGAAGTCCCGCCATCAACCTCAACCCACCACTTCCCATTCTTTCGCTTCAAACTGGAAACATATTTTTGGCGGAAACGATGTACAAGTTTGCCAATACTGGATGGGCAGCAAACGAAATTCAAACGAATAATTCTTCTTTACAAACATCCTTCCATTCTTCTTCCTCCTCCTCCTCCTCCTGTTCCTCACTCCTCCTCCTCCTCCAAGACGTGTTGACCCCCAACCATTTCCTATTCCTCCTCGTCTTCTTCTAAAAAAAGAGATGAAGCCTATTCATTTCCTCCTCTTCTTCTTCCTCTTCCTCCTCATCTTCACGACCCCGCCAAATATATCCCTCTATTCCCAAACATGAATCCTAAGGTTGGATTTAACTCCTCGTTTCTTTCTTGCAAAACTCCGTAAGAGGCGAGAGCGAGAGAGAGGAGAGAATGAGAGAGAGAGAGGGAGAGGAGAGACAGAGGGAGAGAGAGGGAGAAAGAGAGAGAGGGAGAAATAGAGGGGGGAAGAGAGGGAGGGAGAGAGGGAGGGAGAAAGAGTGAGAGGGAGGGAGAAAG
>NC_134787.1:51494808-51512308 GCF_046742065.1 Oratosquilla oratoria
TCTTCCTTCCTCATCCTCACTATGTTTTCTGGCCGTTAATGCTCCGTGATAATTATCTTCCCTGTCCTCTCCCTCCCTCTCTCTCTCTCTCTCTGTTTTATTTTCAACTTTCCCTATCCTTTCCTCCATCGCTTTATTCATACGTCTCTCATGTTTTTGTCTCCTCGCCCCACTTAAGGAATCCAGGAACCTTGCCTTCCGCTATTTTTCAGCAGATCAAACGTATGACGAAAATATTAACCGGTTAAACATGTGAAAAAAAAACGAGGTAGAAGATGGACATAAGTGAAGGGGTAGCGTGGGAAAGTAGGGAGGATATATATGAAGAGACAAGCGGCGAGGGGAATGTGGAGAGAAAGGGAAAGAGAGAGAGAGAGAGAGAGAGAGAGAGAGAGAGAGAGAGAGAGAGAGAGAGAGAGAGAGAGAGAGAGAGAGAGAGAGAGAGAGAGAGAGAGAGAGAGAGAGAGAGAGAGAGAGAGAGAGAGAGAGAGAGAGAGAGAGAGAGAGAGAGAGAGAGAGAGAGAGAGAGAGAGAGAGAGAGAGAGAGAGAGAGAGAGAGAGAGAGAGAGAGAGAGGTAAAAGGTAGCACAAGCGCAATCGAGGTAGCTGCCCCCCTATTACGAGCCAGGCTGGTGTCGCTCAGGGGGCAATCAAGGCCACAACCTGAAACATCCTGGTCACTGTCGGATAATTGGCTGGAAATTCAATGAGGTGGGGGGGGGGAGAAGAGCCCCCACCCACCACCACCACCACCTCCAGCCCCAAACTGAGGTAGTGTTGGAGAAAGGATCCTCTTGAACAAAGTGTCTCCCTCGCTCGTGTTGGCCAATAACATCCATTTCTCTGAAGCAAGCGGGAACAGAATAATATATCGCAACTTAGCTTAATGTTAACCGTTCCTGTTGTTGTCTTGTATCGTTAAGTGGCACTGTAATCGTGAAGAGGGTCGTGTTGATGTTAGTGGCAGCGGTGGCGGTAGTGTACTACCGAGAGTAACAGCAATAGGAGGGGGGGTGATCGTAGTAAATTCGGTAAAGTAACTTATCCCCTTGAACAACGTGATACACATTAGAGATCAAGTCGAAGGAGAGACGATTTTTAGAGAAAGAGAAAGAGAAAAAGAGAAAGAGAAAGTGAGAAGAGAAAGTGAGTGAGAAAGAGAAAGTGAGAGAGAGAGTGAGAGAGAGAAGAGAGAGAAGAAAGATAGAGATAGAGAAAGAGAGAGAAGAGAAAGAGAGACAAGAGAAAGAGAAGAGAAAGAAAGAAGAGAAAGAAGAGAGAGAAGAGAGAGGAGAGAGAGAGAGAGAGAGAGAGAGAGAGAGAGAGAGAGAGAGAGAGAGAGAGAGAGAGAGAGAACAATCTCGTCCCATTCCTCGAAGTAGCGGACGGAGACCTCGTCCAATCTCCCGAACTGCCTGTGGCTGGAACGACGAGAGGGCGCCACAAACTTGACCCCCAGAGCCAAAGCTTAACCCTTTTATCAGATCGCTCCTCTTTCGACACTCTTAACCTTCGGCCGCCAGACGATTTTCTTCAGACTCTGCTCGATCTAACCCTTTGTCGTTACACGATTTCATTCAGTCTATTTGTATCCTCAGCCAGAAGGGAGAATCTTAAAAGGAGCTGACGAAGTGATCCTCAAATATGGGAGAGGTCCCGGTAGGCCGGTTCACGATCTCCGTCCTCACGGAAGGAGCTGCGCGCTACGCCCAAGAAAAAGGACCTTCTTGCGCATAACGTCACCTTGTCCTCTTGAGAATATCCTCTCTTCGCGCTCATAAACCTCCTGTTCCGCCACCTCCCCCTCCTCTCCCGTCCCCTCCAGCTCAACCTCGTCTCCTTTTGTCACCCTCGACCTGGCCCATCTTGATATATTTTGTTCTGTCCAGACGGTTCTATTTGACTCGAACATTAACCTAATCGTTCTCAACTAACCCCTAAATTCCACGTTTCGCCTTCACATATTTCATTCTCGCTAAAAACAGATGATTTCGTTCAGCTTCGTTAGGTCCTTTGGACGCTGGAAAATGAAAATCTCACTTTCTAATCTGACACCACACCAGGCTTTGTGGGTCCCAAAATAAAACCTAAGCGGAATCACCTAAAACCCCCACCATGATCCTAAAATCCCTTAAATCCCCCCCAAAAAACCCACCACACACTAACCCCGCTTCACCCCAAATTTTTCGCCCCACGTCCCCTAAACAACATCCTGCTACATCGTTATACCCCCCTTATACCACCCCCACCATCCCTCCCCACCGTCCCCAAAATTGACACAATTCCCGGAGGACCCCGCGTCGTAAAGTGTCGCCCCCCCCCTCTCTCTGTAAAAAAAAAAAAGGGGGGGGAACCCTCAATACACACCAAAATCTTCCAACCACCACCACCATGACACACCCATCCCTACCACCACCACCACCACCACATTCTTCGATTTACCAAGACCACGCAAGAATCTACACTACTTCTCCTCTTCCTCCTCCTGAGCTTTGGTGGGAATCCTTCGTGACTGATCGTCGCAATGGGAGCGATAGGCTTCAGATGATAAAACTAGGCGAGGGAGGCAGGGAGGGGAGGGGGAGGCAGGGGTGCAAAGGAGAAAAGATTGTGGGATTGAAGAGGATGGGAGGGAGGGAGAGAGGGCGAGACGGAGAGAGGGAGAGAGAGAGGGAGGAAGAAAAGCAGGAAGGGAAGGAGGAAGGGAGGAAGGAAGAGAGAGAGAAGAAGAGTGAAGGAGAAAGGAGGGAGACGACGCTGATCTACTAAAAGTAAATAAATGAAAATTAAATTCATATTTCAGAGAAAATATATATTGAAGTAATATAAAAAGTGTTAAGAAACGAAAAAGTTAAATTATAAGAAATATGAAAATCATTTTAGACCAAGTCTTTAGCAATATTAGCGAGAAAGCTCAACGTCAATCAATAAACGAAGGGTGATGGAGAGTGGGTGGAGGGAGAGAATAGCTAGTGTGGATGGAGCGGGTCGGAGGGTAGGAATGGATGAGAGTGGATGGAGGGGAGAGAGGTCACGGACGGGAAGGAGGAGTGGAAGAGGAGGGAGTGGAGGGGAGGGAGTGAACGTGGAGGGAGTGGAAGAGAAAGAGCATAGAGAGTTGAGAAAGTGGAAGAGAGAGGAGCAGGAGAGAGAGTGGGAGTGAGGGAGTGAGAGTGAGATTATGAGCAAAATATGGGTGCGTCGAATAGGAAGTGCACATTAGGAGAAAGTGGCTCTGTTGCCGCTCTGGGGAGATTTTTGAAGGGGGAGGAGGGGGGGAGGATTGGGAGGAGGGAGGTGAGGGGAGGAGGAGAGGGAGGACGGGAGGAGAGGGAGGAGAGGGAGGAAAGGAGGAGAGGGAGGAGGGAGGAAGAGGGGGAGGAAGGGGGAGGAGTGGAGAGGAATGGAGGAGGGTGGGGAGGAGAGGGGGAAGGGGAGGAGAGGGGGAAGGGGAGGAGGGGTGGGGGAGGAGGAGAGGAGGGGAGGAGGGGGAGGGGAGGAGGAGGGGGAGGGGAGGAGGAGGGGGAGGGGAGGAGGAGGGGGGGGACAATGTGCCAGGAAGGTCTCTGGGGACACTGGAGGCCCTGGATGTTGCCGAAGGTACCGGCGTCCATGCATGGGTGGAGGAATAGGAGGAGGAGGAGGAAGAGGTGGTGATGGTGGAGATGAAGGAGATAGTAGGAGAGAGGTAGGAAGACGACAAATGAAAAAAAGAGGTACAGGAGGGAGGAGCAAGAGGAGATTAGGAAAAAGCGGAGGAGGAGGAGGAGGAGGAGGAGGAGGAGGAGGAGGAAGAGGAGGAGGAGGAAGAGGAGGAGGAGGAAGGGGAAAGAATAAGAGGAAAAAGGGGGGAAAGGAGTGGCAGTGTTGTTAGACGTGACGTTAGTGTCTGTGATGGTGGCAACGGCGGAGCCAAAATTGGTCGTCCGGCAGCACTGAAAGAGACCACCACCACAACGACAGAGAGAACAAGGGGGAGAAGAGAGAGGGGGGGGAGAGAAGAGGAGAAAGGAGAGAGAAGAGGAGAAAGGAGAGAGAAGAGGAGAAAGGAGAGAGAGGGAGAAAGGTGAGAGGGAGGGGAACGAGGGGAGAGAGAAGAGTGAGAGGAGAGAAAAGAGAATGGGGAGAGAAGAGAGAAGAGTGAGGGGAGAGAGAAGAGAATGGGGAGAGAGAAGAGAGAGGGGAGAGAAAGGGGAGAGAGAAGGGAGAGGCGAGAGAGGGGAAAGAAAGGGGAGAGAGGATAGAGTGGGAAAGAGACAAGAGAGAGAGGATAACGAGAAAGAAGAAGAGTGTCTGCAGGAAAAGGGTGGCAGTGATGTTGGCCAAAGTGTTGTCAACAAAGGTGGAGGAGGAGGAGGAGGAGGAGGAGGAGGAGGAGGAGGAGGAAAGGAAGGTGATGGCAGAATGCATGTCCGACTGTTCTTTCATTCCAACTTCCTATTTCATTCAGCTGGTGGGGGGGGAGGTAGGGGGAGGGGGGATTCTCCTACCGGAGCAGGCGCCCACAAGATAGACACTAGATGGTGTAGGTATGTTGGTAAATGCATTATGACACTGGACAAAATTTCCGCCAACCCCCAATTCGTCAGCGTTACCTCCCACCCCCAGAACTTTTTCCGCCGTTAAAATCACCAAATTTTCTCTTCAGCATATCAGATTCCTTCCCGAAAGCTGTGGGATACAAATCTGGTCCAAGAGTCGAAGGAAAAATAGCCCGGTGTGATAACGTCTCAAGGTATGTGTGGTAAGAAAGGTAAGGTAGGTAGGTAGTACATAATAGGTAGTAGGCAAGTAGTTGTGTCAGTAGGTATGTCGGCAAGGTACGGTGGATAGGTAAGTAGGTAGAGAGATAGGTAGGTAAGAAAGTGGATGGTCATGTTGCCATTAGGCAAATGTCGATTTGTGGGTTGGTAGCGAGTAAGAAAGACAGAAAGAGAGAGAAAGAGAGGAGAGAGGGGAGAGTAAAAAGAGAGGGGAGAAGAGAGGGGAGAGAGGATAGAGGGGAGAGAGGAGAGGGGAGAGAGGGGGAAAAGAGCGGAGGAGAGGGAAAGATGAAAGAGAGGGGAGAGGGGAGATAGAAGGGAGAGGGGAGAGAGGATAGAAAGTAGAAAAAGAGAAGATATGGGGGGAGAAGGGAGAGAGAAAAGAGAGGTGAGTGAGAGGACAGAGAGGGGAGAGAGAGAGGAGAGGGGAGAGAGGGAGAGGAGAGAGAAGGAAAAGAGAAAGGAGAGAGAGAGAAGGAAGTGAGAGGAGAGGGGGGAGAAGAGAGGAGGGGGAGGAGAGAAGAGAGAGATGAAAGGGAGAGAGAGAGGAGAGAGAGGATAGAGGAGGGAGAGAAGAGATGTGAGAGGAGAGAGGAAAAAATACGAGTCATGATACAAACCATGCCACAAACACATGCATACACAACATACACCCAAACATGACATATAAATCAGGACACAAACAAACACACGCACACGGGCGCTGCCGTTCGCGTGGGCAGTGACCGAACTACGCATGGCTGCGTCTACATGCGGGGGATAGTGTCGATCCTATCCACGCCCCCTGGCAGCCTCCTGCCAAACTCTACATTCAGATTTCACGCCACGAAAACTCTGTAACACAATCGACCGCGTCTAAATACACAGAATTTACGTGCAATTACTCTCAATTCCAAATCGATTTCCTAGCACGTTCTCTAGGAATCATAGACGTTAAGGGCAGAATAAAAAAGTCTGGCGATCGTTTCGTTACGGTTTCGTTTTTTTTTTTTTTTAAGTTTACTTGTGCCATAAATTTCACTGGACAAGATGCAACTGATCATATTCGGATGAGTGATGGATGGTATTTTATCATCTTTTATAGTACGACCCTAAGGTCGGACTATCCTAATTCCTCATCTCCCCCCCCCATCCTTTTTCTACCCATTCCTCCCCCGGGGGAGGGGGGGAGGTGAGAGCGCCATGACGGTTCAACAATTATGAACCCGTTGTTCGCCTTTTTTTTTTCCGGGCGTCTGTACAGCCTTCAACTTTATGTCCTCATTCGCAGCAACAAAACTACATTTTCACGATTTTTTTTTCTCTCTCGCTCTCCTAAAGCAGGGCGGAAAACACACACACAGTTACATTTAGGAACACCGACCACGCTTGGTGTGGACACATTTCCATAAAATCATTTTCATGGGATAGTACGGCCACCAAAGAGAGTCACTCTCTCTCTCTCTCTCTCTGGTGTGTCTGCTAAGGCTCCAGATCGTCCACAAAAAGTGTCTCACCGTCTCTCAGTCTCTGTCTCAAGAACTCTGGGAGCCTCTTTTGTTCCCGCGCTCCACCTAAGATACAGCAACATGTATTATCCAATCACAGGGCAACACGTCATAGTAGGCGGGGCTTCTTTTGTTATTATCAAAATGAACAGCCTACGAGAGCCTTTCCCCGGTTCTTTTTCACCATAGCACGAGCGCGCACGCACGCACACACATATACACGCACGCACACACACACACACACAATAACTTAAAAAGCTGTACAGCTCACGTTGGAACATTATGTGAATTCAAATCTAGGAATGATAATTGGAAAATAAGGATACAGCCTAATTTGGAACAATATTATCTAGGATTACTGGAAAGTAAGGGACATGGCCTCACGAGCGTTGCTCTTTTCTTATATGCTACAAATGGGTAAAAAAACACACGTACACACACACATTATATATATATATGTATATATGTATATATATATATATATTATATATGTATATATATATATATATATATATATATATATATATACACACATACACACATTTCGGAGTGATGCGGAGAGAGGGAGTGTCTAGCACTAAGTGCAACCCAGTACCTATTAGATTACCCGGAAGAACATCTGATTACCGGGAGTTGGGGGGAGGGGAGGGAACCGTAACAGACCCCCCCCCCCAGACAGGACCAACGTCACTGAATCATTTTCGATAGAAAAAGAAAATGTCCTGGATTTGGTGAAGGACGAAATTCTTTTCTTTCGGGGAGGGAGAGAGGGAGAGGGGGGGGAGAGAGAGAGAGAAAGAGAGAGAGAGAAGAAACTTGACAATTTATTTAAATAAAAATTTGTGTGATCAGCAAGATAAAAGAAAATTACTGCATTTAGAAAATTACATTTTTTATCTCTGTAAAAAAATAGATAAAAAATAAAATAAAACACAATTTTTGTCTTCCAAAAGACGAAAGAATGTCGCGAGAGGACAAAAGGAAATGTGGAATTATTTCTTTTTCAGGGTTCCCACTCTTTGTCAGGTTATTCCTTTTCCATGACTTTTCCATGACTTTTCAATACCTATTCTTGCACTTTTCCAGTACCTATAGTAAGTACAGACGATCCTGGATATTTTGAGTAGCCCAGCACTTGAAAATATGACCAGAAAATGTCATTCAAGGTCATTGGATCTGAAGAAAAACGTCTTAGTCTTCAGTGAGAACCATCACAGGTGGTGAAAAAAAAAAAAAAAACGGAAACTGATTTTTAATTACTTTTGACAGTTTTGGAAGAATTTAAGGAATTTTCAGAACTGGATTCTTCCAATTCAAAATTTCTGTACTTTTTAAGAACCTGTACGGATCCTGTTTTTGCATGGGAATAGATAATGTACTCATTCTACCAACACACAAAAATCTTGTCTTCGTAAGAAACAAATTCTGGATTTGGCACGCGCGCGCGCACACACACACACACACACACACACACACACACACACACACACACACGCAGGCACACGTTTGTGAATATCAGCATCCTCAAGGGCACACCAGCTTCCTGGAAATCTAATCTAATTTGGCTTGGTTTGAGCAACACAGGAAGAAGGTTCACAGTATCAAAGAATAATCTTTTTTCCTTTTAATTCCGACTGCCATCCTTGACGATAATCCAACTACCAAAACATTATTCTTAGTACGAAAAAAAAATCACAAAGTTAACTAATAAATAAATAACAGTGCAAACACAAAGTTGTACGTGTCAGTTAATATCCGTGTTATCATTCCCCAATACTTCTTTTACATTTTCTGTGTTACTCTCGCTAAAATTTGCGCGCAAGAAAAGAAAAAAAAAATATATATATATATACACACACACAAAAACATGTACATACACTGCTCGAGAAGAGTGGAGGGTAGCAAATCTCAAGACAGAACCTTGACCTTCCTGTAGGTGAACAAGGAATGGAGCGAGAGATCTTGAATAAAGGGACAATGGATGTGAGAGGGTGAGTTAAGAGGAGGAGGAGGGGAAGGAGGAGGAGGAGGAGAAGGAGGAGGAGGAGGAGGAGGAGGAGGAGGAGGAGGAGGAGGAGGAGGCATTTTCATCTCGGCAGCAAAAGCATCGATTCTGGCCAATTTTATTCTGGCTAACGCCTGGCAATTTTAATAAGCTCGGAGGAACCCCGTCGTTATTACAGGGCTCATGATGCCAAGGGACGAGTTCGTGGACGTATTTCGTGGCACAGTGGTGCCAACCCCTCCATCCCACGAGGTACTAAGGGAGTCCCCCCCCCCGAGATGCTAAGGGAGCCCCCCCCCCCTAGATGCTAAGGGAGTCCCCCCGAGGTGCTAAGGGAGTCCCCCCCCCGAGGTGCTAAAGGATTCCCCCCCCACGAGGTGCTGAGGGACTCCATCCCCACCCCACCCCCCGAGGGCATCAGGGCCCCGATGTTCAGACACATTACATCGGAGATCGAGGGTAACAAAGAAGAAACTCGGTTTCCAAGAAAAGATGAAGGAGGAGGGAGAGGAAGAGGAAGAGGAGGAGGAGGGGAGGAAGAGGAGAATGAAAGAGGAGGAAAGGGATGAGGAGGAAGGAGGAAAAGGAAGAGGAGGGGGAGGAGGAAATGGAGGAGGAAGAGGAGGGGAGGAGAAAAAGGAGAAGGAAGGGAAAGAGGAAGAGAAAGAGGAAGAGGAACAGAAAGAGGAGGAAGGAGGAAGAGAACGATGAAGAAGAGGAGGAGGAGGAGGAAGAGAGGAGGAGGAGGAGGAGAAGGAGGAAGGAGGAGAAGGAAAGAGGAGGGAGGAGAAGGGGAGGAGGAGTCTCGTTAGGAGCTGGGCAGGGGTGGACACTTGCCCCCTCTACGGCTGTCATTAAAGCCTTTTTTGTGTGTGCGCGCGCGCGCGGGTGAGTTACATTTTTCTTTTCCTTTTTTTTTGTGGGGAGAGTGGGTGGGCCCATGACTGTGCCTAGTTCAATTAATTTCGAAAATCTAATGGAAACCAAGATAATTCATCAACATATTCATGAACGTGACAGTACAAGAATTTTTTTTTCCTTATGTAGACGGATTTATCTTTTCAGTCACGTCCAGCCGAGTCAGGAAATATTCTTTTTTTTTTTCCTGGGGCTTAGATTCACCTAAATCGAGTCGGCTGCATAGTTTTCCGAAATAGCTACATGCTCGGGGACATGCTGACCAACGTGTTGCGCAACATGTTCGGGGACATCTTGGCCAACGTGTTCCGCAAACATGTTCGGGGACATGCTGACCAACATGTTGCGCAACATGTTCGGGGACATGCTGACCTACGTGTTGGGCCGCAACATGTTCGGGGACATGTTGACCAACGTGTTGAGCAATGTGCTAGGCATGGTTTTATGCAGTATTGATGACCTGTTGACAAACAAAGGGCAGCAAGAAAGGGTTGCCCGGGTGTCACATAAAGGACGAACTATGAACTCCATTTTGCACCGGAAAAAAGAGTAAAGAGAAAAAGAAAGAGAGGGGGAGAGAAAGAGAGAGGTATGAGGAAATAATATATGGCGCGGTCATGAAGATCAAAAATGGCGTGGCAACAGGACGAGGATAACGTGGAGAGAAAGAGAAAGAGAGAGAGAGAACCGTACATAAAGGAAGGTGTGATGGAGAAAGAGGAGGAGGGAGTGAAGGAAGAGGACGAGAAGGAAGAGGAAAGAAGGAGGAGGTAGAGGAGGTGGAAGTGGAGGAGGAGATAGAGGTGGAGGTAAAGGAGGAGACGGTGGAGAAGGTGAAAGAGAAAGGGGAAGAAGAAGGTGGAGGAAGAGGTGAAGGAGGAGGTGGGGGGAGGAGGTGGGGGGAAGAGGAGGTATAGAGGTGAAAGAGGAGGTGGTGGAGGAAGAGGAGGAGAAGGAGGAGGAAGAGGTCGTGGTGGAGGAGGAGTAGGTGGAGGAAATGAAGGAGATGTTGGAGGTGAAGGAGAAAGAGGTATTGTATGAAAAGGCGGAGGGATGTCAAGAAGCTCAAGCTGTGGTCTCAGCGTCGAGTTAGTTCCTTGAAAAATAGTTTCGTCTTTCCTTTCTTCTATCAACCTCCCCCCATTCTCCCCCAGCCTTCCTACCCCTCCCCCACCCCATTCTCACCCAGCCTCCCTTCCCACCCCATTTTCTCCCAGCCTCCCACCCCATTCTCCCCCAACCTCCCTCCCCCTCCGTCCCCCCCCGTTCTCTCCCGGCCTCCCTTCCCCTCCGTCCCCCCCGTTCTCTCCCTCTTTGTTGTGGCGACGGAGCGACGACAGTTTCCGTCAAATAACAAACGAGGTCTATTCTTCCAGGAACCGTTTAAATCAGTAGTTCTTTTTCTCTACGATTACACAAATAAAATAAAATAAAAAATAAAATAAAATAAACGAATAAAATAATGGCGTCTTCTGCGTGGAGCAGTGGCCTCCAACCGGAGAGTCCACAGGGAACTGAGACATATTCATTTCTTTCCCTATGAACGCTTTCTATATATATATATATATATCGCGTAATTGTGCTAAAATCAACGTCTCCCTTTTCCACGCAGCTCAGGAAGCATAACCATGGGAGACTTGTACGCGTAAAATACATACATACATACACACACACACACAAATATATATATATATATATATATATATATATATATATATATATATATATATATATATATATATGTCACAGAAATAGTTGTTATCAACTTGGTTAGGTCAATCTATTTCGTTATTACAAGGGACGCACAAGAGGGACCGTTGTTGGAAATGGGTGAAAGAAAGGAAGAGACAGATAGAGAGATTCTCTCTCTTCTGGAGCACACCTCTGTACAAATCACCCCATATACTCGTACAGTTCCTCTATACATTCTCTCCTCCAGAGAGCACTCTCTTCCATACAAGTCGTACACTAGACAGAGAGCACCCTCCAGATGGTTCCCCCTGCAGAGAGCGGCTCCCATCTAGAGTACCCTGTAAGAGGAGACGCGGTGAGGCAGACCTCCAGGAGGGGAAGGCTCCCCATTGGGCAGTAACGGCGCGGGAGGGGGTGGGAGGGAGGGAGGGAGGGAGGGAGGGGGCAGAGGATGAGGGAGGGAAGAAGTCGAGAGGGGGCTTACGGAAACAGGGAGGGAGGCAGTGGGGGTAGAGAAATAGGGAGGGAAGAGGACAGACGGGAATGGGAGGGTGGTAGGTTGGGGGCAGAGGATGAGGGAGGGAGGGAGGGAGGGAGGAAGAGAGGCAGTGGGGGTAGGGAAATAGGGAGGGAAAAGCAGAGTGGGATGGGAGGGAGGGAGGGAGGGGGCAGAGGATGAAGGAGGGAGGGAGGGAAGAAGTCGGAGGGGAGGCTTAAGAAGGTAGCCAGGGAGGGAGGGAGAGAGGGAGGGAGGGGGCAGAGGCTGAGGGAGGGAGAGAGGGAGGGAGGGAAAGAGGCAGTGGGGGTAGAGATATAGGGAGGGAAAAGGCAGAGGGGGATGGGAGGAGGGAGGCAGGGGGATTGAGAACGAGGGAGGAGAAGGCAGAAAGGGATGGAAAGAGGGAGGGAGAGAAGGAGGGAGCGGAGAGAAAGTAGGGAGGGGGAGAGACAGACAGATAAAGAGATAGAAAGCGCAACAGGAGTGGAGAGTGGGAAGAAGGGAGAGGGGAGGGAGAAGGAAGACATAGGGAAAATGGGTGAGGGGAGATGGAAATGTAAGGTGGAAAGAGGGAAGGAGGAAATGTGTAATGGGGGGTGAAAAAGAAAGGTGGAAAGGGGAAAGGGGAAAGGGGAAAAGGTTGAGGGGCTGAAGGACGGTGAGGGAGAGAAAAATAATAGTAAATAAAAGAGGGTCAATGCGAAGAAGAGAGGAACAGGAAAAGAAGAGGAGAGAGAGGGAGGGTGAGAGAGGGAAGGAGAGAGGGAGGGGAAAGAGTGAGGGAGAGAGGGAGGGGAAAGAGTGAGGGAGAGAGAGAGGGAAAGAGGGAAGAGAGAGAGAGAGAGAGAGAGAGAGAGAGGGGGGAAAGAGAGTTGTAAGAGAGAGATGGAGAGAGGGAGGGGGAGAGAGCGAGGGAAAGAGGGAGGAGAGAGAGAGAGAGAGAGAGAGAGAGAGAGAGAGAGAGAGAGAGAGAGAGAGAGAGAGAGAGAGAGAGAGAGAGAGAGAGAGAGAGAGAGAGAGAGAGTGGCGGCTAAAGAGGGAAGTTTTATTTATCATTTATTTATCTATCTATTTATTATTATTTTTTGCAGCTCGACATCAGTAGATCACATGGTGAGCTGTCTTTAAGAGACGGGGTGGGGGTTTCGGGGGTTGGGGGTTGCCTTGGATGAGAGCCTGCTGCCAAGTGTAGTGACACCAAGAGGAAGAAGAACACTTCAAAGGGCGTCGCCACCCAATAATGACTAAGTGGATCAGTTCCCAATGGGGGGAACGGGTGAGATGGGGCAAGGGGGGATGGGTGCCGTGGGTGGGTGTGCTGCGGGTGTCAAACAACTCTGCTTCGTTTTCCTTCCATTGGGAGGCTCTGAAAATCTCTTCCCCTTGGTACTTCTACAACCATCTATGAAGTGGATTCTTTCAAGGATTTTTTTTTCTTATTTATAATTATTATGACTTTTTTTTTATTCTATTTTGGGGGGTGGGGGTATCACTCTTTAAACTACAGATAGAGAAAATGTATACTTACTAGCATGGCAGCTGACACACGTAAGTATAACTCATCCCCCCCACCTCCCCGCCACTGTCCGGTCCCCCCCCTAGCCCTCTTCCCCCCGGGTCCCCCGTCAGGAGCAATAATGTCCGGGGAACAGCCTCCCAATGGCCGGGAAATGGTTCCCAATGGCTGGGAAATGGTTCCCTGTTGCCGGAAACAGCACCCCGGAGTCTGGCAAATGGTCCTCTTATAGCCGGAGTACTGACCACAACACAGATCACTGTCGGCCAAGTACTCTACGAGACCTGTACAAGACCACAGACGAAGAACACACACACACACCGTTGCATTTCCTCCTCTGAAGAAACGAAACGGAGTAAAGTCTTCGGATTGATGAAGTCGTCCCTCAAAAGTCAACAATTCTTTTTTTTAGGACTTTTCGTGAGTTTGTTTGACGGAAGGCGTCCAAAGTTTAGGACTTGTGGCGCGATCGTCTTCTGACCTCAGAAGTCCATATTTTTTGAACTGGTAGCAGAAACTTTGGACTTTAGAAGTGAAACGAAAAAAAAAATCATGTCTAGAAGAATGCAGGCAGTTCTCACTATTGTAGATATTTAGAACCAGAAGACCTCCAATATTATTACTATTATTTATTTATTTATCTTTTTTTTTCGCTTGAAACCAGGCAGGTCGGGTGGGGGTATAATGTAATATCTGGTATTGAGACAACAGAGCGAGTGTGGAGTTGGGTGAGCGAGAAGCCAAAAGGTGTGTGGGAGTAGAGGCAATTGGAAAATACGGGAACGAGATTGGAGGAATGGAAGAAACGTAGAACGAGAATGAGGTTGAGGGAGGTTTGGTATGTGGGAGGAACTGGGAAGGTGTGTGTGTGGGGGGATAAAATGGAGGGGAGGTGGGAGGTAAGGTTTCAGGACCGGTTCGAGCCGAAGGGATTTATGAACACTCGTGAGGGGGGAGAGGGGAGGGGGAGGGGGGTAGGCTCTCTGGACGTCCCTCAGCACCTCATCTGAACTTTGCCACTTACCTGGCATTGGTGGTCAACAAGGAGCTTCAGAAATATTGAGGTCTTTGTCCACTTCAACTTTTTTTCTTTTCTTTTTTCTTTTAGAGGTTGTATCTACTTTTTTCCGTTGTTTTATTTCACTAACCTATTTAGTTATTTTTTTATATTTTCATTTTATTTCCAGATAATCACTCGTTCGTTTAAGATAACTCACTTTCTACGACATTTTGAGAGGACACCAATGTTGCCTACAGGGAATCCTGGGTTATGAAATTAACACCAAATTTGTATAGGCCTTGTACATACATGTATGTACATACACATACATGAATAGGTACAATACATATGTACAAACAAATATGAACACAGACAAGAGTAATATACAAATTTAATACAGCATCGCAATTTAAGTTGGACAATGAAAAATAACTGACGAAGGAATATTAAGAGACGATTCCAGTGACGAAACATACAACTATAGGACTACATGAACACACACACACGCACACACACACGCACGAGAACCCAAATTAAAACCTTTTCGCCCACGACACCATATGAGCTAATTTGAGACACAAAAGTGAACAACCACGGCATCCCGGTCGTTAATCCGGCCCTAATTGATGTCATCAGCGTATCGATGCGGCCCTGTAATGAGGCACATCAATCACGCGAGTCTCATACTTGCTCAACACTCACTCGCCCTCGGTCCTGGATCAAAGTCCGCGTGCAACTAAGTCTGTCATTCATGCAACAAGCTGGGCTGGGACACACACACGCACACACACACAACTCGATGGCGCAGTTAGTAGGGTTCCCGGCCGCCACTACGGCGGTCCAGGTTCGAAATAATTTCAGTATCGCTAAACTGTGAGTCGTTACTCCAACTCTCGTGGGCGAGTTGGGGTGTAGGTGAATATCGTGTAAGGTCACACTATTACCCATAGATCGGTCATATATGAGCTCTCTTCCGGGAGGGAAATAGCTGTCGATCACGAATCTAACACGTGATCCAAGACCATGGTGAATCACACACACACACACACACAACTCATAAAATACTTAAATCTTAAAACACAAAAAAAAAAAAATGTCCCTGAATAAAATATCAAACTCTTCCGCTGTATGTCATGACTACTCATATATATTTCCAGCTGTCGCCAGGTGATTTTATTCAGATGGGGAGGGGCAAATGACCTCACACGCTGTAAGCGGGGGAGTGGGTGGGTATTTATTCACCATCGGGTCGAGGGAGGTGGGTGAGTAATTACCTTGTTACTGACGCACTTACCCACAACCCTGTAACTGCCTTTCCTCCAAACAATCTCAAATCAATCATACATTCAATCACCCGCCTGGTACTCAACTCTAATGGTATTCCAGCTTCCATCCATCCGTCCATCCATCCATCACAACGGGGCAAGTCAATCCATCAGCATATTAGCTTTGATGGTGTATAGAGCAAATGCTTCATCATTATCCATTCAACACGACACACGCGATTCGAAGGGTCGGACACACTTAAGAGGTGCCTCTTCTGACGTCAGGTGATTTTATTCAATCTCCAGGAACATTTTGCTCCTCTCAAGGGATTAACGGGGGGTATTCTTAAAAAAATTCTTTCCCTTCCAAGGATTTATATACGATTTATATAAGGAAAGATTTTTTTAAGAATACCATCGTAAGATTCTTAGGGTGGTATTCATAAAAAAATATTTCTCTTCCAAGGATTTATATAAGGAAAGATTTGTTTTTTTTAAGACTACCATCGTAAGATTCTTACGGTGGTATTCCTAAAAAACTATTTCCCTTCCAAGGATCTATATAAATAAAGATTTTTATAAAGAAATATTTTTTTTTAAGAATACCATTGTAAGATTCTTACGTTGGTATTCCTAAAAAACTATTTCCCTTCCAAGGATCTATATAAGGAAAGATTTTTATAAAGAAAGAATTTTTTTCTAAGAATACCACAGTAAAAGCATCGACAACTCGTCTCTGTTAAATCTAAACGGACAACGGAGAAAAAAATAATTAATAATTAATTAAACGAATAATCAAACAAATATATTTGCTGTGACAAGAGAGTAGCGTATTCGTCTTTCTGTTACGAGACTTTGTGGTATCAAATCATGACATCGCAATAAATAACAACCAGAAATATATACACATATATATGAACCCTAAGAATATTAAGACACTATCCCACATTCCTCAGTCTTGTCCCTTAATTATATTATTGAACAATTTATTCTATCTACCCATATCTTCACTTACATATTTATATTCTATATAGTTTTATATATCTATATCTTATATAGTTTTTAAGAAATGAATATTTTGTCGTGGAAGCAAAGACTTAATTACCAACGGAACCGTGGAGTCAAACGAGTTAACTACCAAGACGGAAGTACTTCCAGGCAAAGGACGAGTACTAAGGGCGTACTAAAGCAAGCGTAGCTGTAAAGAGGGTCAACTACTGAGGGCGGTAAAAAGGAGGTAACGACTCCCTAAACGACGCCGTTCCGTAACTCTAGGGTGACCTACGACCTCGCCCGTGCCATGACGTCAATGACGCACCTGATGCTGACGCTGCTGTGCCTTCTACGGTAATTGTCCGGTCCATCTCGTTCCGCTACTTCACCTTCTCCTCCTCCTCCTCCCCCGCCCCGCTTTGATCCTGAGGCCACTTTGTACAGTTCCATTACCACTGACGACCGCCCACGCCCCCCCCACCACCCCTTCTCCCTGTACAGAATACCGCTCCACCCTCCTTTCCTCTTTCTTCTCCGTCGTCCACACTTCCTTCCGCAATTCTCTTCCCCCTATCCCTTCTAATTTCGTTCTCCCCTTCTTCTCCTCCTTTTTTTTTCTCTTCCTCTATCTGCTTCTCTTTTTCTTCTTCCTCTCACCCTCCTTCTCATTTCCCTCTTCTCTTTTTCCTCTTCCTCTCCCCTTCCTTTGCCTTTCCTTCTCTCTACTTCTCTTTTTTCTTTTCCTCTTCCTCTCTGCTTCTCTTTTTCCTCTTCTTCTCGCCCTCCTTCTCCGTTTCCTCTTCCTCTCCTCTTCTTCTCCTTTTCTTTTTCCTCTCCCCCTCCTTCTCCGTTTCTTCTTCCTCTCCTCACCCTCCTTTTCCTTTACCTCTCTCTCTCCTTCTCCTTTTCCTCTTGCCCTCCTCTTCTTCCTTTCCTCCTCCTCTCCCTGTCCTCTTCTTATCCTGCTCCTCCTCCCCCAAGCCCCAAAACGTGTTACGAATCCAACCTCCACCCATCCGCCTTTCTTTTCATTATGTCTGCCGCCAGTCCATTCTGACCACCTCCGCGATACACTCCTCGATAGCGAAGTCGATCTCATCTATCTCAACTCCTTCTGTACCAAACGGTCCTGTCCCTTTTCCTAGTGTTGAAGCTAGGTGCACCTCACTTGATCTTTTACCATTATCAAACACGAAATTCCTTGTGACGCAAGGAAACCGTGAAGTTCTAAGAACACCGAACTTGATCTAGCGGAAAGCTTCTTCCCTCATTACCTGTTGGTCTCCTAGTCTGACGCGAAGACGGAGTTAAGCGAGGTTTTAAGAATATTGCCCCTAAAGGTCTCGCGCAGAAATCTTATCC
>NC_134787.1:51517308-51537308 GCF_046742065.1 Oratosquilla oratoria
CGATGAAGATTTTCAAGTCTTCTGAAGATATCTCTAGCATGGAGAGGCAAAGAAAAAACTAAGTTACCGGTAGAAGCCATCTAATGGGTGGAACAAGATACAAGACGTTTCGCTAATCACAGCATTTTCAATTGTAACAGATACAGAGAAAGTAAGGTTATAAAGGTAGAAAGTAAATACTGAGGGAAAGTACATATAAATACTGGGAGAGATGACACAGAGACCGTTACTGTGGCCTAGAACTGGGAGAGGATACATGTGGACATTGGGTAAGGTAACCCATGAATATTGGGAGAGCATTACTGCAGGTGACCATTACTGTGGCCTGAGCGTCCATCGTGGCCGGAGTGTCTGGTTTGTGTAGTTGTTGAGGCGTCTGGTTTGATGGTTTCTGAAGGGTTTGAGGCTGGTAAGGATGGTGGGGCTTCCTGTTGGGTGTACATTGTGTGCTGGCTGTAGTTGATATGAAGGGCTTCAAGGAGGGCGAGACTGCCCACAATGAACACCCAGTATGAAGCCCCCACCATCCTTCCCAGGCTCAAACCCTTCAGAAACCGCCAAACCAGACGCCTAAACAACAACACAAACCAACCACGTCAATAGCAGACACTCCGGCCGCGATGGACGCTCTGGCCACAGTAACGGTCACCTGCAGTAATCCTCTCCCAGGGTTTACCGTTACCCTCTCCCAGTATTTATGTGTTACCTTTTCCCAGTAGTCACTTGTACCCTCTCCCAGTTCTAGGCCACAGTAATGAGCAACTTCCATGTGATCTCTCCCGGTATTTATATGTACCTTCTCCCAGTGTTTCATTTTTACCTTTATAACCTTACTTTCTCTGTGTCTGTGATTAGTGAAACTTCTTGTATCTTGTTCCATCCATTATATGGCTTCTAACGGTAACTTAATCTTTTCTTTTCTCTCCATACTATAGATACCTTCAGAAGACTTGAAAATCTTCATCGAAAACTCATCAGAGCACAATTTGCTGTCGCATAATCCAATATGCCTTAAGGAAAATATCTTGCCGCGGTACTCAAACAGTATATACATACATATATAAGCAAATACAGGAAGACATGGCGTAGGTGGAGGTAATACAGTCATACTGGAACCTGGAAGAAGAGGGGGAAGGGAAGGAAGGAGAAGAAAGGAAAAAGGGAATGGGAAGCGAAATAGGATGGTGAGGGAGTGAAGAAAAAGAAGGGAAGGGAATGAGCAGGGGGAGGAAGAGAGGAGATATGGAGATGGGGAAGGTAAGGAGGAAGAAGAGGAGGGAATAGAGGGACAAGGTGAGGAGGAAGAGGAGGGTAAAGGAAAGTAGGAAGGACAGGAGGTAAGGGAGAAAGGTCTGGAGGAAAGCAAGGAGAAGAGTGAGGGGAACGAGAAAAGGAGGGAATGAGGGAAGGAGAGGAGGAAGGCAAGAGGGTGAGTATGAGGGGTGGGGTGTTATATTCATTACGATGCAGAAATACGACAGACATCTTTATGAGGCTGGACCGCCTGCTCAAGACCTCATCCCTCCATCTCTCTCTTTCTCTGGAAGTAGGCCACAGGGTTGCAAAATGGGCGATGGAGCAAAAAGTAAATGTAAACAAAATAAAATGAATAGTGTGTGGACTACGAGGAAATGAGGAAAAAGCAGGAGGAAGAGGACAAAAAGGAGGACTAGGAATGATGTAGGAAGCGGAAGGGGAAGAAGAGGAGAAGGAAAAGGGAGGAGAGGGACGATGAGGGGAGGAGAGAAGGAGGAAGAGGACGAGAAGAAGGAGGAAGAGGACGAGAAGAAGGAGGAGGAGGAGAGGGAGGAGGAAGAGAAGTAAAATGTGAATGTGGAAATGAGGTTGAGGATGATAAGGATGATGGGAGACTCCACAGGCCAGTTTGCCCGGAGACGGAATTGGCACACGGAGGCAGTAAATGACCTTGGAACAAATAAACAATTAAATTAATCAATTATCTGATCAATGAATAATGAATAAAAATAGCTAAATAAAAAACTGAGAAAAGGTTCGAATCAGGGCGGAAATTTGTTCAGGTGTGGAGTAGAGAGGAAGAAAAATGAAGAGGGTAGACAGGAGTCTCACGGGTGAGAAGACGGGAAGAAGGGAGAAAGCGAGGGACCGAGTCAGAAAAAGACAGAAAGAGAACAAATGAGTGGAAGAGGAAGAAGGCAGAGGAGAGGGGAGGAGAGGAGAGGGGAGGAGAGGGGAGGAGGGAAGGAAGTGGGGGGGGGAGATTCCCGGCCAATTGGCAGAACACATCGAAGTTGGGGGAGAGGGGGAGGGGGGGCGAAAGGAGAGAAGACCAATTGTCAAATTAGATCAAGTGTAGGGGAGAGGCAGAATACAGAAATCAAAATGGCGTTGTGCTGCCCCGTTCGATGATGAAAGCGAAGACTTTGAAGAAAATGAGGGCGAGGAAGAAGACGGAAGAACAAGAATATGAAGAACGAAAAGAGGAGGAAGAGAAAAAAAGGGAATGCAAGAAGCAAAATTGAAAAAAGAAGAGGCTGAAGGAAGAGGAAGAATAATACATACAAAGAGAGAGAGAGAGAGAGAGAGAGAGAGAGAGAGAGAGAGAGAGAGAGAGAGAGTGAAAGAGAGAGAGAGGTGGAGCCTGGTTGGTGATGACGGTGATGATGCGAGTGGTGTTGGTATCGAACAAACATCACTTCAGGCTACACAACCAAATGATCTATTGTTGGTAAATGGTAGCAGTGATGTGTTGTCAAGTGGTGTACACAGTGGAAATGGTGGCAAGTGGTGTACAAATATACGGTGGCGAATGGTGGCCGTGGTGGTGATACATGGTGAAAATAGTGGTGGTGAGTGGTGTTAATGATAAGTGGTGGTGAGTGGTGCTCATAAGTGGTGGTGAGTGGTGTTATAAAAATGGTGGTGCTCATCAATGGTTGTAAAGACAATGACGTGCGTAACTCTTCTGGGGAAAATTGGAAACGACAGCAGTGGTGCAAGATGGAAGCGATAGTAACGGTGCAAGCTGGAAATAACAATATTAGTGAGAATTGGAAATGACAGGTGTTAGTTAAGCCAAGACAAGGCAGAAAAAATGGTGTTGGAAATCCGACATGACAACTGTCAAATTGGTTGGGTTTCACATAGGAAGGGAGGGAGGGAGGGAATGAAGGAATGTGTGTGTGTGTGTTTTACCTAGTTGTATTTTGCGGGAGGAGAGCTATGCTCGTAGTAACCCGCAGTTGTATCTTTCCGCATCCAGTTCTTTCTTAAAATCATGTATAGTTTGTGTGTGTGTGTGTGTGTGTGTGTGTGTGTGTGTGTGTGTGTGTGTGTGTGTGTGTGTGTGTGTGTGTGTGTGTGTAGAAGAGAGACTTAGATGGATAGAGAAGGCAGTCCAGTTTAAAAAAGAGAATGGTGTGTGTGTGTGTGTGTGTGTGTGTGTGTGTGTGTGTGTGTGTGTGTGTGTGTGTGTGTGTGAGAGAGAGAGAGATAGAGAGAGGTGGGGGGTAGGGGGGCTGACGAAGGCTGGCATGGGCCTGAGGGGGCTGTAGCCACCGCCATCAGGAGAGGCCTCTGCACTCCCAAGTTTTCTTCCCACCTGCTGCCGTTATAAATATTTACCTCCCTCCTCTTCCTCTCCCTCCCTTTATCAAAATATCTTGACTTCAGATATTGACAATCTTTCTCTCAATCCCTTTCGTACCGGATAGGACCGTTGTCATTTTAGTATGTCTGCCGTCAGGCGATTTTATTAATATCTGTGGCATCCTTTTGCCGGCGATAGGGTGAGAGCTTGTTTTGATTCAGCTCTTCTGTTCCGGGTGGAATGTCTCTCTTTTATTGTGATTTCATTCGTTACCGTGGTAACTCCCCCCCCATCTCTTCTCCATAGTTTTCCTTGACGAACGCCAACCAACCCTTCCCTTCCTCTTCCCGTTACTGTTTCTCTTCTGTTCCTGTTCCTACACTTGAAGACTCTCTTCCATTTCCTCTTCCTCTTCTATATTTTTCTCCCTTTTCCTACCACTCTTTTTACTCTTTCTATACATCCTCTCCCTCTTCTTTCTCGAAAACCTTTCTCTCCTTAAAAATCCCCACCACCACTCTCTCGTCAAATCCCTTCAGCTCTGTGCCCCGTGTACACACGCCGCAGCTACCGCCGCTTCCTCCTTTCAGTTTCTTCTAAAGTTTTCTTTTTCCCTTTGTGTCTCGGTTGACCCACTGCACCTTAACCACCAAACCCCACCCACCCCTTCACTCCACTTTGAAAGGAATACTGAAGAAGGATACGATGTGCACCCAGCAGTCAATCTCCCCCTTTAAGAAAAAAGGAAGAAAAAGGGAGAAATATATACATATTATATATATATATATATATATATATATATATATATATATATACCCATAATACATATGTGCATCCATGATACATCCATACATATACATATACTCGTTATGTACATATCACAAAAATGAAATACCAAACGTTCCCGTCTACCATGATATTTTCAAGGTACAAAGTATATTACACAGATTAAGACTAGTATTATATATATATATATATATATATATATATATATATATATATATATATATATATATATATATACACACACAGAAAGAGAGGGACGTTTATATACTTTTCTTAATATGTATACTCTACTCTGAAAATGCAATTGTAGGCAAAAACGCTTGGTTTCTCTGTTTTACATTTTCCATGTGGTGATCTGTACATTTGTGAATTACATGTAGAAGTGATTTTTTGCTGCAATATATATGTATATATATATGTATATATTATATACATATACATACACACACACACACGTATGTACAAACTTACGAACACAAACAATCCCCTGCCACATAAGACGTACAGCCATACACAAACACGATGCAAATAGACGGTCATACAAAAGCGGCTACCTTCCAATGGGCTGTAAAAAACGGAGACGCTTAGAATCTTCTTCAGTTTCGATGGTGTGGCGGCAGTACATGAAGAGGAGGAGGAGGCGGACGAGGAGGAAGAGGGCGAGGAGGAGGAGGACGAGGAGGTAGAGTCGGAAAACAATAAGAATTAGCAATGCAAATGTGGAAAAATAAGGGAGAGGCGGGATGGAGAAGATTTACTAAATGAAATATGGGCATTCGTGTCCTACCTCTCCCCGAGCCAAAGAATAAAAGTTCCTTAACGGGAAGAAAAAAAAAAAAAAAAAAAAAAAGAGAGAAACGAAAAACACAAAGGCGAAATAAAACTATAAAGAAAACAGAAATTAATAAATAAACAAATAAACTCGTTAATTCATTCATAAGTATATTTATAAATAATTATATGAATGAATAAATAAAGATAATTTAATACGTAAATATAATATAAACAAGTACATGAATAAAAACTAAGGGAGAAGAGCCAAAGGAACCTACTCCACTAACATTCCAAAAAGGGCGTAATGCCATGAAACGACCATAACAAGACCCCAATGGGAGGCTGCAAAGGCCCTGTGACGGCTCCCCTGAGGAGCTGGAGGAGGAGGAGGAGGAGGGAGCTGGAGGAGGAGGAGGAGGAGGGAGGAGGAGGAGGAGGAGGAGGAGGAGGAGGGAGGAGGAGGGAGGAGGAGGAAGGAGAGGAGGAGTAGGGACCACAAACGCCCCCCGCCCACCACGCCCGTGAGCTCAAGGGTGACCCAAGCAGAGTGTGAAAAGCGATTTAAAGCCGTGGGCGCTTTTCCAACGCGAAGACTCACCCGACCATAGCTGTAGTAGATTTCTTTCTTTCTCTACGGTTCCTACACAGCATAAATTTTCCTCTTATTCCGCCCAGAACAATAATTTATTCACTCGCTCACCACCATCCTCCTGTCAAGCTTCGTTATCCCTCCTCCTTCCCCCCCTTACTTCTCCCTCACCCTCATCTCATCCTTTACTCCCACCCCCTCCTCCTCTTCCTCCTCCTCCAACTTGCTTCTCAGGTATATCCTTTTGCACGCGCATGAAATATAAGCTTCCTTTTTCTGATATGACCCTCTATCTCCTCGCCCCCCCCCCTACACCCTTGCCCACCTTCAAGCTCCACCTCCGTCATGGCACCTCATTAGCCGAAGCAGCGTGGCAGCAGACTCGCTCAGGCAATGTAGTGAAGCTCGGCGGGAGAACACCGTAGATTTAAACCAAGAGGTCCTACATCCAGACCCATGGATTTTGTTTTTTTTTCTTCTTCTTCCACCTCTTTCTCACTCAAGTTTACTGGACGTTTCTCGCTCCCGCTCCCACTCTCTCCCAATCTACTCCTTCCTCTCCATATCTCTCCTTATCTTTCTCCCATTGCCTCTTTTTCCTCTCTCCTATCCGCTCTCGCTTGGAGTCTGCCACACTTCACCTTCCGACCCCGTTCATCTCTCACCTCTATGGCACTCCAAGTTTTCTCGAGTGTTTTTCCAATATTATTATTCGAGAAAATTCTACACCCATCCTTCGTCTAATTCCCTGCGGGATCTTGACAAACCCGACTGGCGCGCGAAGATCATAAATCATTACCGCCCTTTTCCCCATTTTATTCTTCAGATGAAGTCTTCAAATAAATACACAATTAAAAAGGAAACGAAAATGGATAAACAAATACATATACCATCAAAGATAAAAAGAAATACATAAATAATATCAAAAGGAGCCGTGGGAGAACGGCGTGGCTTAGCGTTGCCGAAGTGGGGGGTCCTGGACACGAGCAGGAAGAACAATCTGACGGGAAAGAAAGGATCCACGGGAGAGGCCACAAAGGCAGAGATGCTATCTAGGAACCCAAGACGAAGGAAATCATAATTATACCGTGAGGGTCTTCGGGAGAGGAAAAGGGGTCTGGAATCGGGAAGATAAAAGAGAAAGACGAAGAGGAAGTGAAAGTGGAGCGGGAAGAGGAGGGAAAGGAAGAGGAACAAGATGAGGAGGACGAGGTGGAGAAGGAAGAGGAAAAGCAAGAGAAAGATGGGAAAGGAAGACGAAGAGGAAGTGGAGGAAGAAGAGGAAAAGGAAGAGAAAGATAGAGGTAGAGGAAGACGAAGAGGAAAACGAAGAGGAAAACGAGGGAAAGAAAGAGAAATATAGAGGAAGAGGATAAGGATGCGGAGGAGGAAAAGGAAGATTATAAGTGGATAAAGAAGGCGGTGGGCTGGAAAGGAGAGCTGTGAGACCCCCGGGACCCATGGAATAGTAGGGAAGACGGAAGAGGGAGGAGGGAGGAGGAGATAGATGGCAGAGGAGGGGGTAGAGTAGTGAGGAGGAGGGAGGGGAGAGGAAGTAGTAGTTAAGGGGAGAAGCATAGGAGAGGACGAGGAGAGGTAGGAAGAGGAAAGGGAGAAGTAAGAATGGGAGGAGGGTAGGAAGAGGAAGAGGGGAGAAAGGAGGAGGGAGAAGATGGAGGGGAGGAGTAGAGAGGATGAGAAGGCTGGAGGTGGAGGGAAGGAAGGAGAGGGGAGAGAAAGAGAACAGGTGGGGAGCAGGAAGAAGAGGAGTACACCACAAAGGTTTGAAGAGCGATGAAGGAAAAGAGCTTGGCACTGCTGAATGGAGCCGGAGGCTTGAGGGCGGTGCCGGGGCAGAAGAGGCGCAAGAGGAACCTTGGTAAACAAGGAGAAGGAATCAAAGGTGGGAGAGAGGACACGGGTTGAACGGGGATGTGTGGAAGAAAAACAACAAATAAACAAGTAGTAACAATAACAAGAATAATCTAATAATGATAATAACAACGACGGATATAAGTAACAACTACAAAATGCTAGCTACAGACAGGATTACAAATTAGCAATGACAACCACTGAAATTTTAATTTAACGAGGATGTGGACCCGAGGGAGAAGCGATAAAGACATTGACATAGGAGGAAGAAGAAACAGAAGAAAAAAAGAAGCGAAAAAACAGAAAAAAAAAATACGAGATAATAAAGAGGACAAGAAGAAAATGCATGGAACAGAAAAGATTTCCTTGGAGGCAAGGAGGAGGAAGCAGGATAGAATGAACAGTAAAATGTATTACGGAGAGAAAGTAGAAGAGACCCTACGTAGTAAAGAAAAAGGAAGATGTGGAAAATCACTTCCAAGGAGGCAAGAAAGAAGAAATATGAAGAGAAAAAGACAGTAAAATGTAACAAGGAGAGAAAGCAGGAAGCAACTTTAGTACGTGGTAAAGAAAAAGGAGGAGGAGGAAGAGGTGGTGAAGAGGTACCTCGTCACGTGTAAAGCTGAGATCTTGGAAGAGAGTGAGGGAGAGATACAACGAGGAGAAAACGGGGAGATAGCTGAGATAACAGGTCGGCTGCTGGAAGATACCCGAGAGGGCGATAGTCCCCCCCCCCTCAAACGACATGAGATAAGAAGGCGATTGTGGTCCGTTGAGGTCGGAGGGGGGAAAGGACGCGAGAGGTAGACGAAGGTAGAAGGACAAAGAACAACTCGAGGAGGTATAGGCGGGAAAAAAGGGGTAAAATAGGAGGGCGAGTAGGAAGGGGAAAAGGACGAGGAGGAGGAGGAGGAGGAGGAGGAGGAGGAGGATTCTCTGGCTTACATGGACAGGGGGTGGGGTTGGGGTTAGGGCGGGGCTGGATCTCATCGCCACCAGAGAGGTTTTACGTCCTGAGTCGCCTAATGAGCTCGCGTCGTGCATTTCATTAAGACCTTTAGTCTTCGTTCCTCAAGAGGCCATATTTCCTCACGGCACGCATGATTTCTTCACAGTACTCTTCCCTCCTTTCTTTGTGATGATGAGTTATTCGTCCGTTATGCCTCCTACTTCATTAATACCGCCATTACCTCAGTTACCACTACCAACTCTACGAACACAACTTACGAAAATGTACTATCACCATGTACTCTACCATTGTACACCAGTGCCCTGCGCACCATGACTAGTACCATCATTCCCACCATATATACCACTATCCTGTGCACCACACATACCATCATCACCACTTCCGACCATCACTAACAACAACAATAACCCCTAACCACCACTATCATCACACCCTCCCCTAATTCTAACACCCCCACCCCAACACCCAAATTACCGTGATATGGTTTAACGTCACAAACTCCCCACTTAACGGAAGGCTAGGACGGTGCTCCTCACTGAGGACTTTGTAGCGTGGAATTTAATGAACCATGCCCTTGGGTCAACTTCGCCGGTGGCAGAGTTCGAACCCATTACCGTAAATTGGCTATTCACCTTTCACTTTATTTGCCGTCAGGCGATTTAATTCATTCCCAGATGTACGGAAGTTAGTGGCGCTAAAATATCAAATCTTAAAAAATTCTCGACTACTGAACAAACGATTCAAGCTTTGTGTCCTATTTGGAGACTGCCGTCAGACGATTTTAATCAATACTGAGACCCCATGGAGATAAAAAGGCCTAATAAAATCGTCAGACATTAGCCATAACAAAATATATGCAGATATCGTACCCAAAGCACTCATCTTCCTCCAAGTCAAGAGTCCTTCGCCAACCGCCCACCGCGCCCCTCCCCCGCCGTCCGTCCGGGCACCCCATTCTGGCATCCACCAAGTCCATCAAATTTTCCGTTTGATTCCGCTCTCCCAGTTCACTTTGGGCGTAGATTGCCATCGAAAATAAACCCTTCCCAGACCAAAATATTCCTTTCATCTATTTTCCTTTTTGGGAGAGGGAAAAAAAAAAAAAAAAAAAAAAAAAAGTAAAGAGGCACTATCCTCTGTGAGGAATAGGTCGTGGCGTCCAACTGAATCATATAATTTTTCTTATCGAGAATTTTCAGGCTATCAAGAATACTTTTATAACCAGTTTCAAGCTATGAGACTAGGAGAGTATGAAACAGAATTCATGAGCATACCTCCTTTACTGTGTACTAAAATTAGGTAAACACACACACACACACACACACACACACACAATAACATGTATTTTCAGTTCTTTTATTTTTGTCTGCAATATGGGGTTCAAGTATGCTTTATAAGACATTCACGGATTTAAGAAAAAGCAGCATTTTTATTTGTATTTTTTATGCACATAACAAGAAACTCGATCTTGGAAGTGAATTTACTCGATTTCAAGTAAAACTGCAAAGATATCCTATTTCTCTAACCTTTCTATATACAAGTAAATAAATATAAATGATAATTACAAAAAAAAAAAAATAAACAATACAAACATAAAATAAAAATATACATATATATATATATATATATATATATATATAAAACATATACATAACATATAAAACCAAGGAGTAAAATCAAAGAAAAGATAAGTCAAATAAATGAACAAAAGATAAAAAAGATAAACAATTAAAATAAATCAACGACTCTGACAATATATCTCCCATCGGGATTATCATTTATCTTTTCCTCTCAACATCGACGTCATTGGACATGACGCTTCTCCCCTGCCCCCTCTCCCTCCCCCCTCTCTCTCTCTCTCTCTCTCTCTCCCTCTCTCTCTCCATCCTTTCGCTACGTCTTATACTTCTAATCAGCCTGCCAGCAAACTATTCTATTCGTTTGAAAGAAGCCCTTTTTCCATAATCTAAGTCTTACCGCGCTCTCTAACCTTCTCCTAACTCCCTTCCCGAACCCCTCCACCTCCATCCGCCCACCCGCATCCACCCGGACGAAAACAAAAGATAGAGGACGCGAGACTGAATATAAATACTTCAAGTTTTATCACCAAGTCAAGCGTTAAGGCAAGAATAATGAGGAGGATGAGGATGCAAAGGAAGAGAAGGAACAGGAAGACAAGGAAACGAAAGGGAAAAAATAGTGAAAAAAAAAAAAATATGATGACGACGACAACGACGAAGGCAAAGAATGTACGTGGGATCATTTAGTCTCGTTGTGTGTTCTTCCACAAGGTTCAATGGGTCCTTTCTAACAAGACGAAAGGAAAGGACGAGAGGGAAGGGAAGGGAAGGGAAGGGATGGGAAGGGAGGAAGGAAAGAAAGAGAACGAAGAAGGGAAGGAAAAAATTGTAAAAGAAGGAAGGAAACGAAGGGAAGGAAAAGGAAGGAAAGAAGGAAGGGAAGGGAGGAAGAAAAGGAAGAAAGGGAACGAAGAAGAGAAGGAAAGAACGGAAAAGGAAGGGAGGAAAGGAAGGGAAGGAAAAGGATAGGAGGGTAGGAAAAGGAAAGGAGGGAAGGAAGAGGAGGGAAGGAAGGAAGAGAAGGAAAGAAAATGGAAGAAAAGAAGGAAGGAAAGGAAGGGAAGGAAAGGAAATAAGGAAGGGAAGGAATGGAAGGAAAGGAAGGAAGGGAAGAAAAAAGAAGGAAGGGAAGGAAAAGGAATATTTTTGGCATGAAATCCTTGACGTCATGGCAATGCTTGGTCTAGCCAGCTAGTCAGCCAATCAGTCCTCACAGGCACTCTCAACCTGACAACTGATTAAGATGACTTCTCAAGAAGTGCCCCGCCCCAATACGTTCTTCCCCTCCCCCCTCTTCCCCCCCAATCGCCGTCCCGCCCCTTTCTCCTAATCCTAGCCCCCCCACCCCAACCCCCCCACCTAACGCTCCTGTTAGGGACGCCCGATAGGCACTGTACAATTGACAGACAGAAAGGAAAGGAAAATGTTTGTTTGTGGGTTCGTGCGTTTCATAACACCATCTACGTCATGGACTCCTCCTCCTCCTCGATTACCACAATGCCAAAGAGTTTACTGATATTTACTACGACTCAGCACACTCACCACGCATTTCAAACCAAAAATGAATTCTGTTGTCTTCTCTGCCAAGGACTATTGGCGCAGCGAGGATAATGGTTCCGGCCTCCCTGCGCAACAGCTGTTGGCTGCTGTCTTCACAACTGAGGCAACAGTATAGGATACTATCAACACGAAAGAAAGATTACTCCTATAAAAATATACCAACCTACCTATTTACTATATTGTGTGTGTGTGTGTGTGTGTGTGTGTGTGTGTGTGTGTGTGTGTGTGTGTGTGTGTGTGTGTGTGTGTGTGTGTTTCACCATGGTCTTGGATCACGTGTTGGACTTGAGATCGACAGCTTTTTCCCTCCCAGAAGTTCGTGGCTCGTATATGACCGATCTATGGGTAATGCTGTGACCTTAAACGTACATACACCCCCAACTCCCCACCTACGAGAGTTTGAGTAACGACTCGCAGCGGAGCGGTACTAAAATTATTTCAGCTCTGGGCGGGATTCGAACCCTGACCGCCGTAGTGGCGACCGGGAACTCTACCACTGCGCCATCCGGTCGTGTGTGTATTCACTTGTATTCACTTGGTCTTTGGATCACGTGTTGGACTCGCGATCGACAGCTATTTCCCTCCCGGAAGAGAGCTCAGAGCTCGTAGGTCCGATCTATGTGTGCGTGTGTGTGTGTGTGTGTGTGTGTGTGTGTGTGTGTGTGTGTGTGTGTGTGTGTGTGTGTGTGCGTGAGCGCCCGCACATGGCATATACGTGTATTTTTTTCAAATTACAAGTCAACAGAAAAAATACACACTTTACCATATACAAAAAAAAGAAAAGAAAAAAAAGTTCTATCCACTATCTATCTATTCAACTGTACTTGAGACACCCAGACCCTAAATGACGAGTCCAGTCAAAGACAGCGACACAAAACTACAAAGTTCTTCTCCAAAAACTGCTGAAACACTTCAAAAGGGAGATGGGAACCGGCAGTATACACTCATACTAACACCCGCAAACATTAATGACATCAAAAGCCACTTAATTAAATAACAAACTATCACAATGATCTGATCAGCAAAACAAATAGTTTTGGAGGATTGGGGAAAGGGTGACTGGCTGGGGGTGGAAACATGCTATCAAAAGCTTAATACAGTCCATGAAATATTCATATTACATACGCAAAAAATATTATTGATATCTTATTTTTTTATCATCATCATCATCATCATATTATACTATCATCACTATTATTTTTATATCATCATTATCACTATTATCATTACTATTATCATTATTATTACTATTATATATCACAACTCGCACAGTCTTCAGTTCAGAAAAAAAAAATATATTCTACCTAACGCCAGGCAACGTAACTCACTTTAGACATCTTACCCAAGGCGTCAAATAGTTAAAAACAATTACGATTAACCCCCTCAATCCCAGTAGCCCTATCGGATATTTCCTTATATGAAACCCAGACAGACTTTATTCTGATCAGAGATCTTCCACCAGCTGACGCTGAGGCTTCAAGACCAAGAACATGGTGAGTACTTCGAGGATCCTTCGAGTTCGAAGATGCCGACTCTCGAACTGCGCTCGCCAATGAAGATGAATATAAACTAATTACTCTAAGTCTCCTCCTCTCACTCCTCACTTTCTTCATACCTCCTGAGATACGAACTCCACAGTTAATGTGTTTAGCGTTCCTATCCACTCCTCAGTGCACATATATATACACACATATACACACCAAATTAAACATATACAGTACGTACACAGAAAATAATAAATTATAATACCTTATGCGAACACACACACACACAAACACACACATTCATACCATATTAAATATAATAACATACGAATACACACACACACACATTGTACATATGATATATACAAAGTATATTGTATGTACGTACGTATACATAAACACAAAATGTATATATATATAAATGCAATAACCTCTCCGCTTTTCATCCTTTTCCTATGATCACTCCAGCATTTATCCCAGCTTCAGGGCAACCTACGCTCCCCAACCAAAGCGAGAAAGAGCAAAAGAGAGTGAACGAGATGCAGACAAACGCAATAGTGCGGGTGGGTGCCCGCCAGTACATGATAAACCAGATGGAAGGTAACGCGCAGTCTCCCCCCTTAAAAAAAAAAAAAAAAAAAAAAAAAAAAAAAAAAAAAAAAAAAAAAAAAAAAAAAAAAAAAAAAAAAAAAAAAAAAAAAAAAAAAAAAAAAAAACACACACACACACACACACACCAAGAGGCTTCTTCCCAGCTAGCCAGGGCACCCATACCAGTTCCATCTCTTTCCGTTCCATCTTAGCTCCTATGGATGAAGGACCATCCCCACCTCCCGCCCACTACCCGGGTCAGAAACAATGCAGCAAGACACAGCACACCCACAGAGCATGGCTTCACCGCTTCATCTACATGAAGACCTGCCCTCTCGCCCTCCTAGCCTCCCTTAGTAACAAACTTCACACTACAACATCACCTCCACCATCACCGCACCTGATTGGCTGTCGCCATGAGTGTTCGCGACCAATAGCCGATAAAACACAATTATTACGAAAATATTGTATTAACATGAGGTTTATTACTGACACAGCCGCTGGGAGACCGGGGGGTGGGGGGTGGGGGAGCCGTTCTAACGAGTACCAGCCTTTGTTCGTCAATGCTACCGTACAACGCCCCCATAACTCCCAACTCCCCCCTCCCTCCAACTCCCAGCCCCCGCCCCCCGAACAAAAACGAACCTTTGGGTCATGATACTCCAAATATTCCAAGAGCCAACTCCATTAAGAGGTCTGGACATACCCCCACTGAAATCTGTCCCAACAATTTCAAATTTCACGCACGCCAGCTATAAATCTAAGTCAATTTGGGTGAGATTCAATTCTCCAGCCTGCCACCATCATACTCCCACACTCCCCTCCACTCCCCGTCTCTATCAAATCTGGTCTCCCCCTCTCACTCGCTTTCACTCCACTGAACTGTGTGTGTGTGTGTGTGTGTGTGTGTGTGTGTGTGTGTGTGTGTGTGTGTGTGTGTGTGTGTGTGTGTGTGCGTGCGTGTGTGTTTTCATGTATGTACACAGACACCTTGTATATCCATGGGCTGTTTTCAACTCCACGTGTTCCAGTGGACGCTTGGTTGCCTCCTCACCCGCTCGTCTCCCTTTAACCGTCAACCGAGTAATCACTTTACCGTGGCGTGTCATCATTCGAACCCGTGCCAAGTGCCACCTTTCCGTGCCACCTCGCCGTGCCACGCTACCGTGCCACGCCCAGACTCGTCCGAATGTGTTTACCTGAAACGGGATAAAAAACAAACAAGGAATTAGTCGTGCGGCCGTATATAATATAAATGGTGGACGCGGTGCTATTTCCCGCGGGACCTAGATCACATGAACGTTCCAATTTACACCCAAAACCCTTTCGTATCTGGAAGCAAATTTTCCTTTTCGTCTCCTCCTCTGTCCGGTTTCACACACTTCCTAAGCAACCCCGTTATTAAAGAAGGGGTTTAATATTTTCATAAAATAACATTCAGACAAGAAAATAATCCATAAAATACATTATAAACAAAAATATCACAATCAGCTATTCTATTACACACATGTATATTAACATCATAAATACTTAAAACTAAAATTTAAAGGCATTCCTAAATATGCCTACACACACACCAGATTTCATTACTGAAAAAAGTATTTCAAACAAAAGAATTATGAAAATTGTAAAACCGAAACGGTAACGTTCAGGACAAATGGGTCCGACCCATCACAGGCTGAGTTTAGAGTTTTCTCTACGATGGATGACGGAATAATTCCCGCGACTTTATGTCGAATGCTGTCTTTACAATCAAAGTATACATATACCTACACACACACACACACACACACACAAACACAATTATATATATATATATATATATAAACACCGTGTATGTGTTTGTGTGCGTTTTTACGGAAATATACATTACGTAAGCCTATGAAATGGGTGATGGGAATGAACAGACACCATTCACCTTAGCTTTACATTATTTAACCCAATCGCTCCTACTGACCGCCTTGTACATTTGACGTCTGCCGTCAGGCACATTTACTCAGCTGAAAAAAACCTCAGACGCGGCGAAAGAGAAAAATCCACTTGAAACAGAAAATTAAATACACGAATAAGGCGGATTTTGGGTGGACGGTAGAGTACCATTACCAGAAACGAACGGAATTACCCGGAGTTACCGGGAGTTACCGGGAGCAAGCCGGCGTCCCGGACCCCACGCACTCTCCGGACCCGGCGAGGTGACGGCGCGGCAACCCGAAATGGAGCCGTTTCTGTATTCGGGTGGAGGACTCGAAAAGAAGTCTATGGGAGCGGGCGGGCAAGCATTCTGATGACGCGCGCTATGAGAACGAGGAGGAGGAGGAGGAGGAGGAGGAGGAGGAGGAGGGGAGAAGGGAGAGGAGAAAGAGGACGAGGGAAGAGAAGGAAGTGAACGAATAAGGAAAAGGAAATGAGGGATGATGTAGAGGAAAAAGCGTGGGAGGAGGAGAAGGTGGGAGATGGAGGAGGAGAAGAGGTGGAGGAAGATAAGGAAGAGTGGAAGACGAGGATTGGTAAGAGAAAGAAACGGAAAATGAGGGAAAGGAGAAGGAAAAGGAGAAAGATGGAAATAAGAGAGATGGAGAGAGAGGGGGGAAAGAGAGAGAGGGGGGAAAGAGAGAGGGGGGGAAAGAGAGAGGGGGAAAAGAGAGAGAGAGAGAGAGAGAGAGAGAGAGAGAGAGAGAGAGTGTGAGAGAGGGGGGAGGGAGGGGGAGGGGGAGGGAGAGGGAGAGAGGGAGAGAGAGAGAGAGGGGGGAAGAGATAGAGGAGTGAAGAGACAGGGGGGAAAGAGAGAGAGAGGGGGGAGAGAGGGGGGGAAAAGAGAGAGGGGAAGAGGGAGAGGGGAAGAGAGAGAGGGGAAGAAAGAAAGAGAGAGAGAGAGAGTGAGAGAGTGGAGGGGGGAGGAACCGGCAAAAGAAATTTACGACGATTTTAACGATAATGATCACGACGATAACAAGACCACAGACGACGCAACTAACGCTCGTGAAGGATAACGACTGCATGCAGGACAAGGACAGTATGGAGAGAGAAAAATAGTTGGGAGTTGGTTGGTGACAAGGAGAGCTGGGCGATGAAATGGAAAGAAGAGTTGAAGAAGCGAAAGCAATTACACGAGAAGGGGACAATGAGATGTGTGGGGGAAGGGGGAGAAGAGGAAGGCGGGAGAGGAGAGGAGAGAGGAAAAATCAGAGCAAAAAGGAGATAAGGATAAAGAAAAAGCTATCATAACATGATGGAGGATGAAACAAGAAATGGGGCAGAAGGGAGCGCGTAATGGTGGGAATGGATTGTGGTGG
Source organism: Oratosquilla oratoria (assembly GCF_046742065.1). Lineage (NCBI taxonomy): Eukaryota > Metazoa > Arthropoda > Malacostraca > Stomatopoda > Squillidae > Oratosquilla > Oratosquilla oratoria. Next base: position 51,534,376 of record NC_134787.1, read on the forward strand.
GCAATAAATAGATAGATAAATAAATATATATATAAATAAATAAATAAATAAAAACGTAACGCGAATAGGGGAACGGGAGGAAGAGTGAGGGATGGAAAGAAAACGAGAAGGGACGAGAAAAAGAAAACGACTTTGGGAACGGGAGGAAGACGATGGAAAGGGAAGAGAAGAGATCAAATGGATACGAGAAGAGAAAGGAGAAATTGGTAACAAGACATTAAACAGAAGAATTGGGATTAAAAAAAGAGAGAGAGATGGCAAATGGTGCAAGTATACGTGTGTGTGTGTGTGTGTGTGTGTGTGTGTGTGTGTGTGTGTGTGTGTGTGTGTGTGTGTGCGTCACCACTGAAGGGGAGGGGGAGAAACCCCTTTAAAGGGGAAGCAAATGTTGGAAGGTATAGATGGCGAAGATAAGCCAGGAAGGGTATGCAGTGTATACAAACTAATACACAAGGGGAGAGAGGAAGGGGAAAAGGGAGGGAGACCACAAGGGGCTCTTCGGGCAGGAAAAGGAAGAGGGAACAGTGCCACGATAAGGGTGTCGATAAGTAAGTGGTGGTGCTGAGGGTAACGGTGTGGTGGTGGTAGTGGTGATGGTGGTAGTGGTGACGATGGTAGTGGTGATGGTGGTAGTGGTGATAGTGGTAGTGGTAGTAGTGGTAGTGGTAGTAGTGGTGATGGTGTAGTGGTGATGGTGGTAGTAGTGGTGATGGTGGTAGAAGTGGTGTGGTGGTGGTGATAGTGGTGATGATGGTAGTGGTGATGGTGGCATTGGTGGTAGTGGTGATGGTAGTAGTGGTGATGGTGGTGGTAGTAGTGGTGATGGTGGTAGTAGTGGTGATGGTGGTGGTAGTGGTGATGGTGGTAGTAGTGGTGATGGTGGTGGTGGTAGTGGTGATGCTGGTAGAGGTGGTAACGGTGTGGTGGTAGTGGTGATGATGGTGGTGGTAACGGTATGCTGGTAGTGGTGATGGTGGTAGTGGTGATGGTGGTGGTAAGGGTGTGCTGGTAGTAGTGATGGTGGTAGTGGTGATGTTGGTAGTGGTGATAATGGTAGTGGTGATGGTAGTGATGATGGTGGTGGTAGTAGTGGTGGTGGTTACGGTGTGCTGGTAGCGGTGATGGTGGCAGTGGTGGTAACGGTGTGGTGGTAGTGGTGATGGTGGAAGTGGTGATAGTGGCAGTCGTGATAGTGGTAGTGGTGATAGTAGTGGTGGTGGTAGTGGTGAAGGTGGTACTGGTGATGGTAGCAGTGGTGATGGTAGTGGTGGTGTCAGTGGTGATGGTTGTGGCGATGTTGTAAGTAGTGGTGATGGTGTTGGTTCTGCCGATAGAGTCTGAGTACGAGGGATAGAAGGGGAAGGAAGAGGAGGACGAGAGAAGAACGAAGAAGAGAAAGAGTTAGAGTAGAAGGACGAGGAGGTAGAGGACGAAAAGGTAGAGGAAGAGAAAGAAGAAGAGGGAGGAGGAAAAGGAAGAGGGAAAGGAGGAGGAGAAAAAGAAGGCGGAAGAGGAAGGAGGAGAAGGATGAGGAAGAGAAGGAAGACAGGAAGGAGTAGGAGGAGGAGGAAGAGAAGGAAGAGAAGGAAGACAGGAAGGAGGAGGAGGAGGAGGAAGAGAAGGAAGAGAGAGTGAAGGCGAAGAGGAAGAGAAGGCGGAAGAGAAAGAAAAGGAAGAAGAGAAAGCGGAAGAGAAAGAAAAGGAAGAAGAGAAAGCGGAAGAGGGGGAGAAGGAAAAGGAAGACGAGGAAAAAGAAGAGAAGGATGAGGAGGAGATGGGGAGAAAAAGGAAGAGAAAGAGGAGGAAAAGAATGAGGAGGAGGAAGAAGAAGAGGAGGAGGACCAGAGTTGGGAAAACGAAGGAAGGAAGGAAGGAAGGAAGGGGGAGGAGAGGCGAGTCAATAAAAGTGCGGGAGGTTCCATGTCAACACTCGAGTGTGGTGGTGTGAACCGCGGGCCAAGGTCAAGCCAAGAGCTCCCACTCGAGGGTGGAGGCGTCGAGGTCGAGTTTGCACGCAGGAGGAGGAGGAGGAGGAGGAGGAGGAGGAGGAGGAGGAGGAGGGAGGAGGAGGGAGGAGGAGGAGGAGGGAGGAGGAGGAGGAGGAGGGAGGAGGAGGAGGAGGGAGGAGGAGGAGGGAGGAGGAGGAGGGAGGAGGAGGAGGAGGAGGAGGAGGAGGAGGAGGAGGAGGGCGTTTCTTCTGCCAAGGGCACCGAATTAAGGCCAGGAACACCACGTACGTGTGTGTGTCTGTGTTTGTGTGTGTGTGTGTGTGTGTGTGTCTGTGTGTGTGTGTGTGTATGCGTGTGTGAGAGATTCACCATGATCTTGGATCACGTGTCGGACTCGTGATCGACAGCTATTTCCCTCACAGAAGGGAGCTCAGAGCTCATATATTAGCGATCTATGGGTAATGCCGTGACCTTACATGCACACACACACACACACCCAACTCCCTGCTCAGGAGAGTTGGAGTAACGACTCGGAGTGCATCGATACTGAAATTGTGTACAAGCTTTTCGTTCCCGCACATACGATATGGCAACACCAGTGATTTTTTTTTTTTCTTCTTCCGCTAAGACAAATGAAACGTAGGATAGCGTCACCAACTTGGGTAAAATAAATAAATTAATAAAATAAGAATAAAAAAATAAATAAAAAAACAAATAAACGAATAAAATTATAAACAAGTAAATATAAAAGCAAAATAATAAATAATTTAAAAAGCACAATTAAATAAAAACAAAAATAATTAGTAAATAAATAAATTGTAGCTCCTTTCTAATTAGGCTGACCATATTTACTCAGAGGTCTATTTCACTTTCACCTCTCTCAGATGTCTGTTGGGTGCCTTACTCGACCTCTGACCGCATATCAAGTTGACTCTTTCCTTTTTCCTCTCTTTCATCACCCTCTCTCTCTCTCTCTCTCTCTCT
>NC_134787.1:51542308-51554808 GCF_046742065.1 Oratosquilla oratoria
TATTCACTTTCTTCTGTTCTTCCAGTTCGTCTGGTGCTAGAGTCTTGATTTATTTTGAACTTTTCTATTGAATTACTCATTATCATTATCATTTTTCATTATCAACATTAAATTAACTTGTTTATTCTATTTATCCATTTATTTATATTTTGGGGTGAGATCTCTCCTGTGTTCGTCATGTTGCATTAACAAGTAACAAGTTTCGTTTCCCGTTTTTGGATCCAACTATCCTCCTTGGCAAAACGCAATGGATGTGTGTCTGTGGTTCACCATACCCTTGGATTACGTGCTGGGCTAATGATCGACAAAATATTACCCTCCTGGATGTCCAATGTAATGTGTGTGTGTGTGTGTGTGTGTGTGTGTGTGTGTGTGTGTGTGTGTGTGTGTGTGTGTGTGTGTGTGTGTGTGTGTGCGTGCCCATTCAAAGATAGTTTACACAAATACAGAAACAAGAGGACATAAAAAAGAAACTCAAAAAGGATAGTTATAGATCTGAAAAAGAATAGTTTCCCCACACAGAGTGGTGGATGTCTCGAACAAATTGGACGAGGCAACAGTGTTGTGCAAAAACTATACAAAAATTTAGGAACAAACTTGATGCTGAAAGATACAAAAAAACGGGTCACTACGAGCATAGCTCCCTTCCCATATAATACATACATACACACACACACCATGCACATAGGATAAACACATCAATACCTCCATAAAAAAAAAAATCCAAGTCTCTGAATGCGACCATACACGAAGCCACCACGACCATGACGCTTCATTGGTCCTTTGCAGCCTTGCAATTACAGAAATCTGTCTGGCCGTTGGGAGATTAAACTCTTCAACAAATACTAGAAACGGCGGGGAAAAGCGCAGCCAATAACCGAAAGGACCCGAGGAGCAGTGAGTGAGAAAAAAAGAAAGAGCAAATGAAAGAAAAAGAGAACAAACACAAATGGCAGATCAAAATGAGAATGATAATAAAGACAAGAGAATGAAACTCCTGAATTATGGTAAAAATTATATATGGCGTATCAAAGAGAAAATAACGAAGAAAAGAACAAGCCTCCCCTTCCTAATTACAACGGAAACTCGAAAATAAAAATCTTAATCGAATGCGATCGAAACAAAGAAAACGGGATGCGACGTCGATACAGCCGGCAACCATACACCATTTATCTAAACAAAGCGAAGATTCTCATCATCCGTATCAGGATTTTTTTTTTTTTTTTTAATGATCGGTGTTCAAATAACTTTTAAATTCCATTTCTATTCTCTCCTCCATAACAATTACAATTCAATAAAATCAGGAAACTAAAAATCAAGACAGAATAAAAATGTGATATTTGCCTTTTGTAAGTTTTTACATAAAACTTAATTTTTGTTCTTAATTACTGTTCTAGGAGTATTCTTTCAAAGACAAACAAATCTTCAGAACAACAAACCAAAAACTAAACATAACAGTCACGAAAATAATTCATTTCCTTGTTTAGATAAACGGAGAGCTAATTCTCAACAAGAAAGAGTGAGAGGAAGCTGGAAAGAGGGGGAGAGGGGAGAGGGGGAGAGGGGGGAGACAAGGCAGAGGGGAAAAGTACAATTAAGGGCCAGGAACGAGAAGAATGAACAGAGGGGGGAGGGGGGGTAGAGGAGAACAGAGGCGTTCCGGGTCAGAGAAGAAATGCGAGAATGGAATGATACACACACACACACACACACACATATATATATATATATATATATATATATATATATATATGTACAACACTGAATGGGTCCCAGTGACTAGAGATACATTTTTATCAACCACAATGCACTTTAATTCTAAGCCATCAACATCGGAAGAACCGTGGAGGCACATGCAGAAATTGAAACGTGGTACGCCCGAGGACTCGAACCACCGGCTGCGAGCACGTGACCAGCGACGTATTGACTTAGACCAATGCACCATCTTGATGGTGTATTGGTCTCAGTCAATACGGCACTGGTCACGTGCTCGCAGCCAGTGATTCGAGTCCTCGGGCGTACCACGTTTTAATTTCTGCATGTGCCTCCTTGGTTCTTCCGATGTTAATGGCTTAGAGTTAAAGTGCATTGTGGTTGATAATATATATATATATATATATATATATATATATATATATATATATATATATATATATATATATATATATACACATTCTGTATATGCAAGAATATATACATCATACGTCTTGTAAATACGTGCATACATATACATCGACTAAACCTTCCATACCTTTTCTCCAGGGTATTTAGAAATGCAATTTTTTTTTTTTTTACTACAGTTCCGGGAAAGAGTGGGAGAGGGACAGAGAGACAGAGATGGAGATAGAGAGAGAGAGAGAGAGAAATCAAGATAGAAGTCAGAAGGTGATTCCATTCTTGCACGAGAAGGGAGAACCGCCCCCCCCTCCCCGGCCATCCGACATTGCAATGGCAGAAATTAATTGCAAGCAACTGCAAAAGAAGAACCCCTTTTCATCCCACGTGGCAAACTGTACACTTCCCCCCCTCGGGTGTCGCCAGGCGATTTCATTCATCTCGGTGGCACTCCCTCAGTTGTGAGGGGAACCAAAACGCCGAGGCTGAAGATGAAGACGAAGAGAAAAAGGAGAATGAAGGGACGAAGGAGGGGAGCCGAGAGGAGATTATAGGTGAAGACAGTTGACGTGATAGGAGTGGAGATGTGAGGAGGAAGAGAAAGAGGAAGGAGGAAAAGGAAGAAGAGAAGGAAGAGGAACGGGAATAATTGGAAGAGAAGAAGGAAGAGATGGAGGTGGAAGACGAGGAAGAGAAAAATTGGAGAATAAGGAGGAGAATGAGGAGGTAGAAGATATGGAAGAGGAAGAGGAATAAATGGAGGAGAGGAAGGAAGAGGAGATGGAGGTGGAAGAAGAGGGAGACAAAAATTGGTAGAATGAGAATGAGGAGGACGAGGTAGAAGAGAAGGAAGAGGAAGGGGAAGGAAGAGGAGATGGAGGTGGAAGATGAGGAGAGAAAAAAATAAGGAGAATAAGGAGGAAGGGGTAGAAGAGAAGAAAGAGGAAGGGGGATAAGTGGAGGAGAAGAAGGAAGAGGAGATGGAGGTGGAAGAAGAGGAAGACAAAAATTGGGAGAATAAAGAGAAAGAGAATGAGGAGGAGGAGGAGGAGGAGGACGAGGAGGAAGAGGAGGAGGAGAAGGAGGAAGAGACGTAGAGAAATTGATGTATCGTGAAACGGGGACATCAGAAGAAAGGACACAGATAGCAGGAACAGGAGAAGGCGAGGAGTAGGAGGATAAAAATAAAAGCAGAAGAACAAAGGAGGGAGAAAGAAGAGAGAGGAGGCAAGAACGGAACGCAGGATATAAAGAGGAGAGGGGAGAAGAGAAATGGAAAAGGGAAGACGAAAGATGGAAGACCGCAGAGGGGGCAAAATAGAGGACGGATAAGAAAGAGAAGAGAAGAACGAGAAGAGGGAATAAAAGAAGAAACACACACAAACACACACAAACACACACACACACACACACACACACTACGGCGTTCTGGTTTCGAATCCCGCCCAGAGCTGAAATAATTTCAGTATCGCTACGCTGCGAGTCGTTACTCCAACACTCGTGGGCAGGGAGTTGGGTGTGTGTGTGTGCGTGCAAGATCACAGCATTACCCGTAGATCGGTCATATACGAGCTCTGAGCTCTCTTCCGGGAGGGAAATAGCTGTCGATCACGAGTCCAACACATGTGAATCACACACTCCATCTCTTCGGAGTAATACCGACTCGTAAGAACATAAGAATGAAGAAGACTGCAAGAGACCATAAGGCCTACACTAGGCAGTTCCATGTCCATGACTACCTGTCATCCCAATCCATAAAGTTGCCTAACCTTCTCTTAAAACAACGGACAGTTTAAGCGCTCACTAACTACATGGTAACTAAGTCTATTCTATTCGTTCACCACTATATCCTGTTAAACTAGTTCTTGCCTATTTCCTTCTTAAATCTAAATTTGTCCAATTTAAATCCATTACTCCAAGGGAAGAAGCGCTGGTTACGAAATACTTCGGAGTTTTCAAAGTCGGTCGAAGGGACCCCACCCACGGTACGATCTGGTCTTGAGGCCGCCGGACAGATCTGGTCGGGCCAGACCTGATTGGATCGTGTGTGTCGGATCTGACCATATCTGCCTGCCTGCCGGCCTCAAGACCGGGTCGTACCGTGAATGGGGTCCCTAAAGGCCCCGTGGTCCGTCCGTCAAGAAGTTCCCATCAGATCGGTGTCGCCAGGCGATTTTATTCTATCTCTCGCTCTCTCTCTCTCTCTCTCTCTCTCTCTCTCTCTCTCTCACACATACAATATCCATGTTGCTAACAAATTTCTAAGAATTTTTCTATCCGAGAGGCTTTGAAATCTCTACGAGTACACTTTCCATAACCAAAATATGTTTACAGTCTTCCTCCTCCTCCTCCTCCTCAAAAAAAAAAAAAAAAAAAAAAAAAAAAAAAAAAAAAAAAGATATATATATATATATATAAGATAAAGATAAAAATAAAAAGTAAAATAAAATAAAATAAATAATAATAATAACAAAAATGGATAAATAAATATAAATAAATAAATAAATAAAAAATCGTCAATTAACTCAATGATAAACAGTTTGTTGTTTATTTCACAACTCGTCTTTCACAGGTCCTAATGGATCCACTTTCACTTATACGTATCATCCTGCACAGCACGTCTGTCATGATATTGTTCCTTTAATCTTACTAAAAGCTCGAGTGACACAACGGGACTATTACGTACTGATGACTTCTTAATGCAGTCCACTTCACCCATCCCCATATTTCCATAATCAAAACAAGTCCTTCATTTTCCTAAAATTCACCTAAAAAATAAGCAGGATCTGTTTGACCCTCTCACGTGGTATAAAGACATCAACACGCTTAAAAAAAAAAAAAAAAAAAAAAAAACGCTGTTTAGTCCGCGCGCGTAATTCTACAAATTGTATTTTCCCCCTTTGTCATGGGTCTGCAATCGGCCTGAGAGCTCGACCAGTCAGGGGGATGCCGTCTACCTCGGTCGGGAAACGTAGTTCCATCCATCCATCCATCCATCCATCCAAAACGCGGTTCTCTCCAGATAATAATGTTTGGTCATGCTCCGGCGAAATTCTCTCGCATCCTTCTGGAATTACGGAGACTGGAAGGTCCGAATCCACACTGAGAAATAATTGTGTACGTGTGTGTGTGTGTGTGTGTGTGTGTGTGTGTGTGTGTGTGTGTGTGTGTGTGTGTGTGTGCGTGTGTGTTTCACATTGGTCTTTGGATCACGTGTTGGACTCGTGATCAACAGCTATTTCCCTCCCGGAAGAGAGCTCAGTGCTCGTATGACCGATCTATGGGTAATGCTTTGTGTGTGTGCGTGTGTGTGTACGTGTGTGTGTGTGTGCGTACGTGTGTTTGTGTGTGTGTGTGTGTGTGTGTGTGTGTGTGTGTGTGTGTGTGTGTGTGTGTGTGTGTGTGTGTGTGTGTGTGTGTTGTGTGTATGTGTTTAGAACGAGTGAATAATCGAGAGACTGAGGCGGAGGAAGAGGCGCTCGAGAAGAGGAGGAAAATGAGGAAGACTTGGAGGAAGAGAATGGGAGGAGAAAAAGGAGAGGAAAGAAAATTATAGGGAAGAGAAAGAAGAACAGAAGGAAGAGGTCAGGGATGACGAAAAGGAGGAAAATGATAAGGAAGAGAAGGAGGAGGAGGAAGAAGAGGTGACGAGAAGGAAAAGGAGGAGAAGGAGGAGAAGGGAGAGGAAGAGCAAGGGAAAGAGGAGGTATATAGTCCTACAAACAGGAAAGGATAACATAAACAACTTCCTCTTCCAGTCTGTGTCGAGGCAGCGACTGTGTTGGTCCTAATGGAGCAGAGGACGCACAGAACCAAAATTTTACGGCCGCATCGTCGTCATCCGTTTATCTAATCTTGGCGAAATGTCTCCTCTGCACTGCCATGCAAAAAAATTTCTTCTGGAAGTGTCAAAGATTACTAAATGACAGCACTCCAACCCACTTAGTCTCCTTATAACTAATTCAATAACATTTCGAAAAATAAATAGATAAAAAATAATATTATTAATAACAATAATAATAATAATAATAATAATAATAAATAACAATAATAATAATCTCTTTCTTATAACCTGAGTTTACGCTGCCGACACAAGAATGAGGTTAGGCCTAGATAGCAGGGCCAATGACAAGGAGTTAAGCAGAAGCGGCTTAGAAGAAAGGAGGTTAAGTGAAAAGAAAGTTGCCGAGGAGAAGTGGATTACACAGAGTCGGCGGCGGCGGCAGCTAGGACGAAGACTTGGAGGAGGTGGCTCACAGTCTCTGAAGAAGAGAAGGACGAAGAGAGAAAAGAGAGGGAGGGGGATAGAGCGGGGAGGGGGGAGAGAGGGGAAAGGAGGGGGAGAGGGGAGAGAGGAAGGGAGAGAGGGGAGACATGGGTCAGAGAGAGAGAGAGGGAGGAGGGAGGAAGAGAGGGAATGAAGAGAGAGGGAATGAAGAGAGAGAGAGAGAGAGAGAGAGAGAGAGAGATGGAGAGAGGGAGAAAGAGAGAAAAGAGATAGGAAAGGAGGGAGGAAGAGAGGGAAAAGAGAGAGGGGAGAGTGGAGAGAGGGGAGAGAGAGGGGGAGAGTGGAGAGAGGGGGAGAAGGGGAGAGAGAGGGGAGAAGGGGAGAAGGGGGAGAGTGGAGAGAGGGGGAGAAGGGGGAGAGAGAGGGGAGAAGGAGAGAGAGGGGAGAAGGGGAGAGAGAGGGGAGACAGAGGGAGCAGAGAGGGAGGGAGAGAAGGAAGGAAGAGAGGGAGTGAGAAGGGAAACAGCGTGAAGGGAAATCGGGGTAAAAAGTGAAGTGGGAAGTGGGAGGTGAAGGGCAAGTATGGTGAAGGGTAAGTATGGTGAAGGGTAAGTACGGTGTAAGGCAAGTATGGTGAAAGGCAAGTATGGTGAAAGGGAAATATAGTGAAAGGCAAGTATGGTGAAGGGCAAGTATGGTGAAGGGCAAGTATGGTGAAGGGCAAATATGGTGAAGGACAAGTATGGTGAAGGGCAAGTACGGTGAAGGGCAAGTATGGTGAAGGGCAAGTGCGGTGAAGGGCAACTGGAGTAAGGAGGAACCGTGGTCAAGGGATTGACAAAGATTAAAAAAAGAGTGAAGAAAAAAGAGAAAATAAAAAGAGCCTTAATGTAAGGGGAGATAGTAATAGGGCGAGTGATAGCTGTAGAAAAAAAAAAGAAATAAATTACCAGAGAGCTTCCCGTAAAGAGTAAAACTACACGAATACGGAATACGTAAAAGGAGAAGAAACAAAGAGAGCGAAAAAGAGCTAAAGAGAGCGAGAGACAGGGGGAGAGGAGGATAATTAATGAAGGCATCAAGGGGGCGCATTGCTCAAAGTCAATGGGTAACGCAAGGCAAACAATGCCGAATGTACGCAGATGTGGTGGACGCACGCACGCATGCACGCACGCGAGTGCAAATATCTCTACATGTTCCACGCAGGCGCATAGGGACGGGACTGAAAATCAAAGTTCTGTTAGCAAAGAGGGAGACTGGGAGGGGGGCAGGGGTTGGGGAGGGGGGGAGGGAAGGAGGGAGGGAGAAAAGAAGAGAGGGAGAGAGGGAGGAAAGGTGGGAGGGAGGAAAGGTGGGAGGGAGGGAGGGAGGGAGGAAAGGTGGGAGTGAGGGAGGAACGGTGGGAGGGAGGGAGGGAGGATGGGAGGAAGTGAGGGGGCAGGGAGGGAGGAAAGGATAGATGGAAGGGGGGAGGTAAGAAAGGAGGAAGGGAGGAAAGGAAGGAGGGAGGGAGGGAGGGAGGGAGGGAGGGAGGGAGGAAGGGAGGAAGGAAAGGAAGATGGCAAGGAGGTGGGGACGAATAAAGAGAGAAGAGAAGAAGAGATTCCAAAAACTCGGGCTGTTAATTAAAGATGTGACACTGCAGAAAACAACGGAGAGAAGGGGGAAGGGTAAGGGCGGGGAGGCGAACGAAACGTCGGCACCTCATTGTTTTGATTCTGGCTAACAACACACGATTACAAATTGATATACGAAAGGAAGAGACGGGTTAAGATAATTTATGTAAGAGAGGATTTGAGAGAAAGAGAGAGCGACTGAAAAAATAAAAGCTAAATGATGAAAATCTGGAGGAATGAGGAAGAGGAAGACAAGAAGACGAAATACCATCACAATAAAATTGCTTCTAAGTTGGCAAAAAAAAAAAAGTGTCTGTAGGATGGAGGGAGGACGGATGGATGGATGGAGGAAAGATGGAGAGATAAAAAAAAATGAGAGAAAGAGAATGGAGACAAGAGGTCGAATGTCGACACAGAGGGGGAGAAAACAAGAAGAGGACAAATCGAAACTGAGAAAAAAAAATATGGCGATGGGACAGAGAAAAGACGAAGGAAAGGACAGCAAAGCGATGGGAAGATGAAGCGAAAGAGGAGAAGGAAAGAGAAGAGAAAAAGGAGAAGGAAAGAGGAGAAGAGAAAGAGGAGGAGGAGAAGAGTGGAGAAATCAAAGGCAAAAAGAAACATAGAACTGACTTCAAAGAGGAAGACAAAGATGAGGAAAAGAATCGTGAGGACATGCAAAAGGAAGAAAATTCGGGGAAAAGGAGAGAGGGAGAAAGTGGGGAGAGAGACAGAGAGAGAGAGAGAGAGAGAGAGAGAGAGAGAGAGAGAGAGAGAGAGAGAGAGAGAGAGAGAGAGATATTGGGGAGAGAGAGATAGAGGACGCCTAGTAGTACTTGTAGAGGAAGAGAAAAAAAAAAAAAGTAAAAGAGCAAGAATGAAAAATAGAAATGCGAGTGAGGACCTACAGCGGAGGGGAGACGAGAGATAAAAGGGGGGAAGAGGGGAGTGGGAGGAGAGGAGGGGGAAGAGGGGAGGGGGGAGGAGGAGAGAGGGGGGAGTCCGAGGGAGGAATGTGCTCATGGGGTAATAAGAACGAGACGGAATGTAAACACAAAGGAAAAAGAGAACGGAGGAATAAGATGAAGAAGAAGAAGAAGAGAGGATGGAGGATGAAAACAAGGGGGGGGAGGGGGAATGCGAAGATGGGGAAAAGAAAAAGAGAAAAGTGGGGGGAGAAAGAGGAAGAGACGGAGAGTGAGGAGTAGGAGAAAGAGTGGGAGGAGACGAACGAGGCGGAGGAGAAGTAGGAGGAAGAGAGGGAGGAGACGAAAGAGGAGGAAGAGTGGGAGGAGACGAACGAGGAGGAGGAGGAGGAGAAAGAAGTGAGGGAGGAGGAGGAGGAAGAGAGGGAGGAGGAGGAGGAGGAAGAGAGGGAGGAGGAGGAGGAGGAAGAGGAATAGAGGGAGGAGAGAAGTAAATAATTGGAGAAGGGAAAGAGAAACGATGGTCTTGTAGAGAGCCAAGAAAGAGAGTACGGAAGAGACGACGTGGTCAGGGGAAAAGAGAGAAAGAGAGAGAGAGAGCGAATATATAGAGAAAGTCAAGTAATTGGAAAGGTGGGGGAGGGGAGGGGAGGGGAGGGAAGGGGAATGACAAGAGATGGAGCAATAAGGAGTTGGAGAAGGAAATGGAGACGAAGATGGACAAGAAGGACACAACACATCGAGAGGTGGGTAGCGGGGGGGGGGGAGATGAGGCTGGGGGGGAATGTATGGGGGGATGGGTGAAAATATACGTGACGTTGGGAGGGGAAGGTAAGGGGCGTGGGGAAGAGGAAAGGGGTAAGGGGTAAGGAGAAAGGGGTAAGGCGAAAGGGAAGGGGAAAGGAAGGGGAAAGGAAGGGGAACAGAAGCGTGGAAGAGAAGGTGGAAGGGGATGAGAGGGAGGTGAGAGTAAGGCAGACGAGAATAAAATAGTTCAGACAATAAAAGAGGATATTCATGGAGAAAAAAGGGGAGAAAGAGAGGAAATGACAAGATATCATAATGAGGAGAGAGAGAGAGAGAGAGAGAGAGAGAGAGAGAGAGAGAGAGAGAGAGAGAGAGAAAGAGAGACAGAGGGAGAGGGAAAAGAGACAGAGAGGTACGGAGAGAGGGAAAAGAGCGAGAGGGAGGGAGGGAGAGAGAGAGAGAGACGACAGGGAGGGGTCGAGAGAGAAGAGAAGAGAAAATGGAAGAAATGTGCAGAAATTTAACAAAAAAAAGTTGACGAGAGTGGAGTGAAAAGTTGAAATAGAACGGGAGGAAGAGGAAGAGAATGAGGCAAGCGAAAACGGGACAGAAGGAAAGGTAAGGAAAAGAGGAAAGGAAAGGCAAGGGGAGGTAAAGTGCACACACAAAATACTAACAAGAAATGAGGTAAATGGGTTGTGAAGCGAAAAAAAGAGCAAGAAAGAGCAAGAAAAAAGAGGGAGGAAAAAGAGAACATGTTGCAAGAGAAAAGAAGCAGAATGGATAAGAGAGTCGATAAAAAACGAAAGGAGAAGGCTGAAGAAATTACAATATTTCACAATTGCGTTTTGCAATATACATACATACATTATCCGGGATATACATACACACACACACACACACACACACACACACACACACACACACAGAAATACACACAGTTATGGTCTTGTTCACTTCCAATCGACCTCTATAACCATTCAGACATTTGTAAGCCATTTGCATGAGAAAAGACAGAGCGTGCGAGAGAGAGAGAGAGAGAGAGAGAGAGAGAGAGAGAGAGAGAGAGAGAGAGAGAGAGAGAGAGGAGAGAGAGAGAGAGAGAGAGAGAGAGAGAGAGAGAGAGAGAGAGAGAGAGAGAGAGAGAGAGAGAGAGAGGGGAGTGAGTGAGCGAAAGAAAAACCGAGAGAGAGAGCAAGTGAGTGAATGAGAGAGAGAGAGAGAGATGTGGACCAAAAGGTCTCCTGTCGGCATGCTCCGCCTTTGTAATCCTTTGAGAGAGAGAGAGAGAGAGAGAGAGAGAGAGAGAGAGAGAGAGAGAGAGAGAGAGAGAAGAGAGAGAGAGAGAGGCACGTAGTGGCCTTTCTGCACCACAAGTCCTGTTGCACTGGATGACAGCGTTCAACTTCCAATTAGGTACAATCATGGAGATGTCGCCATAATGTGAGGTCTATTACTGATAAACTCGTTGATATATTATAGTCGATGCACTCACCTGGCCCACGAAGAATTGTATGTCAAAGTCATCTTTTACATTTTATCTACCATTTCTATATACAGTAATATAGTTCCCTTTTTTTTTGTAAAGAAAATACTTGCAAAAGGAACCAAAAATATATTTGTACAACTCTGTTAAATGGTGGCTCAACTTGGGAAGATGTACGACGAGATGGAGGAAGATGAGGAGGAGGAGGAGGAGGAGGAGGAGGAGGAGGAGAAGGAAGAGAAGAGGAGAAAAAGGAGGAGGAGGAAGAGGAGGAGAAAAAGGAGGAAGAGGAGGAGAGAGGAGGAAGAGGAGGAAGAGGAGGAGGACACACATCCGTATTCAGGAAGGGATGAAAGGGAGCTTCTCTCTCGATTATTAGCTAACGCGAAAGACTCCAGCAATGCAAAAAATCAAAGATATCTGATCATTCTTTTTCCTGCTTTTTGAGATGATCAAATATTATCACATAACAAAATACTTTATTTTTCGAAAAGCTTTCAACCTCGTTTTTATTTTTCAACCCTCGTGGACAGTGTGACGTCATAACGGTCGTAACTGTACTCAAGAGTCGACATGACGTCACGTCGCTTTCAGACGTTCAAAGATTTGCGAACGATATGACGTCACTCGTAAGCTCTGCCCTCCCATCTCTACACGTAATGACTCTATGTACTAAGATATAAGCGACACTTACACTTGAACATGGCCCTTCGCTCCAGTTCTGAGAATCAACGACGAGGAGGAGGTTCGAGGTTATCCTCGATATTCGCCTTTTTATTTCCTCGTTCGGGCATCTGAGAGTCTACAAAGATTGGTGTAGTAAATGTGGGGACCTCAAATCTGTCTTACAGTAGTGATGGTAAGTAGCAGTAGTAGGAGTAGTGGTAGCAGTAGTAGTAGTAGTAGTAGTAGTAGTAGTAGTAGTAACAGTAGTTCCTGTAGCAGTAGTAGTAGTAGTTCCTGTAGCAGTATTAGTTCCTGTACTACCAGTAGTAGTAGTTCCTGTAGTAGTAGCAGTAGTAATGAAGAGCTGATTACGTTCGACCTCCTAAGTGATGGCGTTTAGAAATGGAAATCACTAGAGAGGAATGGATGAGGTTTACAGTGAATTCTCACTTTTCACTTCCAAGGCATCGGGTTCGATACACTTAAAGCAAAAACCATACAAAAGACCCTTGACTTGGATTAGACAGTATTTGATAAAATTTATAAAAAAAAAATTATACATTATGATATACTGAAGTCGTGTAGTTGTAATAGTAATAATATTGATAGAAACGGTGGATGTATTGGTGGCGATGGTCACAACCGTTGTTGAAATAGTAATAGTAGTGGAGATAGTAATGGCTTTATAATAGATACAGTCTCAAGGGTATAAGTAC
>NC_134787.1:51557308-51567308 GCF_046742065.1 Oratosquilla oratoria
AAGGAAACGGACACGACGCCGAAGAACAGAAGTGACCCTCGAGGTCCAGATCCTGTAATCAAGACTTCCCCCGGCGACCAGCGACCCAGTACTCTCTCCTCCCGGCAGGAGAGGACGTCGAGGAAGGGGCGGGGCCAGGGGCGGGGTTAGGGGCGGGGGGAGGGGGTGTCTCCCCGAAGGATGGGGGGAGAGGACGCAGACCCCTCGTATGAGACCTTTAAGTGTGGGGGACGACATACCCAAGGGAGCCGTAAAAAAAGAAAGATTAAAAAATTCTGGAAAAAAGGAAATAACTGTAGACATTAAATTACTCAAGGATGGAAGAAGAGAAAGGGGAGGAGACGAAGAAAGCGGAGGAGGAGGAGGAGGAGGAAGAGAGGAGGAAAAGGAGGGGAGGGGGAAGAGGAAGAGGAGGAGATGGAGGAGGAGGGCAAGGCAAGGATGGGAAGGTCGGGAGTGCACAGAGGAAGAAGAAAAATATAGAGCGGGGAAAAATAATAAGAGAAAATACACATATGCGACACAAAATTCGAATAAAACCAAACAAAACAAAGACGAAGATTAAAAAATAATAACGAGAAGAAAATAGAGCCTATGACCACGATACCCCGTGACGGAAAAAAAAAATATAGATAAATAAAAAAATAAAAAAATAAGTATGACGATGAAGATTTTAAAACAGAAGGCACGGGGCAGCTGTTCTACGTATACAAATGTGGAGGTAAGCGACCTATAAGCACATCCATAGAAATGCGTGCGTGCGTGTGTGCGTGTGTCCAGTTTGTGTATACGTGGATATTCACCTCATCGTATTTACTTAATTGCAGGATACAGAAACGAGCAATGCACGTGGGGCCCCGTCTCTTATTTTCCAATAATCATACTCGTATTTGAATATGTTTGTGTAGTTACTGACGAAAAGGTCTCTGTCGATATGCTCTTCCTTGGTAAACCTTTGTAAAACTATGGATCCAAGTGTGTTTGCACACACGCGAATACACAAACACACACACACAAAGAAACCCAGAGAATCTGATCGGGAATGCTGACGTCACACGAGAGGAAGGAAGGCCAGGTCAGGTCAGGTCAGCCAACAACGGCACGGAAGTCTTGTCGGACACCCGAGAGAGGAGAGAACTCCAGATAAGAAACGTTAAAAAAAAGGGGAGGAGTCTGGAAGGTGAGGAGATAGGAACTGTGAGATACTAAGAGAGACGGTAAGAGAAAGAGAGAGAGAGAGAGAGAGAGAGTAAGAGAGAGAGAGAGATAGAGAGAGAGGAGAGAGAGAGAGAACACCCCCAGAAAAGAAACTGAAAAAAGGGGGAGGAGGAGTCTGGAAGGTGAGGAGAGAGAAACTGTGAGATACTGAGAGAGAGAGAGAGAGAGAGAGAGAAAGAGAGAGATGGAGGGGGAAGAGAGAGAGAAAGGAGGAAGGGAAGAATCTGTTCTCACTTAAAACTTTGATGATTTCAGAACTTTGGGTGGGCCGTTATTGAGTGGGGGGGTGAATACACAGGGTCTCCTGGCGGGGGGGGGGTAGGGGGATTCAAATGGGAAGAGCAATATTTTACTGCCTGGGGGGCCTATGGGCGACCCACTGTCATGCCACTCTTATACACTTCTCTCCCAGGAATCTATGGGCGAGAAAGGGGAGCTAATCATGAATGATTTAAGGCAGAGGAGGAAGGAGGGAGGAAGGGGAGTGGGAGAGGGAGGGAGAGAGGAGGAGAGAGAGGGAGGGCAGAAGAGGGAGGAATATGGGAAATAGGGAAGAAAAGAGGGAGAGAGCGTGGAGAAAGAGGGAAGGAGATGAGGTGGAGAATAGAGGGAGGGAAGGAGGTGGGAAGGAGGGAAGAAATGAAGGAGGGAGCGTGAGGATAGAGGGAAGACGGGAGAGAAGCAGGGAGGGAAGTGGGAAGAAAGGAGGGAGGCAAGGAGAAAGGATGGGAAGGAGAAAATAATGGGAGAATAAAGGGAGGGATGGGAAGGAAACTTGGAAAGGGAAAAATGGGAAAGGGAGATGAGGTAAACGGGGAAGAAGGGAAGGAAGAAGAGGAGATAAAAAGAGAGAGGAAGAAGGAATGTAGGGAAGGAGAGAAGGGAAGGAAAAAGGGAAGAGAATGAAGAAAAAGGGAAGAAGGGAAGAGGAGGAAAGGTAAACGTGAAGGAGAGGAAGGAAGAGAAGGAGGGGAGGAAGAAAGGAAAAAGTGGGAAGTAAAGGAGGGAGGGAAGGAGGGAGGGAGGAAAAGAGACGAAAGTAAGAAAAAAAGAAGAAAAAAGAGAAAAAAAAAAGAAAAAGAATAAAAATAAATAAGAAGAAGAAGAAAAGAGGGAGAGATGAATCTAAGGGCGAAAGAAAAGATGGGGGGGGGGGGTCACCGAGGTTACAGGGGAACGTTAAAAGCAGCTCTCTGCCCAGGGAACGTCCCTCAGCCCTTGGGAACGTGAGGGAGCGACAGCAGGAGAAGGAAGGAAGCAAATGCTCAGGCTGATGGGAAGGGGAGGATGGGAGGGGGGAGGGAAGGGGAAGGGGAAGGGGAAGGGGAAGGGGGATGGGAGGGGAAGGGTGGGGAGGGAGAGAGCGGATGGGAAGGGGCAATCCACGGCCTCTGCTTCCGAGACCAGGAAATGGAGGAGGGAGAAAGAAGAGGAGGAAGAGGAGGAAGTGGGAAGAGGAGGAAACACCTCTGTCAACATGGAAATCATGGAGTTAGAAGGAACGCCGGAGTTGAGGTTGATCAGCCACTTACTCAGGAGGAAGAGAAAGAGGAGGAGGAGGAGGAGGAGGAAGGGGAGGAGGAATGGGAGAACGAGGGGAAAGGACGGAAAGGGGAGCGAACCCCAAATCTATGGGGACGTGAGGTGCCTTACCTAAATGGAAGGGGAGGGGAAAGGGAAGGGGGAAAGGGAGGGGGAGGGGGAGGGGGAGGGGGAGGGGGACGGGGAGGGTGAAGGTGAGAGGGAAGAGTAGGGGTGGGGGAAGGCAACGGGGGAAGTGAAAATGGGATATACGAGAGGGAAGGGGAGGGGGGGGAAGAAAAGAGAAAGGTATGAGAAAGGAAGAGAGAGGGGGAGGAAGAAGAGATGGAAGAGCACAAGGATGATGAGGAAGAGGAGGAAGGGGAGGGAAGAAATGGAGGAGGAGAAGGAAGAGGAGGAAAAGGAGGAAGAGGAGGAGGAAGATGAGGAAGATGAGGAAGACGAGGAGAGGGAGGGAGGGAGGAGGGTAGCTCGGCGAGCCTCATTACCACTGGTGGGGGTGGGCTTTTTGGGATGACCCAAGACAAGATGAAAAAACATCCACGCCGCCCCTGACATTATGGGCCACGCAAAGAGGGGTTGGGGTGGGGGTGGGGGGTGGTGGGGCAAAGGCGATTCCAATGGGAAATGGAGGGAAGAAGGAGAGGGGGAGAGAGGGGGAAGACAAGGAGAGGAGGGAGAGTGATGGAGAGGGGGAGGTAGGGGAGAGGGGGAGGTAGGGGAGAGGGAGAGGGGGAAGGAGATAGGGGAGGGAAAGACGTAGTGAAAAACAGAAGGAAAGGATAAAGGAGGAGAGGGAGAGGGAAGAGGAAGAAGAGGAGGAAGAGGAGGAGAGGTAGATAAGTATAGGCAGAGATTGATATAAAGAGTGAGATAGAAAGAGGGATAGAGAGAGAGAGAGAGAGAGAGAGAGAGAGAGAGAGAGAGAGAGAGAGCGAGAGCGCGCAAAGGGAGGGAAATTATGTGCCCTATTGAACAGCAGCATGAAAAAGGGGGACTGCCTAACCAAAGGGAATAATGGAATGGCGGTGGGGGGGGGGAGAAGGGAGGAGGGGAGGGGGGATAGGGGGTAAAGAGAGGGGAAAGTGGAAAGGGATAAGGAATGAGACAGGAAATCGAAGGTAGAGGAGGTCAGAACGCATTCAAGAGGAAAAGAGAAAGAGAGACAGAGAAGAGAGGGAGAGAGAGAGAGAGAAGAGAGAGAGAAGAGAGGGAGAGAGATAGAGAGAGGGAGAGAGGAGAGAGAAGGAGGTGAAATAAACGAAGAAACGAATGACACGGGGGAGGCGATGAAGATGGAGGCAAAGAAAGGACAAAAAATCAATAGACGAGGAAGAGGAAGAGACGCACAGTTGGTACGAAAAGTGTCGATATAAAAACAAATTAATGGAAAGAAGGGAGGGACGACAGACAGGAATGGAAATAATGAAACACAAATGTGCAGATGCAAAGAAGAAGCGAATTACGGCACAAGAAGAAGAAGAAGCTGAAGAAAAAGAAGAAGAAAAAGAAGAGGACGACGAAGAAGAAGAAGAGGAAGAAGAAGGAGCTAAAGAAGAAGAAGATGAAGAAGAAGAAGAGGACGAAGAAGAAGCTGAAGAAGAAGAAGAAGAAAAAGAAGAAGCTGAAGAAGAAAAAGAAGAAGAAAAAGAAGACGACGACGAAGATGAAGAGGAAGAAGAAGAAGAAGGAGCTAAAAAAGAAGAAGCTGAAGAAGAAGAAGACGAAGAAGCTGAAGAAGAAGAAGAAGCTGAAGAAGAAGAAGAGGACGAATAATAATAAGAAAACGATGAAGAGCAAGAAAAAGAAGAAGAAATATATTCTGGTGCCATTTTCATAAACACCTTTTATAGATTATAAAATTACCTATAACGTCACAATTTCACTCCTACATAATACACGTACCGTCTTGTTTACTCATAAAAGCTTTTACGTCTTGAAAGGTAATGTTCAAGTCACAAGACTTGCCCGAAGCAGTCTGGCCAGGATAAAATCACTCTGATGGTACGAAGCTGAAGACGCAAATCGGAACTTTTTGAATTTTGAATAATTTTTTCCATACCGCTTGAACTTCGTAGGAATTTGATATGTTCTAACTGACTTAAGCTTTATTCAGACACACACACACACATATACATGGCGCAGTTGGTAGAGTTCCCGGCTGCCACTACGGAGGTCTGGGTTCGAATCCCGCCCAGGGCTGAAATAATTTCAGTATCGCTGCGCTACGAGTCCTTACTCCAACTCTCGTGGTCGGGGAGTTGTGTGTGTGTGTGTGTGTGTGTGTGTGTGTGTGTGTGTGTGTGTGTGTGTGTGTGTGTGTGTGTGTGTGTGTGTGTGTGTGTGTGTGTGTGCGCGTGAGCTCACAGCATTACCCTACATGAGCTCTGAGCTATCTTCCTGAAGAGTAGTAGCTGTCGATCACGAATCCAACACGTGATCCAAGACTATGGTGAATCACACACATAATCGATTAAATGGCGCACCTCTTTCATTTCATTGACAGATTTCTGGAATTCTTCGAACTTTGTGAAAAGGTAATATTAATCTTCAACATCTTGTTTGACCTTTTGCTTCACAGGAAAAAAAATCCTTTCAATATGTTTTTTTTCCAACCAATTCCGTTCGTAGGAGAATTTTGCAGTTTCCGTTTGGCTTTCAAAGCCTCTTGTTCATTAAAAAAAAAAAAAAAAAAAAAAAAAAAAAAAAAAAAAAAAAAAAAAAAAAAAAAAAAAAAAAAAAAAAAAAAAAGGCACACTGGGCCGCATGGAATCAATGTCCGCATGTTACATACATACATACACACACACACACACAAACATATATATATATATATATTATATATATATATATATATACATATATATAGTAGAGGACAATTTTCTCCCTTATACAGGGGTAGCCGAAGTAAAATGTACCCTCACCCCACGCCCATTCATCGACCCCTGCTCATCTTAGCCCCTAGTGGATGAAGGGACATCCCTTCCTCCCGACACACTATTCGGGTTAAAGGGAGTGCAGTGAGACATTGACAAACAGTTTTGTCATGGCGAGATTTGGAACAGCAGGAAATATGTCATTTTTTGTTTCGTATGAATCAAATATATCAAATTCTTAATAGTTTTCATAACAGCAGCGATGATTACAAAAGGTTTATTATCTTAGACAGTTTTTGATACAAAATCAACGTATTAGTGATATTAAGACAATTTTCTCTCTTTTTTTTTCAAAGTAAAAATATAATTTCATCTTAAATAAAAATAATTGTGAAAGCCTTTCCGGAAGCAACTATTGTTTATTTGTATATATATATGTATATATATATATATATTTTTTTTTGGGGGGGGGGCTACCGGTCAAAGATATCTCAACTCAAAAATAATGCTTTTGCTCGAATTATTTGTACCCTGAATGGCTTTCGTGTTTGTGTGTGTGTGTGTGTGTGTGTGTGTGTGTGTGTGTGTGTGTGTGTGTGTGTGTGTGTGTGTGTGTGTGTGTGTGTGTGCGTGTGTGTGCGCGCGCGCATGTTTCCAAATTCCCTCGCACAACCACCACCACCATTCCCACCATCACTATCACCATCACTGCCACCAGCAAGCAAGCAAAGCACCATTTCGCCCGCAAAGCACGAGTGAGCGAACGAGAGCGCTTTGGCACAACGTTTCGACGACTTCCATTAATTTTCGTCAGACTTCATCGAACATCAATACGCCGACGACGACGACGAACGACGACGAACGACGACGTAGCCGGAGCACAATCGCCACACACGAGAACTTCAAGTGGCGACGCCTTTGATGAGATCCCTTCCTCCCGCCTTCAAGGAAAATGGAGGTGGAAGAGAAAGAGAGGGAGAGAGAGAGATCTGAGAGAGAGAGGGAGAGAGAGAGGGAGAGGGAGAGAGGAGGGAGAGAGAGGGAGAGAGAGGGAGAGGGAGAGAGGGAGGGAGGGAGAGAGAGAGAGAGAGGGAGAGAGGAGGGAGAGAGAGGGAGAGGGAGGGAGGGAGGGAGAGAGAGAGAGAGAGAGAGAGAGAGAGAGAGAGAGAGAGAGAGGAGGAATTATGGGCGGGGGTAAAGGGAGTGGGCTTGGGGGTGGGGGAAGTAAGAATCGGATTTGGGATGGGGGAGTAAGGCGGGGGTGGAGGAAGGGGAGTAGGGAAGGGGGGTTGAGATGGGGAGGTAAGGAGGGTGCTTCGGGGGCTGGGGGCGTAGAGAGGAGAAAGAGGTGGGGGAGTGGAGGGATGAAGTATGGGTGAGGGAGTAAGGAGGGGGCTTTGGGAGAGGGAGTACATGAGGGACGTGGAGTGGGGGAGTACAGTGGGGAGGGGGGGAGGCCAATGGAGGGGATTTTGGGGTTGATGGGGGGGGAAAGGAAGAGAGCTGGGGAGGAAAGAGTTTACGGTAAGGGAGTTGGTAAGGGGGGGAGGGGCTGGGAGTTAGGGATGGGGGAGTAGGGAGATGGCGAAGGATAAGGGATGAGTTAAGGGCGGTAGGATATTGGTTCTGGATGTCACCTGGTGATTTTATTCAGAACAGTGACGTGGTCCTGTTATGTCTGCCGTCAGGCGATTTCATTCATCTGTGTGGCAACAGTCCTTGTAGTATGGCCCTTTACAGCCTTAAAAGCTTTTATTCTGGCTGCTCCAGGGCGATTTTATTAGTAACAAAGGATTATTTTTCTTTGTTTTTAATTTTTGTCTTATTTTACTTTCATTTATTTTCAATCTTAAGCATCGAAAATCCTATTTTGTCGGTATGTGATACCTCCTAATCCTCCACTCCCACTCTCCCTTCCCGTGGGAGGACTTGGGAGTTGAGGGAATGAGGAAGGAGGAGGAGGAGGACGAGCAGGAGGAAGAGGAGGAGGAAGAGGAGAAGGAAGAGGAAGAAGAGGAGAAAGAAGAGGAAGAGAAGGAAGAAGAGTAGGTGGAGGAAGAGGAGGAGGAAGAGAGGGAAGAAGAGTAGGTGGAGGAAGAGGAGGAGGAGGAAGAAGAGTAGGTGGAGGAGGAAGAGGAGGAGGAAGAGGAGTCCCGGGCTGCCAAAGGCTGTGTCCTCCCCCTGTCATTCTGCGTCCAATTAAAACTTCGGGGGGAAAAATTACACAAATGCAACAAAGAAAACGGGATGCAGGGTTTAAAGACCCTCCCATTCCATAACTAGACAACATTCGGAGCCTACAACCTTGAACTAGCTTAAACTAACCTAACTCTGATTAACCTAATCTCTAAACTTGGGGTTTTCACTATTCAAAGATAGTGTTCCTAGTTGCTTAGTTTACATATTTTCCTAAACAGGATTAAAAAAAAAAAAAAAAAAAAAAAAAAAAAAAAAAAAACGTTAGGGCCCTCTGGCCCTTCGTGACCACTTGCTCCCACAATAGGCCTGGAAGACCCTTTGGATGCAACATCAGTTGTAAGGATCAATGGAAAGAAATATCTCTTTTAGTGATGACTATGTATAACGCCAAAAAATTACATTAAAACATGACACAAAACAGAAAATCTAGGATTTGAAATACAACTAAACGATGAACATTTATATTCTGTACATTTGTATCTCGGTAAGACTTTCACTACTCTAGTGCTACACAATCCTTACACAAACCTTGAATGAATAAATAATAAAATATTACACCATAATTGCTAAATCCGAAGACAAAGAGTACATAACTGTACACAATTTCATTGCCCAATTTCACGAGATACAGCAATTTAGTACTTGAAATCCATTATAAAGACTCATTCTGTTTTCGTCACTTCGGTGGTGTAATTCAGGTTCGAACTTCATGTAAAATGCAAGATTCAGGCAACTCTGTCAAGTGGTGGAACATCGAGACGGCCATTTTTTTTTTTTTAACAATAAATAATTTTTTTTTTTTTTTTAAGTTTGGAAACAAATCTACCATTTGGACTGCGTACTAAACACACACACACACACACACACACACACACACACACACACACACACACACACACACAGTGGTGGAGTCCGCGGCCGCCACTACGGCGGTCCGGGTTCGAATCCCGCCCAGGGCCGAAATAATTTCAGTATCGTTAAGCTGCGAGTCGTTACTCCAACTCTCGTGGGCGGGGAGTTGGGTGTGTGTGTAAGACTACCCATAGATCGGTCATATATGAGCTCTGAGCTCTCTTCCGGGAGGGTAGTAGCTGTCGATCACGAGGCAACGAAGGTTACATGAAAAATGAGTTGCGGAAAGTACACATACACACGCGCACACACACACACACACACACACACACACACACACACACACACACGTACATATTCATACCTAAACACATACAAAAGACAAATAACAAATACGTATAGAAATAAAAGGTGAAAAATATAAATTATATAAGTAAAGGAAACAGAGATACAGCATAATACTAAAGTAACGATCCGCCTGTAGTTCCGCCTGCCAGCTGCCGTGACCAGCTGCATTTAAGATGGCCGCCCACCCCCCACCCCCGCACCCCGCCCGGTGCCTCGGCGTCCAAGAAAATAAAACGGGGGGGGGGGGGCATTCAGTACTTCAAAGTGAGCGATTGCCGGCGACTTGGCTACGCTTGGGAAAGAAGAGGAAGAGGACGAGCAGGAAGAGGAGGAGCAAGAGGAGCAAGAGGAGGAATAGGAGGAAGAGGAAGAGGGATAGGAAGAGGAGGAAGAGGAGGAAGGAGGGACAGGAAGAGGAGGAATAGGAGGGGGAAGAGGAGGAAAAGGGAGAGGGATAGGAAGAAGAAGAGGAGGAGGTGGAGGTGGGGGATAGAAAAGGAGAAATAGAAAGAGGAGGAGGAAAAGAAGAAGGGATAGGAGGAGGAAAAGAAGAAGGGATAGGAGGAGAAGGAGGAAGATGAGCTGGGATAAGAAGAGGAGAAGGAAGGGAATGAGGGATAGGAAGAAGAGGAGGATAAGGAGAAGTAATAGAAAAGGAGAAATAGGGAGAGGAGGAAAAGGAAGGATAGGAAGAGAAGGAGGAAAAGGAAGGATAGGAAGAGGAGGAGGAGAAGGGATAGGAAGAGGAGGAGGAGGGGAGGAGAAAGACGAGGGAGATAGAAGAGGAGAAATAGGAGGAGGGATAGGAAGAGGAGGAAGAATAGGAAGAGGAGGAAGAGAATGAACGGGAAGAGGTGGATGAGGGGGAAGAGGAAGAGAAGGTGGAGAAGGAAGAGGTGGAAAAGGAGGGAGAATACGAGGAAGAAGGAGGAGGGAAGGAGGGAAGGAGGGAAGGAAGGAGAGAT
>NC_134787.1:51569808-51612308 GCF_046742065.1 Oratosquilla oratoria
TCCGTACCGGGTGGTACCTTTCCCTTAATGTGGATGTCGCCAGGCAATATCATTCATTATGTGCGCGTACACACACACACACACACACACGTATATTTCCAACTGAAACCAGAGATGCCATCGCATCACACCCACCACCCACGTCCACCCACGCCCAAACCCACCATCCGCCGACCCACGCCCGCCCGCTCCGTAAAGGACAAAATCCGAGTTCGCTCCAATGCAGTCACTCCTCCGCCGGGTTCCTCTCGGGCTTTGAGGGCGACGACGAAACTCCGGCGCCTCTACACCTTGTGTCGCCGCTTTGGTCCCTTTCATCTCCAAAGGCTGGAGGGGGAGGGGGAGGGGGAGGGGGAGGCGGGAGGGGGGACTGGAGGAGGGAGGAGGAGGGTGGGCATGGGGACACACAGGTGGATGAGAATGTGAGGTGGAAAGAAGACGGTGAATACTTGGGGATGGGGGAAAGAAGCAGAAGCTGAGGATGAGGAATAGGAAGAGAAGGTGGGTGAGCAGGCGGTGGAAGAGGGGAGGAGGAGGAGGGGGTGAGGGAGAAGGAAGAGGAAGGGATGATGGAGGAGGAGGAGGAGGAGATGAGGTAGGAGGAGGAGATTAAGGAGGAGGAGAAGGAAGAGCAGGAGGAGAAGGTGCAGGAGCAAGGGGAGCAGGAGGACGAAGTAAACGTAAAAGTGGAGGGATAGGATAAAGGAGAGGAGGATAAGCCTGACATGGAAGGTTGGGAAAAAGATGAGGAAGATAACCAAAGATAAACAGATAGAGACAGAGAGGGAATGAGAGAGAGAGAGAGAGAGAGAGAGAGAGAGAGAGAGAGAGAGAGAGAGAGAGAGAGAGAGAGAGAGAGAGAGAGAGAGAGAGAGAGAGAGAGAGAGAGAGAGAGAGAGAGAGAGAGAGAGGAGAGAGAGAGAGAGAGAGAGAGAGAGAGAGAGAGAGAGAGAGAGAGAGAGAGAGAGAGAGAGAGGAGAGAGAGAGAGAGAGAGAGAGAGAGAGAGAGAGAGAGAAAACAGGGCATGAAAGGCAGAGAGGTGCGTAATGACTGTGCGAGGCGTAAAGTGCGGAAGTAGCGGAGGGTGTGGAAGAGTGGATGAGGTGGCAGGTGAGCGTGAAGTGGAGGGTGTAGGAGAGAGGGAGATAGGGCGAGGTGAAGGGAGACAGATTATGTATATACAAGGGACGAAGACGATGAAGGGCGTAAGGTATGAATGGGGGACGGCAGAGCGTACGTATGGGGGGGGGGAAGGGGAGGGGAAATGAGGGGAGAAGAAAGGAGAGGGTGTGGACGATAGCCCCCCCCCCCGCTTTTGTACCAGGTGGCACTTTCCCCTTTTCACCCCATTTGCCGCCAGCATACTCTATCGATCCTCGTTGCACTCCGCCCAATAGCGAATCGCACCACTTCTACCCCAAGAGACCCTTGAGGAAAAAGCGTCGTGATTTGCAAAGTCCCTGGGCACGGGGCCCGTGGCTCGTCGGATGTGGTGTGGTTGCCTTGAGGCCTCACCGTTAATCATTTTTTTTTCGGGTCACATGAAGAATTGTCAACCAAGAATCGTCACCCTATGAGATCCCACCTGAGGAATGGTTACTCCAGAACGCCCACATGAAGATTCGTCACCCCATGAGATTCCACCTGAAGAATCGTCACCCCAGTATGCCAAATATCAACAGAGGAATAAAGATTAGGTTAGGTTAGGTTGAATGAGGGTTATGCTTATTGTCATCAACTTATACAACCGAAGAATCGTAAATCCTGGATGTCTCACATGAAGAATTGTCACCCTAGGATAGTCCACATGAAGAATTGTCACCCTAGGATAGTCCACATGAAGAATTGTCACCCTAGGATAGTCCACATGAAGAATTGTCACCCTAGGATAGTCCACATGAAGAATTGTCACCCTAGGATAGTCCACATAAAGAATTGTCACCCTGTCGAAGTCTGGGGTGATGATTCTTCATATGATATAATTTTTTCTTTCTTTCTTTCTTCAACAACGGGTCCTTTCGTTACGCCTCCTCTTATGTCTCGAGAGCTGAGTTCGAATATAAATGACCGAGTTCGCAGTGTTTCATTACAATGTACTAACATGAATTATTATACAATTCTAAACAATGATTGAAGCTTTTTGTCCATAAAACGATGTCGGATTAAAATAAAAAGGTGAACAGGCATGGCAGCCAATTGCTTAGATGTTCATCTGAACAAGTTTTCAAGCATCGAACTACGTTAAAGCCCCAGTTGGGGAGTTCATTCCATTCCCAAACTACGCGGTGGGCGAGGTTGTTACATTTCCGTTCTGAGAGTTGGTCACTATCTTCCCACCATCTCTCTCTCCCTCTCCCTCTCTTTTCGGTCGTGATCCGGATCACGACCAGGGCCTAGGAGTCGTTTATTAAATAGACTAAGGTATGGGAAACTGTAATGTTATAACACATTTGTAAATGTACACTTAAACCCAGTATCGGAGAAATAATATTAGAAGTACAGGAAATCCGTATATTTCGACTACTATCTGTACTTCTGATATTATTTCTCCGATAGTGGGTTTAAGTGTAGACTAAGGTATTTTTACGCCAAATTTGCAAACCCTGGACTGATTCTATTTTTGCATAAAGTGGGCGTGCATGAAGACGGCCTTGGATGAGGTATGCGTTCTCCCGAGTGCTTCTACCTTCTTACTACTACTGCAAACCTCGGTTGTATCAAGTCTCCAGTACACTATAACAATACTGATGGGTTCAATGCTACAAAATGGCGGCGATAATACCCACACGTCGACTTATCAAAATAAAGTGGTTACTCTAGTTTGCAGAGCCAAAGAAACCGTGATGAGCATTGCGTTTGTGCCAATGGTAAAAATGAAACAGAATTTACACACACACACACAAACACACAAAAAAAAAAAAAAAAAGTGAAGATATCTACGACCATAAACGGCTCAAGAAGGCAATTAGACCAATTAGGGGTTCTTTTCCAAATGCATTCAGTGAGTGTGGATTAAAGACACATTGTAATTTTTTCTTCTTTCTTTCATATATACATAATCTTAGCTCCCCCCCCCCGGCTCCCATCACATTTCTTTCCAAACCAACACCATTCAAAATCACTCCATATTTCATGA
Source organism: Oratosquilla oratoria (assembly GCF_046742065.1). Classification (NCBI taxonomy): domain Eukaryota; kingdom Metazoa; phylum Arthropoda; class Malacostraca; order Stomatopoda; family Squillidae; genus Oratosquilla; species Oratosquilla oratoria. The sequence goes on from NC_134787.1 coordinate 51,572,946, forward strand.
AAATGTCCTCAGAGGCGACATGACGTCATATCGACCTCAGAGTGTTTGTGATTATTTCGCACTTGGGCTGGGCAGTGTCTATGTATGCAATCTGTCGGTGTGTGGTCCGACGCGTGAATTGAATGAGATCAATTTGTCAGTCCACGCTCGTCGCGCCAGGCAAACATTTCGAGAGAAAAAAAAATACACTGAAGTCATATTGCTTTTTTATTATTTCTTCTTTACGTGCGTACAAACACATACATACACACATCCACGCACCCCCCCCCACACACAAATATATATATATATATATATATATATATATATATATATATATATATATATATATACATCCTCATCAGCGCTCCGAGATATAAATGAGATCGTGCTCTTCGGGAGAACGACCCGTCTCTCTTCGCGCCAAGTCTGGCTTCATCCTTGTCTATAATCCTCGCCCTCGCCCTCCCCCATCCCCCAACACCTCCCCCCACCCCTTCTGCCCGCCCCCGCCCCGCAAGATCCTTTCCATCCCTCCATTAAAACTTGGTCGAGGTTTGAAATATCCCTCGACTCGTAAGGGTTGGATGGGGGTGGGGGTGGGGTGGGGGGTTGGACATTCCTCTCGACCCAGCTTGGGTCAAGTCTCCCTCGATATTTCCTTCATTAATTCCAGAGGAGGTTCGCCTCTTAAAACTGATAGAGAAGGAGGAGGAGAGGGAGAGGGAGACGAGGAGGGGAAGAGGGAGTGATCTAAGGAGAGTGATAGGGGAAACTGAGAGAAGAATAGGAGAGAAGGAAATGAAGAGAGAGCGGGAGAGAGAGAGAGAGAGAGAGAGAGAGAGAGAGAGAGAGAGAGAGAGAGAGAGAGAATGATGATTAACATTTCTAATAACAGCATAAACAACAATAACAAGCCTGATAGCAGACACTGTTCCACCAAGTTTGGTACATCCAATTAGGACGTCGGGAGGTAAAACGCAGCCTGGAAATGTTCAAAGATGTAAAAAGACGTTTTCAAGATGTGCAGAACCAAATGCATAACAAATCGAGGGGGAGGAGAGGGGGGGGGCGTCCTTGATAGGCCCCTCCCACCGCGCCGTCGAGAGCCAATAGCAAGATGAGAAATATTCCAAGAATTTCATCATGGCTTCCGAGACATTCCCAACCAAGATACCCCTGCCTACCACCACCACCAACACTCAATACCTCCAACTCTTCTCCTCCTTCTCCAACGTTGGCATTTTTTTTAGTCCAAACGACGTCATAAAAATAAAAATATACAATTTTTTTCTAAGGACGCGGAGGCGGGGCTAATGCGTGACGTTACATCGTCCTGTGACGTCATGTCGACTATGAAGACAGTTCTTGTCAAATGTGGGGGTGGTCCTTTTTCATTACCGAGAGGGCCCCACGGGGATGAATAAAATAGGCTGGCTTCAGCCGGGGTATGAAGGAAAGTATCTCCAAGAATGGGTCATGTCCAAACCTTACATTCCCGGTGATACTTTCTCTTTTATTCTTGCTGCCGGCACACTATTTCATTCAACTCACTGAATAGCCCGTAATATGGTAACTGCATAATTCTGTATTAATTCTACATCCTAGGTTAGAACTGGATTCAAATAAGGAGGAACTAAAGAATACCAGATTAGAATTAGATTCATGTAAGGAAAAATTAAAAAGTACCAGATTAGAACTGAAGTGGTCCAAGAACTGAACCTTGTGGAACTCCACTCGTAACGTCTTCCCATAAAAACTTGTTTACAATTACTTAAACTACCATTAAATCAAATTAATACGCTACGTCCTATTTCATACGGTTCTGATCTCTCTTCTGAGGTAAAATCAAATGTTTCAAGAGCTTCAAAATCTTTATAAGGTTCGATAGCTGTAAAAGCTTCGTTCTACATCCCACTGCCCCGACTGACCACCTCATTTCTCCACACCTTTCCCTGAAATGTGCACCCCTATATCTCTTTTCATACTCTCGCTACTCTATCCTCACTCCCTTCCCTCTCCTAAATCCTTCTCCTATTTCTCCCTCCTCGTTCTTCTACCTCTCTCTTCTTCTCCCATCTCTTGGTTCCTTCTTCCAGCCAACGAATCGCCCCGCCACTTTTCCTTCTTTATCCAATTCCCCCTTTCCCTGCTTACTCTCCTCCTCTTCCTCCTCCTCCCACCTGCTGGTTCCTCCTTCCAGGCCACGCATCACCCCTCATCAAGGGAAACTGCTACAGAGTTCCCCCGCTTCTCTTTTGACGGCGAATCAAGAGAACATCATCGCCAATTAGAACTAATGGCCGGTCCTCGGCCGAGGGGGGGGCCCAAAACCAGTTCACATTTTACGGCGAACATATCCAACTTGTTCAATTCCAGTGCCAAGAGGAGGAAGAGGAGGAGGAAGAGGAGGAGGGGGAGGAGGAAGGGGAGGATAATGAAACGAATGAATCCAGGTTTGCATTTATATATGATAAAAATAAATAAATAAAAATAAAGGTCACCCTTTCGAATAAGCTATTCAAGGAATTCATATAAAAATGTGTGTCTGCTTGTATGCCTTCTGATCCTCTCTTCCAGTGTGTGTATGTGTCAGCATGTATGTGTGCATGTGAGCGTATGTACGTGTGTATATACACGTGCATGTACATGTTACATGAACAGGTTATTTGTTTGCGTGTGTACATGTGCGTGTGTGCGTGTGTGTGTGTGTGTGTGTGTGTGTGTGTGTGTGTGTGTGTGTGTGTGTGTGTGTATGCGTGAATAACTACATCATTCATCCTTTCGAAGCAATGGAAGCACATAACGCAGCCACACCGGCGTGAAAAAATAAAATAAAATAAAATAAATACTCAACAATGGCATGGAGAATTTCCAATATAAAATTCATCGACGAATCGGAAACAAACTCCCAGCTTATGATTGCGACTTTGTTGCACGCGACACAAAAAAGGTGAACATACCTTTCAACAGAAACGAAAAAAAAAAAAAAAAAAAAAAAAAAAAGCATCCTTGGTGTCAAACCGTGCCAGAAAGTCAGGGGTGCCAGTTGGCGTGTCATGGCACGGGATTCCGGTCCGGTAGTGTGGCACGGAAGTGAAGAAATCACCAGGCAGCAGCCAGAATAAGACGAAGATTTAATAGACATTGGGCACAGATCATCCTTTGTCCCAAAGGTACGCCACTGTATTGAAGGGTGTAAGTAAACTCGTCTCTAGGACCCCCTCCCCCCAGGAGGAGGAGGAGGAGGAGGAGGAGGAGGAGGAGGAGGAGGAGGAGGAGGAGGAAGAAGAACAACAACAACAAAGAGAGGTCTCCAATACCACCGCAATTCATCTTCGTATCGACAACCTTTTTCGGTCACCGAAATCAACATTCTACCCTCTTACGAATAATTACGATTTTTTCCCCGACAAACACTTCGCTATCTTTCTCTTCTCCATTTTGGACAAAATTGCTCCTACCACTTCTGATTGGTACCACATGAAGCTACATACGATTTTTCCTCCTTTTCTTCCTCCCTCCCTCTCTCCCTCTCTTGCAATCCGCATTCTCTGTCAGCTCGCCCTCCGTTCTGCCGCAGGCGACGGCGGAGGCTGTGTCCAGTGGCGCGGTAACTTCAACCTGTCGGTAACTGGACCAACAGCCGTCGCCCTCGAGATCTGCAGAAGTCGACCTCAGCCCTGGTAGGTACTCCTTCCCACGTTCCTGGGAGGGCTAGAGGCAGGTGCAGGAAGAAGGGAACAGAAAATAAAAATAATAATAAAATAAATATATAAATAAATAAATAAAATAATAAAACAAATAGAATAGAATAAAATAAAATAAAATAATGAGGAAGATGGGAGAGGAGAGAGAATGAGAAATAAATGGAGTAGAAGGGAAGGAGGAAGAGAAGTAGGAGATAGGCAGAGAATATCAGATATGCCATTGCACCGAGCCGGAGAAAGCGCGCTTTGATACCTGAAGCCCTTACGCTCGGATGAAATAAGGTCGAGAAACGTGTATCACGAAATTGTAGATTTAACGTATAAGCATACAACGACCTATACACGCACAACAGCGAGGCGGAGACTTCGTGACGTCACTACAGAATGTTTGAGGGCTACGTGACGTCATGATACCTCTGAAGACATTTCCAGCAAATCTAGAGAGCCTTTGTACCCAGTCTTAGACCATACGCCCTGGGTAAGTACAATCCCCGGACGTCTGGATCGAGTGCCTTGGTATGACAGGTACCTGGACAGGTACCGGTAGTGTGGCCCAAGTACCAGGCCGGTCGTGTCGTTCCGCTGACCAAGTCGTCCTTCGAGGTACTTGGGTCATCCAGGCGACTGTCACTCGGCCGTGTAATTAAGCCCAAGACCACAGCTGTGCGAGACGCGGTGGCCAAACGCGTACAATATAATTATAGCTCAACCCCCACCCTCACCCTCTCTCTCTCTCTCTCTCTCTCTCTCTCTCTCTCTCTCTCTCTCTCTCTCTCCTTGAGGCTTTAAAAGGCCCCAATATGCCCTCTCAAGACTTCATTTTGACTTACGTCAGATGATTTTATTCATCTCTGAGGTGTGTGTGTGTGTGTGTGTGTGTGTGTGTGTGTGTGTGTGTGTGTGTATGTGTGTGCGTTTCTCCCATGGAAACTGGAGAATTAAGGACCATCCCTTTAAACTATTCGCCGGGGTTGGTGAAAGGGTTCCACCATCAAAGAGTAGGATTTTCTCCCGGTCCTCTTGCTAATTTCATCTAGGTTACTGGCTTATCTATAATATGCATCACATCTACCGGCAATCTCCGTTAGTAGAGCCAATGAAGTTAATAAATAATTATTTTCTTACGATCGAAATTTTTCGTTAGGAAGGGCGGTATCTAAAAAATTCTTCCCTTATATAAATTCTTGTAAGGGAAAGATTTATATAAGAAAAATATAATTTTTCTAAGAATACCACCACAAGAATCTTACGGTGATATTCTTAAAAAAAATCTTTCCTTATATAAATCTTCCCCTTCCAAGAATTTATACAAGATTTATATAAGGAATATATATCACCCTAAGAATCTTACGATGATAGTCTTAAAAAAATATTTCCTTATATAAATCTTTCCCTTCCAAGAATTTATATAAGATTTATATAGGGAAAGATTTTCTTTTTTTTTAGAATACCACCATAAGGATCTTACGATATCCTTAAAACAATTCTTTCCATATATAAACCTTTCCCATCCAAGAATCTATACAAGATTTATATAAGGAAAGATTTTCTTTTTTTAAGAATACCACCGTAAACGCTCGGGCGGATGGCGACGACATGACGTCACTTCCGGAGCGAAAGCCTCCTGGTCTCCTTCACACGCGGGCGGGCGAGACACAGACGCGAAGCAGAATTATTCATGAAAAAAAGAAGAGGAAGAGGAGTCATGCAAATCCGCTAAGGAAGCTTTCTGGACTCGATCAGGGAGCTCTTCCTCCCTGACCTCGGTGGAAGGGAGTTAGGGAGGAAGGGAGGGAGAGAGAGAAGGAGCTTGGGAGGAAGGGAGGGAGAGAGGGAAGGGAGTTAGGGAGGAAGGGAGGGAAATGGGGATGGAGCTAGGGAGGGAGAGGAGTTAGGGAGGAAGGGAGGGAGAGAGGGAAGGATGTTAGGGAGGAAGGGAGGGAGAGAGGGAAAGAGAGAAGGAGTTAAGGAGGAAGCGAGGGAGATAGGGAAGGAGCTTGGGAGGAGGGGAGAGAGAGAGAGGAGGAGTTAGGGAGGAAGGGAGTGGAGAGGGAAGGGAGTTAGGGAGGAAGGGAGGGAGAGAGGAAATGAGTTAGGTGGGAAGGGAGGGAGATAGGGAATGAGCTAGGGAGGAGGGAAGAGAGAGAGAGGAGGAGTTAGGGAGGAAGGGAGTGGAGAGAGGGAAGGGAGTAGGGAGGAAGGGAGGAAGGGAGGAAGGGAGGGAGAGATGAAAGGAGTTAGGTAGGAAGGGAGGGAGAGAGAAAAGGAGTTGGGGAGGAAGGGAGGGAGAGAGGAAAGGAGCTAGGTAGGAAGGGAGGGAGAGAGGAAAGAAGTTGGGGAGGAAGGGAGGGAGAGAGGGAAGGGAGTTAGGGAGGAAGGTGGGGAAAGAGAGAAGGAGCTAGGGAGGAAGGGAGGGAGAGAAGGAAGGGAGTTAGGGAGGAAAGGAGGGAGAGAGGAAAGGAGTTGGGGAGGAAGGGAGGAAGAGAGGAAAGGAGTTAGGGAGGAAAGGAGGGAGAGAGGGAAGGGAGTTAGGGAGGAAGGGAGGGAAAGAGAGAAGGAGCTAGGGAGGAAGGGAGGGAGAGAAGGGAGTTACGGAGGAAGGGAGGGAGACAGGAAAGGAGTTAGGGAGGGAGGGAGGGAGAGGGAAGCGAGGGAGAGAGTGAAGGAGTTAGGGAGGGAGAGAAAGGAAGGAGTTGGAGGAAGGGAGGGAGAGAGGGAAAGGAGTAAGGGAGGAAGGGAGTTAGGGAGGAAGGGAGTTAGGGAGGAAATTATTCAGGCGTGATTGTGGTTAGTCGAGACAGGTTTTAAATGTTGTCTTGAGTCGGAATTCCCTCGGGTGAATAAAATCGCCTGGCGGCAAACAAAATAGTACAAAAGGGATCCTAACTAAAGGCCACATTTTTATTTTATCTATTCCATATTCCCTGAGTACTCTGCCAGACTAAAAAAAAAAAAAAAAAAAAAAAAAAAAAAAAAAAAAAAAAAAAAAAAAAAAAAAAAAAAAAAAAAAAAAAAAAAAAAAAAAAAATTAGAACTTTAACTTGAAAAACAAACTTCCACCCTCTAATCCATAAAAAAAAAAAAAAAATCCATACACAGAGGGCAAAGGTGGCGAATTTCGCCAGGTCACAGTTCAGCGCCTCCTGGCGGGAGCTCAACTCTCCCGGGAAATGATCCTCTTCTTGAACACATGGCGGGGAGAGGGTGGGGGTGGGGGGTTGAAGCAGACAAATTCCATTTGGAAGGGAGATACCGCGCTACTGTCGCCTCGACTCTTCCCAGCGGGGCCCCCCCCGAGTTCAGACCGAGAGTCCAATCATCAACGCTTCCTTCCTTTTCCTTCCCTTTCCCGTTCTCTTGTTATTATTTCTCCGCTTTTCCTTTCTTTACACTTTCTTTTATTCCTTTGGTATTGCTAGCGCCAAACTATTTTATTTGTCACAGCAAAAGAATTAACTTCAGTGCCCAATAGACGTCCTTATTCACGTCTTAAGGTCTCCCAGCCTCTGTCCTCTTCTCCCACATTCCATACACTTACTATATTATATTTCCCATTACCTATCGTTTACTTTCCTGTCTCCCCCTTTACCTTATTTCTTGCCGTCTTCCTCTCCTCCCTATCTCTCCTTCAGGAAATTTAATTATCAAGAACACCTTCTGGAGTAGACGAAGTATAGCTTCAATACAAACCCGAGCACAAATCCATATATCTGTATGTACACACTCCCGAATAACACGTACGTACACACACACACACACACACACACACACACACACACACACACATACACACACACACACACAACAGGACAGGGCGATATGAGGTCACTCGTAAGACATCCCTCTTGCACGTAGGACTTGCATATCTAGACATTGAGAGGGATAACTTACACATGGTGTGCAAAAATAATAATTATAGAATGAATAAATACAGGTACATACAAACATTAAAATAAGATGAACAAAGGAGTAAAATGAAAATAAAATTGAATAAAACGAAAAAAATCATATTATATATATATATATATATATATATATATATATATATATATATATATATATATATATACACACACACACACACACACACACACACACAGTGACATAATCGCAGGATACCCGTGGCCTCTGGATATCCAGCGACGGTCTCCGGGTTGATATACAGGCCATTCTTAAGAACCATTTTACTGACGTCTTCGTCGGTATCCTCGAACTCAAGAGTGACTCCTATTTCTTGGGATAGTTTTCGTTTTCGGGGGGGGGGGCAGTGTACCTCTGCCAAGAAGGTTATGTTATCGGTCGTGTTTATTTGCTTGTCCGTTTGTTAGCAACTCGACGCAAAAAAATTATGAAAGGAATTTTCCCCCAGTATGACCCAAATACCAGACTGGATTTTTTTTTTTTTTTTTTTTTTTAATGACCTTGCAGAGGTTTGGGCTCTCTGAGAGCCCCTGTTTTTAGTATGCATTCCACGTCCACGCACGCGGTACGTGCGACTTTGACCCAACACCGAGACACAAATGGCTCTTCCACCTGGAAAGACTGACCTAGGCTGACCTACAAACCCGATGACCCAGCTTGCCAATTGCAGTCTCGATCCCTTGCATACCTGATGGCACCTTTTCCCTTCACTCTTACTGCCACCAGCGTATTCTATTCACCCTAATTGGCACCCGCTCGGTAGTTAAGCGCTGACAACCAACCCCGTGTTGGCACAATTCTTCGTAATCTGTCGTCAGACTATTTCATTCATCTCTGTGGCACCCCGTAGCCACGGTCTTTGTCGTTAAAAGGCTAAGGAGACCTAAATGAGCCACGGGAGAGTCGAAGAGGAGAAATTCTCTTCTTCTTCCTCCTCCTCCTCCTCGGGTCGATCGCGCATGAACAAGTCTCTCGACAAACACTCGCGACGTCGGTTCTCATAAACGCGTTGTGTGCTCCGTGGGCGTCGCAAAATTAGTCCCTGAGGAGGTGAAGGAGGAGGAGGAGGAGGAGGAGGAGGAGGAGGAGGAGGAGGAGGAGGAGGAGGAGGAGGAAGAAGAGGAGATACGAAGAGAGAGTGAGTAGAGGAGTAGGAGTAGGAGAAAGAAGAGGAGAGGAGGAGAGAGGAGGAGAAGAGTGAGGAAGAACCAGACGAATACGCCATTTTCGAACGCATTCAACTGTGTTCAACCGTAGGATAAGTATCTGGGTACCAAAACGAAGGACGTCAAAGACAATCATCTCCCTGCCGTCTGTCTTCCTAAACCCGTTCACCCCATTCACCTCCATCTGGAGGCGCAGCCCCGAGAGGCTGACACTCGGTCTCAGGACCGAACCCAAAGTCTCTATCGACTTCAGACTGCGAGCGAGGCCCCCTTAGTATAAAAGGCAGCTGAATATGATCCTAGCATCCTTTATACATGGTTGAAGCTATCCTCTTCCTCTCCCTCCTCCTCTTCTTCTTCTTCTTCCTCTTCTTCCTCCTCCTCTTCTTCCTCTTCCTCCTCCTTTTCTTCCCCTTCCTCTTCTTCCTCTTCTCCTCCTCCTCCTCCTCCTCCTCTTCCTCCTACAGATGATCACTACTTTACTGGCTGGCGTCAAGCGATTCCAATCGATCCAGACAAACCCACTGGGCGACGACAAGGGATTAATCCCATTCCAGTTAATCCTGTAACTGCTCGTGCACTGGAGCCCCAGCGGCCACACAGGCGATTTGATTCAGTCAAGGGAGAGACACCGTGTGCTCCGAAAGGGACTTATACATAGTTTACCATATCATTATATAATCATAATCTTCATTACCAATATATACATTACTAAATACTTTTCGATTCCAGCCCAGGGAATTTTTTTTATCTTTTTATTCTAATCTATTTATTTGTTTATTTATTTATTTGGTGTGTGCGGAAGTTTACCGTCATTTGAAATATATACACAGAATGAAAATAAATAAATAGATAAATAGAATAAATGATAACAAAAAGGCAGTAGGAATTCTAGCGGTAATGTCCACACCCAAGGGACCCCACATAAGCTCTTGTGGCACGCGCCGGCCGGGCTACACGAGGAGGAGGAGGAGGAGGAGGAGGAGGAGGAGGAGGAGGAGGAGGAGGAGGAGGAGGAGGAGGAGGAGAAGGAGGAGGAGGAGGAGGAGGAGGAGGAGGAGGAGGAGGAGGAGGAGGAGGAGGAGGAGGAGGAGGAGGAGGAGGAGGAGGAGGAGGAGGAGGAGGAGGAGGAGGAGGAGGAGGAGGAGGAGGAGGAGGAGGAGGAGGAGGAGGAGGAGGGGCCGCCGCAACACAAGTTCTCTTCCCAAGTTGGACCATAAACCCCACCCTCCCTCACTTTCTCACTCCCTCCCTCACTCCCACCCGGACTCCCCCACACCTCTCTCTCCCTCCCTTCCTTCCTCCCATTCTCCTTCCCTTCCTTCCCCTCAGTGTCCCCTCCCTCCCCCCCCTAGCTCTTTCTCTCACCTGACCATATATAGGCACCCGCACCCACACATGCAAAACAAGTGCCAGAAAGAAATATATATATATGTATATATATATATATATATATATATATATATATATATACATATATATATATATATATATGTATGTATGTATGAGTGGAAGGTGGGAATGGGACGCAGGATAATGCAGGAGTGAATGTTCTCTAACGTTTCGACGGATATCTTCCTGATATATATATATATATATATATATATATATATATATATATATGTGTGTGTGTGTGTGTGTGTGTGTGTGTGTGTGTGTGTGTGTGTGTATTAGTTCCAGTGTTGGTAAAGGCGAAAAGCGACCCTGTTGGAAGCAGTAGTGGAAACTGGTAGAAATTGAAACGACGTAAGCTGTGAAATTAGTAGTGTTCTTGGTATTGGTAAGGTCTTGGCATTGTTATTGATATCAAAATTGGCCGCGTTTGCACTGCGGATATTACTGTGGTGGAGATAGTACTCATGAGCCAGCATTCACGTTGAGGGAGCAACGAAGTAAGAGAGAAGGAAGAGGGGCAGATGGAGGAGGGGCTGATGGAGGAGGAGCAGATGGAGGAGGAGTAGAAGGAGGAGGAGGAGGACGAAGGACAGTGTTGACAATGCATGACGAGGTAAACTCCATTAGAGGAGGAGGAGGAGGAGATTTTGGTAAAGAAGGCAATTCTGTGATGGAGAATCTGGAGGAGAGGACGCTGGGGAAGGTGAGAATGAGGAAGAAGAAAAGGTGTTGGAGATTGTGCTGTAAGAGGAAGCGAAGAAAAAACAAACTCGAGGAGGCAAAGGAAGAGGAAAAAGATCAGGAGCAATCGAAAGTGGAGGATTAGGAAGAAAAAGAGGAGGAGGAGGAGGAAGAGATGGCGGAGTGGAGGAGGAGGGAGGTAAAAAGTGGATAACGTAAAAAAAAAAAAAAAAAAAAAAAAAAAAACGAGGTGTTGGAAAAATGAATCGAGTTGGGGATGATCAGGCTTAGTATTTCTAACAAGTCCCTCCTGAACTTGTTTATACTTTGTAAATACATCTCCCTTACAGCAAATAAAGATAGGAGTGCGAGAGAGGAGAGAGAGAGAGAGAGTGAGAGCACATTGTCTGCCGCTAAGCGATTTTATGCAAACGTGGGAAGGAAGAAGCCAATCGTTATGTTTACTTTGTGGTAACACTAAAAACAAACACAGGTCACTGAGCATTATTGTGGCAGGTTCATGTGTCCTATATTCTCTCTATCCCTGTCTCTCTCTCTCTCTCTCTCTCTACCCCTTATTTCACACACAAACTGAAAAAAAATTACTTCAACTAGAGAAAAATTCAGAAAATAAACACAAGTGTTTAAAACCATCGAGATGGAGTCAAACAGAAGAGTACTCAGGCGAGTGGGAGTCGACAGTAGTGCAAGAGAAGCGACATCTGTTCACAAACATCGACATCAAAACCTTTGACTGTAAAAACAGGCCGGGCGACAATGGACAGGACACGTAGGGACAAAACACAGGTCGCCCCTAGATAAACAAACTGGAACAGTACATTTATGTGCATGTCGTGTGCTTGGCTTCGATCTTCCAGTTTTATAAGAACTTTAATGTGGATGTAAAAGATGAACACGTGTATAATGCTGTGTATGTTTAAGGCAGATTGAACATTTTGGAAGCTCTGCCAAGGGATTCGAACCCTGACCTGTGCGTGCATAATCATGTATAATGGTCACCCATATCTAAGCATTGAGGATGTTATTCACACACGTAAGTCCAGTCACACATGATGACTGAGAGAGGGACCAGCTGTAAAAACGATGATGGAATTCACAGGTTAAAGCGATTCAGACAATATTAAAAAAAAAAAAAAAAAAAAAATTGAAAATACATATACACACACGAACTGAGATGAAAACGTCCACACTCGTTTTCGATATGGAAAGTAGAAAAAATAAAATAAAACGAATTATGAAAATTTGTCGAGCGCGCACACACACACACACACACACGCACATAGACACACACACTACCCAAAGGTTACACACGCTAACGAACTTGAGCTTCATGCAACCTGCAGACTGGCGAAAAAACGAATAAATAAATAACAATTTACCATAAAACACGATCATATACTAATCCGATTTGCGACATTACGACATTACCTGTCCCTGGCCCACTTCCGTGTAAGTGCCAATCACATATCAACGTAGCACTGAAAATACGCCCCCCGACGCCATAAAGAGAGCGAGAGAGAGCAAGAGAGAGAAGGGAGAGAGGGAGGGTTGAGAGAACGAGAGAGAGAGAGAGAGAGAGAGAGAGAGAGAGAGAGAGAGAGAGAGAGAGAGAGAGAGAGAGAGAGGAGAGAGGGAGGGAGGGAGAGGAGGGAAGAAGAGAGAGAGAGAGAGGAGAGAGAGAGAGAAAAAAAGAGAGAGAGAGAGAGAGAGAGAGAGAGAGAGAGAGAGAGAGAGAGAGAGAGAGAGAGAGAGAGAGAGAGAGAGAGAGAGAGAGAGAGAGAGAGAGAGAGAGAGAGAGGGAGGGAGAGGGAGAGAGATGGATGAGAATAATAAAGCACCCGCAGCACCCACTATTACCCGACCCCCGCCGCCGCCCCCAAGGAGCCACATTTGACCCGAGCTCCTGCGTCAAGTCGATAGAACCAAAGAGGCCCCTGGCGGACCAGCAGGCCACCTCGCACCAGAAGGAAGGGGGCTGGGCGGGGCTGGGCGGTGGCGGCGCCAAGGAGGAGACGGTCTGCGCCCTCGGGGGGAGGAGTGGGGCGGGATGGGAGATGGTGAGGGGAGAGGGGAGTGGGAGAGGGAAAGCTGATAGAAGGAGGGAGGGGGTAAGGGAAATGTAGAGGAGGAGGGAGGGGGTAAGGGAAATGTAGAGGAGGAGGGAGTGGGACAGGAATAGGAGAAAGATCCGATGGAGAGGAAGAGTGGGAAGAGAAGTGGAGGAGGAAGAGTTGGAAGTGGAGGCCGATTAGAACAAATTAATTGACAAATGAAAAAATAAAAAAGTCCATAAACAAAAACAATTAAAATTGTTCCAACTGACGTCAGAAGATTTTATTCACTTTATGTGGAACCTTTGAGCCTTACAGAAGTGACATAAAATCGTGATTATTGTAAAGTTCAGGGTGTGGGTGATGATGTGGTTGAGGGTGTGGATGTATGGGTGATGATGTGGGTGATGGTGAGGATGAAGTGGGTGTAAGTGAAACTGAAGGTGTGACTGAAGCATTATCTTCAGAGAGAACACCCACGCGTTGACTCTGTGGCAGGACTCGAACCCCCCTCATCCATCTCGCTCTTCGCCTTGACCACCACGATCTCCGACGATGGACCTCCAGAAGCTTCGTACGGCCACTTGGAAGTCGCCGAAGGAGATCTCTCGTCCGGCGAGCCAGCAAAGGGGCGAAGTTCTCGGCAGTTGACGACGAAGCCTAACGGCCAGACTTCGAGCGTAACTGCAAGGACCCCAAGTTCAAGGACACAAGCGCGTTGGGGTTCTTCGGCTCTTGACTCGTCCCTCGACATCTCCCAAGCCCAAAGAAGAACTCGAAGAATCCAAAAGAATACGAGTCAACATTGCGAATAACGAGAGATAGAGATAGAGAGAGAGAGAGAGAGAGTGAGAGGAAGAGAGAGATTCACACGCGTACTCAAAGATAATACATCTTTACTGCCCATTTGTATACAAAGCAGTGAAAAGAGGTTTGCCAATATTTTGCTAACACACACACTTATCAAAACAGGCTTTCATTCACGTATAACTGAATCAGCGTCAACCACTCACAGTCGTGGGAACAAAAGTCCAACACCTGACTTCTGTTCACTCAGTCACCGTTACCGGACAGATATTAAGAATTCATACCAGAAAGGCTCCACAAACTTGTGAATTTGAACAGCTAGAAGAAGACTTTGTTTGCAGCATTCTAGACATCCCTAAGAACACTTCAACAATCTAACATTCGTAAAGGTTTAGCTCCTTTCGTTTTGCCATTCAGTTTCTCAATATCTGACGCAAAGGTAATTTGAGTTCTGAAGATAAAAAAAAAAAAAAAAAAAAAAAAAAAAAAAAAAAAAAAAAAACGAACTCGCAACGATTGAGGAGAATCAGCCGAGACTCGCTCGGTGTAAACGCAGCCTTACGGTAAGGAAGGCCGGAACCATTTCCCTGACCGAAAGATTAGTCGTTGAAGAAGCAGACACTTTAACTCCAGCGCTCCGCCCCACTACATTATATATGGTGGGGCGGGACTAAAAAAAAAAAAAAAAGAAAAAAAAAAAAAAAAAAAAAAAAAAAAAATATATATATATATATATATAAATATATATATATATATATATATATATATATATATATATATATAAACATTGTCTATTTTAGTGTTCTGGACGGCGTCTTCGTTCAGAATATGAATTTTTTTATATTTTTTAATCACAATAGAGAAAATGTGTAAATATATTCATTCATTCATTCATTCACACACACACACACACACACACACGCACGCACATTAATACACAAGTATGCATACATATAAATGTACAAACACACAGGCATACACGTTTCCACAAAAGTACATAAAATTCCATCTGTATGCAAAACTTCTTTTCACACATGCACGGAGACCTTGGACATACGCGACGCATGAATTATTCAACACGACATGGACGCTGCTAAAATAGTACTTAAACTGCCATATAAGACTCACACGGAGACCGCAACTGCATACTAATATTCAAAATATGAATCTGCTCTCTCCCTCTCCCTCTCTCTCCCGCTTTCTCTCTCTCTCTCTTCATTCTGTCCCGTCTAAAAGAAGCGTAAGCTCATATATGAAAAGTATTTGCACACACTGTACATACACATGCACACAATGTGCATAAATACACAAGCGCGCACACACACTACTATAAACGGGCAAAAGAAGAAGCACGCAAACACTTTGTGCAGGAAAAGCAACGCGAGGACACAAACTCGGGCACTGTAACGACGCCCTTGGAAAGACGAGAAAAACGAAATAGCGCACAGCACAGAGGTACACGAAGACGAACACGCGCGCAATGACATCGCCGCCGCCGTCGTCAACGACCGCCTACGGCTCCCTCTGGCGTCATCTCTCTAGTCGTACCTCTCCCTGAGGCAAAGGGCTAGTGGATGGCAGGTGGTGGGTGAAAGTGGTGGACGGTAGGTGGTGGGTGGAAGGTGGTGGGTGGTAGGTGGTAGCTGGTGGGTAATGGTGAGTAGTGGTGATGAGTGATGACTGGTGGTGGTGGTGGTAGCTGAGGGTGATGTTGATATAAGTAATAGTGTTGGCGATAGTGGTGTTGGGTGATGGTTATATCATGAGCAAGCTTTATGTAACTGAAGGTGTAATTATATATATATATATATATATATATATACATATGCAATAAAATCACTAGGTACGTGTGTTCACAAATGCAAAAGTAACCACTAGGAAAAGTAAATTAACGAAGCAGAGCGCTTTCGTATAATTACATCTTTAGTGCTGATACAAAGAATTCCTTCTTTGTATCAGCACTGACGATGTAATTATACGAAAGCGCTCTGCTTCGTTAGTTTACTTTTCCTAGTGGTTACTTACGCATATATATATATATATATATATATATATATATATATATATATAGTTTTTTTGTTTTGTTTTTTGGGGGGGGGATGGAGAGCTAGCCCCAGGAAATATAAAAGTAATAGCACTGCCTCCTCTGTGCGCTAAATTATCACAATAGTCCCTCATAAACTGTTGCAGCATATGACAGGTTCTATTACATCTATCTTCAGGAGATGGATCTAACTGTAAAGAGGGCCCAAAACTGTATGAAAAAATTATATATATATATATATATATATATATATATATATAATAAAAAATTAGTTAAAAACATATAAAATAAAAATCAACATAACGTCGACGCTACTGAGGTGAGGGGAAATGTGCTACGAAGATGATTAAAATCGCGTGCCGGCACCGATAATCAAAGGAATATTCTCACAAGGTATTCACTCCGTCTACCGCCCCCGAGGATTTCAATCAGCTGAGAGGAACCCACCCCCATCCCCCGGAGTAGAAGTTATTGATTAACAACCCTGGTTATTGATGAAACCAAACTGTCGATTCGAACCCCACCCGTGACTCTGAAAGGGGAGGGGGGGGGGTCAGTGCCAGTCACGACTCACGACACCGGAAACTGACGCCATGGCCCCCGTTCCGCCTGAACTAACCCGAATACCCAAATGCAATTTTTGCTTAACCAACCCAAAACCTGCGGATTAACGAAGTGTTCTGGATGATTTACAAGGCGGGGCTGCTTCTTCCAGTAATCGTTCTTAATTCGACCTCAATCCATATTTCGAGTGTGTGTGTGTGTGTGTGTGTGTGTGTGTGTGTGTGTGTGTGTGTGTGTGTGTGTGTGTGTGTGTGTGTGTGTGTGTGTGTGTGTGTCCGCATTCAGATGCACACAAACACAAAATAAGCATAACTACATAAAACCGAATTTTAGATAATTCTGGCTCGAAAAAAAAAGCACTGAACATCGTGAGAAAGATGGGAATTAAAAAAAAAAAAAAAAAAAAAAAAAAAAAGTGGGGGGGTGGGTGGGAGCAGGGGTCCGAAGCTGAGATATCACCAGGCGAAAAAAAAAAACGAATAAAGAAATACAAAATTGAATAAAATAAAAGTTGGATGGCAAGCCAACAGTGAGGAAAATGTTTTACGGGGGAGAGAAAGCTTGGAATAGTGTACATAAAGGGACTTGGCTGGAGTGTACTTGGAGTTTGGGGGAGAGGAGGGAGGAGGGAGGAGGAAGACATGTCAAGTATTTCGGGAGCAAGTTGGGGTTTGTTGGGGAAGAAGAGAGACGGTGAGGGAGAAGGGATACAGTGAGACGGTGTTATTCTTAAAAAAAAAAATCCTTATGTAAAGCTTATATAAATCTTTGGAAGGGAAATATTTATATAGGGAAATTTTCTTTTAAGAGGAAAGGGCAAGAACTTGTTGGGGGAAGAGGTAAGGGCGTCTTGACGAATAGGTAAGGACCCACTGGGGAGGGGGAAAAGGCGTTGTTGGGACGAGAGATGAGAGAACCAGTGAAGAGGAGAGGAATCTGTTGAAGAAAAAAGTAAGGCCCATTTGGGGGAGCAAATAAGGACTTGTTGGAGAGGAAGTAAGGCTTTACTGGTAAACGAGGTCAGAGAGCTGAAGTCCTAACTGGGGTGGGACGGTTATTCCTCGTTCGGGAAACCCACCTCCAGTGCCAAATGGCACTTCTCCATTCGTTGTGGGTGCCATCAGCCTCTGTCCTTCACCCCTTGTGGCACTCGGCCACAACGTGTGATACTTTCCCCTTTGTCATGTTTGGCGCCAGACGATTCTATCTATCTTCGTGCCACTTCCCTCCACTCCTTAACCCCGCCCCCCCCCTAACCGGCAGCGTAGGGGGTCAGAACCGACCCCCCACTGGGCTTCTCGCGCTCAAGATGGCCTTACGGTGTCAGCTGCACGTGTGGCCGAGGGGGCGGAGACGGTGGGGGGGAGGGGGAAGTATAAAGGTGAAATGGGAGGCAGGTGAAAGGTTCGAAAAAGGTACGAAGGAGGGAAGCTGGAAAGAAGGGTGAGAGGAAAGGACAAGAGGCAGAGGCAGGGTGGGAGGAAGGGTGACGGGGAGGCAGAGAGGGAGGGAGGGATGGAGAGACGGAGATAGGGCGGGAGAGGCAGGGAGAGAGAGAAGAGAGAGGGGGAGGGAGGGAGGGAGGGAGGGAGGGAGGGAGGGAGGGGGGAGGGAGGGAGAGAGAGAGAGGGGGGGATGGAGATAGGGAAGTGTTAGGAAGGAGATAAGAGAGAGGGAGGGAGTTACAAGGGGAAGAGGAGGAGGAAGGTGGAGGAGGAAACATGGAAAGATGGAAGTGGAAGGGGGAAGGGCGGGAGATGGAGAGTTGGGGAGATGGTGAGGTGGGGAGACGGGGAGAAGTGGGAAGGGGGAGGGGAGTGGGGAGAGGAATATGCAAGTACTCCATGTGAAAGGAACGCATATGTGGAAGGAGAACGCATATGAAGAAGGAGCGCATATATGGAAGAACGCATATGTGGAAGGGGAACGCATATAAGGCAGGAGAACGCATATGTGGAAGGAGAACACATATGTGGAAGGAGAACGCATATGTGGAAGGAGAACGCATATGTGGAAGAACGCATATGTGGTGGAATATGATCAAAGGGAGAGCCACTTTCAAAGAAGCGTGGCGCCGATAAACTGAGAGGTTTGTTATAGATTTGTATGGAAGAATAGATAACTAGGAAACGCGTCACTTCGAAAATAGGGCCTGATATTGTCGTCCGTGGAGAATGACGAAATCATATGAGAGAGAGAGAGAGAGAGAGAGAGAGAGAGAGAGAGAGAGAGAGAGAGAGAGAGAGAGAGAGAGAGAGAGAGAGAGAGAGAGAGAGAGAGAGAGAGAGAGAGAGAGAGAGAGAGAGAGAGAGAGAGAGAGAGAGAGAGGGGGGGGGAGCAGCCACCCCCACGCTAAAATAAAAACAAATAAAATATCGCGGTCGAGTCAACCCTGCCCCACCACTTCTTGGCTTCAGGCAGGCAGAGGGGGTGGGGCCTTCAGCCGAGCTTACCCAATCAATGGAACACACAGCAAGCAGAGGCGAACAGCGAACTAATCTGTCTAACAATGCCCAGCACACAACCCACTTGATACAACAATCCGTTCCAGCGATTTCCAGCTATAAACATCACGTTATGGCAACATCTTCGTCCTACGAGTACGTACGCCTGATTGGCCAATACACTCGAACGCCGCAAATCACAAACCTCACCATATGGCAACATCATCGTACCTGATCCTGATTGGTTGTAATACTTAAACGCTCAGCTCATCAGCCAATCAGAGGTAGCACAGTCATCCGACACGAAACTATTTTTCATAAATAATATTTCAATTTGCTTGTTGACTTTACTTCATTGCTCTATGTGCCGTATTGAAGAAAGATATACATACATACCAAAGGACCTTTTCCCCCTAGTAAGTGGGCTTACCGGGTCAAAGCATACGTCCACACTGGGGGGGGGGAACACTCATTCAACCAACTACTCAGATAAGCCTTGCTCCTTCCCCTCACGTTTCCATAGTCTCTTTTGTCTTGGTAAGAAAAAATTCTTAAGATAACTAAACGTTCATGTAAATTTACTTCAAAGGTTTAGGTATTTTTCCTCTCCTAAAGCGAATCAAAACAACATCAGCCAATAAGGAACCGCTCCTGGAAAAGGGGGCGGAGCTAAGACGACCAGGTAGGGTAGAAAAAAATAAAATAAAATAAAAATAAACAAATGATACACAAACAAGATGGTCCCCAAGGACCCACTTGGGTTCACAACTCTTTACCCGTACTCAATCCCTCAAACACACACACACACACACACACACACACACACACACACACACACACACACACACACATCACGCACGAATGCAACCCTTTGCTCTATATGGCAATCAGGTAAACAAACAGCCACTCCAGGCTCCAGAGTGCTTTCTGGGTGTGGTGGTATGCCCCCCCCCCGAAACACTCCAGAACTGGTATTTCCTGTGTGTGTGTACTTCTTGGGTGCACCCTGGTCACTGACAACAAAACCATGAAAAGGACGACTTCCTAAAAAAAAAAGAAAAAAAAAAAAATCGGAAGCGTCCTGGTCTCGCATCTTCCTACTCATGGGTTCGAGTCCCGCACTTCTCTGCGATTCCCAGCAGTGATTGTTACCTAACTCAACAGTTCAAGCACACTGGATAAATGTGACGGCTTCGGCCGCAGCTACGCGGCTCCTGGCGTATGCACCTCACCTTCCTCTTCTACATAACACACAATCACACAGACATATACGAACCGCAATCTCTCTTCCACTTCAGCGATTCTATTTTTATATTTACTTCTCTCTATTTCCCTCTTTCTTCTTTTTCCTCCCGTTCTCTCTTTCTCTCTCTCTTGCCCTCCCCTTTTCTCCCATGTTCTCTCACTCTCTTTACCCTTCCTTCTTTCTACATCTTCCTCTCCCTCTTTTTCTTCCCCCCTCTCTTTCTCCTTTTCGAGCCCTCTTTCTCTTTTACTCTTTTCTCACTCTCTCTCCGCCTTTCCCCTGTCTGCAGACCAGGCAAACGTGGTCCCACTAACAAACTGCTGCAGCGAGTCCATCATCATCATTATCATTATCATCATCACCAATTAAACGTCACTCATTGAAGCTCAAATCATCCGAAAAGAAGAGGAAAAAGTTACAAAATATTATCTAAGACCATTTCTGCCCCGAAGCTGAATTCCCATCTTTTCTCTCTCGAGGCGAACCTACAAATGGCGCTCAAAAAAAAAAAAAAAAAAATCCTTTTCCTCTTCCTTTTCTTCCTCTTATTTATCCTCTAACTTCATCTCCCTTTTTCTATCCTCCCCTCTCCTCTCTTTTCTTTCTCCTACACATACTTCTCTCTCTTCTTCACCTTCCTCTCTTTCTCCACCTTCCCCTCCTCCATCTTCCTACCTGCCCCTTCCTCTTTCTCTTCCTGCTCTCCAACCCCAATTTCTTTCTTTTCTCATCGATTTAATATGCCTTGAATCAATTCGCCATCTTTAATCTGCCATCCTTCGCTCATTCCACCCCCTCAACACACATAATATCCCTTCCCCGTTCAACCCCTTCCGTATCGGCTGGTACTATTCCTTTTATCATGACCGCCGCCAGACGATTTTATTCGTCTCCATGCCCCCCTCTCGGTAGCGAAGAGGTGCATACACCCTACCACATTGGCTAAATCGTCCTCCTCCTCCTCCTCCTCGTTTCCCTCCCACTCGCTCCCCATCCCACTCCCTTAGGTCCCTCTAGCACCTGAGCATCTATTGTAGTCCCTATCAGTACAAGGGCATTCTGTAGGCACCCATCTGCAGACGCACGGGTGCCAATAGCAGCTTCCCGCGCGCAATCTCTCTCTTAACCAGAGATGGCACGTCCTCTACCGGCGGCTGTCGTCCCCACCGGGAGATCCAAACCTCGGGCAGGAAGACTACTGTTCCCAGCCCCGTCACCACGAGGGAGGAATACAGAGGTGTGGGGGGGGAGGCAGAAGAGACGGGGAAAGGGGTGAGGGAAGGGGGAAGGAGAGGGAGAGAGACCCAGTGGGTGATTTTTCATTAGCGCGCGTGCGGATCTTGTGTGTGTGTGTGTGTGTGTGTGTGTGTGTGTGTGCGCGCGAGAACAGACGTGTCACGGGAAGACCTCCTGAGTGACAATCACTGGAAAGAACAAGAGGAGGAGGAGGAGGAGGACACGAGTGGAGACGAGGTCGCCTTCGTCAGGAGGAGCGGGAGGACGTTGAAGGCCACCAGGACCAAAAGCACACATATATAACTCTTTAGATTAAGAATAGTTAACAGTCTCTGTTAAGCTTGACGCCGTCGTGTAACCCTTAAATTGATCAATTATTTATTTATCATTATTATTATCATTTTGCTAGTGCTTGCGCGGGAACACTTATACACATTTATCAACCACAATTTACTTTGATTCCAAGCCATCAACATCGAGAAAATTGAGGAGGCATATATGCAGACACTGATACGTGGTACAGCTAAGGACTCGAACTTCCGCTAGCACGTAACAAGTGACGGTGACTTAACCGATTGCGCTATCGCTGGCACCCATTCAGTGTTATACAAATATATATACATATATATATATATATATATATATATATATATATATGGAGAGAGAGAGAGAGAGAGAGAGAGAGAAACAGGGAAGGAGGACGACCTGGACTGTGTAACAAAGCCCGGAACGTGGGACTTCACGAGGTCGAGTGGGAGGAGGAACAAGGAACCCGAAGAGGGAACGGGCGGGGGTGGAGGCGGCGGCGGCCTTCCGATGGAGGAGTCGGGAGTGTCTGAGGAAGAGGGCTGTCAGCTGCGGATCGTGTCAACAATATAAAACAATACTGATTGCGGAAACAGAAGGAGGAAGAGGAGCAGGAGGAGGAGAAGGCGGAGGAGAGGAAGAGGAGAAGGTAGGAGGAGGACATAGGAGTAGGTAGGAGGAGGTAAGATGAGGAAGTAAAGGAGGACAAGGGAGAAGAGGGAGGAAGTAGAAGAAGGAAGGAGATAGGAGGAGAAGGAGGAGGAAGGAGGAGGAGGAACGAGGAGGAGGAAGGAGGAGGAGGAAGGAGTGTTAGGAGCAAAAATGGGGCAGAGGGAAAGGCAGTGGAGGAGAACCGAACAAAGAATAGACAGAAATTACGTGGGTAAAACGAGAAGTATACGTACGAAGAAGAGACAACGAAGAACAGGAGAAGAAAGAATGTAACCGGCGGGTCGGGGAAACGAGAGGGACCAATGAGAAATGGGGAAGAAGGACGATTAAGGGAGTATAAAGGTAAGGGAAGGGTAACTAAGAGATACATAGGAAAGAGGAAAGAGGAGAGAGTAAGGGAGAGGGGAGTGGAGAGAGCAAGGGGGGGAACTAAGAGAGGAGGTTAGAGAGGGGAAGGGTAAAGGTTTGGTGAAATGAAAGTCGGAGAGAAAGGTAGACGTGGAAGTACGAGGGGATAGGGAAAGAAGAAGAAGAAGAGGGGAGAAAATGAAAGGAGAAAGGAGGGTCACAGAAGGCAAAAGATACGAGAAAGTGAGGGGAAATTGAAAAGGGAAGGGGAGAGGGGAGATTGCAGGAAAGAGGGGAACAGGCAGGCGAGAAGGAAAGAGGGCAAGAGACGGAGAGGTAGGAAGAGGGAGACGAGAATGGAGAACACAAAGGGGGTAAACTGACATGAAACGGAGCGGATGTCGGGCAAGTGTCAGCAAGTAGTCAGGACTTGGCGACAGCCTCCTGAGGGGTGTCCACACACCCGCCGAAGTGAACAAGATGTCAACGACACGAGGAAGGCAGATAAGCCCCGCCCCCCTCCCCCCTCTGCTGACGTCACTGAGCAAATACGGTAAGGTTACAAGTTGGTCCGAAACTTGTTTGGGAAAGAAAAAGAGAAACAAGAAGAGGAGGGAGGAGGAAGAGGAGGAGGAGGAGGAGGAAAAGCTGAAGAAGTGAAGAAGAAGAGGAAGAAGCTGAAGAAGAAGAAGCTGCCGAAGAAGAGGCTGTTGAAGAAGAAGAAGCTGCTGATGAAGAAGGCGAAGAAGAAGAAGAAGAAGGCGAAGAAGAAGAAGGCGAAGAAGAAGAAGAAGGCGAAGAAGAAGAAGAAGAAGAAGAAGAAGAAGAAGAAGAAGACCGGCACGTCGCCTTCTCCGTCTACGTCGTCGTTGTCTTCGTCATCGTGACAGACGAAATGGAGTTGTCGTCCGTCTCGGAGCGGTGACGACGCGAGATACCAAGTGACAAAGTGACCTTGTCAGGACGTGATGTGCTTGACTGAAGGACGAAGAGGAGGAGGAGGAGGAGGAGGAAGAGGTGAAGGAGGAGTAGGTGGAGAAGGAAAAGAAAGAGAAGAGAAGGACGAGGTGCAACTGCGGAGAAGGAGCAGAAAGAGGAGGAGAACAGGAAGAACAGGCGTAGGCGAAGGAGAGGAGGAGGAAGCGGAAGAGGAGGAAAAAGAGGTATGAGGAGGAGGAGGAGGAAGAGGAAAAAGACGTATGAGGAAGAAGAGGAGGAAGAGGGAGGAAGAGGAAGAGGGAGGAGGAGGAAGAGGGAGGAGGAGGAAGATGAAGAGGAAGAAGTTGAGGAGGAGGAGGAGCATTAGGCTGATTATGATGTCTGCGTGTGTTGGAGGGAGGAGGAGGGAGAAGAACAGCTACGTGAGATCAAGGGGGGGAGAGGAAGACGATATAAGCAGGAAAGGGGATTGTGTTGGTGGTGGTGGGGGGGAGAGGGGGGAAGAGAATGAAGGCTCTTCACTTATGGAGGAGGGAGGGGATGGGAATGAGGGAGAGGAGCACAAAGTGAAAGAGGATACGAATGAGGAAGACGAGGCGAAGGAGGAAGAGGAGGCGAAGGAGGAAGAGGAGGAGGCGAAGGAAGAGGAGGCGAAGGAAGAGGAGGTTACGGCGGAGGATGAGGAAGAGGAAGAAGGGTACGAGGAAGAAGAGGGGGAGGAAGAAGAGGAGGCGAAGGAAGAAGGGGTTGCGGCGGAGGAAGATGAGGAATAGGAAGAAGAATAGGAAGAAGAGGAGGAGAAGAGGAGGAGGAAGAGGAGGCGAAGGAAGATGAGGAAGAGGAAGAAGAATAGGAGGAAGAGGAAGAGGAGGAGGAAGAGGTGGAGGAGAAGGAGGAAGAGGAGGAGGAGGAGAAAGACAAGGAGGAAGAGGAGGAAGAGGATGTCAGCATCACATGAATTTTGCATACAGCGTCTATCTCTCCGACGCCCATACACGGGAGCACACATACACACAAAACGCATGCAAGAATACATACATAAATGTTTACAGACAACCACGCGTGTGATGGCACTTCCGCAGACGTGTATACATTTGACCCAATGGATTTTATGAACAAGTTCTTCCAGAGTTTATTCATTTTTGTCAAAACTTTCCTCTTTACATCTCTCCCTCAAGCCTTCTCTTGTCATATTTAACCCAAGTTACTAAAACAGACAAATGAAGCTGATACACTTCAGCGTAGAAAGGCAAATTATACAATAATCTCCCAACATAAACATACCCTGTCCTCAGGGAGGGATCAGATTAAGTTAACACAATGGGACGAGTCGTTCTAATTGCTTTGCAGTAACACTACTGACGCGTTCGTTGTTCCCACGCAGTAGTAGTACCACGCTTGCCCCTCCTGGGTCAGATTCATTTGACCGAAAATGTCCACTCGACGTCACTCCGGTGTAGTCAGCTCTGTTTTGGTTTACGTCAAAAGACTTTCATCAGCTGAGGGGGACGGCACCCCGTCTGAGGGAGGTTCTTATAGATCGAGACCCACTTCAGAAACAGCAGGTCCCCCCCCCAAAAAAAAAGCAAAATACTTAAAAGAGAGATAGAGAGAAAAAGAGAGAGGGAGAGACAGAGAGAGAGAGAGAGAGTAGAAATGGAAAAATAGGCAAAACCACAGTAAGGGTAAACAAGCTGGGACAAAAAAAAATGGGGGGATAGAAGAATTAGGGGCGTGCGAAAGAGGAGGGGGGAGATTCGAAGGGATGAAGGAGTGGGGGCTAAGATGGCGCTGGGGTGAGTAAAGGAGAGGGGGCTGGGAAACGATGGGGAGAGGGGCGAGAAAGTGGCGGAGGATCGAAGAATGGGGAGATTAAGAGTGGGGGGAGTTCAGTGGGAGGAGATTAGGAGTGGGGGAGATCAGGAGTGGGGTAATGAGGCGTGGAGGGAGAAGATGCGAAAGAGGGAGGGAGATAGAGTCGAAGATGAGGGGGAATAGGAACGGGGGGGGAGAAGAGGGGAGAAGAGGGGAGAAGAGGGGAAAAGAGGGGAAACGCGAAAGGGTCGATGGGTTGAGAAAGTGGGGGGAAGAAGAGGTACACAAGATGGCTGGTATGGGGAGATTAAGGAAACGAAGGAGGTGATAATGGAAGTGGGGGGATACAGAAGAAGACGGGGGAGGTGGGAAGAGTGTGGGGGGAACTGGGGGGAAATGGGGGGAGGGTTGACGGGAGTGGCCGAAACCGGATCTCTCGGTGGTTACGGCACGGCAAAGGCACTGTGCCACAATGGTTCTGTAGGCACTGCGAGACGCCCAAGGTGGGCGGAACACGGCACGCCTTAACACCTTCCGTAGCGGGTAACGGCGTTCCTTTCTAGTTGTCGCCAGGGGATTTTATTCATCACCTGGGCACTTATCGGGAGGCAGAGAGAGAGAGTAGAGAGAGAGTGAGAAGAGAGAGGGGAGAGAGAGAGTGAGAAGAGAGAGGGGAGAGAGAGAAGAGAGAGGGTAGAGAGAGAGAGAGAGAGAGAGAGAGAGAGAGAGAGAGAGAGAGAGAGAGAGAGAGAGAGAGAGAGAGAGAGAGAGAGAGAGAGAGAGAGAGAGAGAGAGAGAGAGAGAGAGAGAGAGAGAGAGAGAGAGCGAGAGAGAGAGAGAGAGAGAGACATGCAATCAAGGCCAAGTCCCCAGAACGCACACAGGTATACAGGCACCGTCCATATACACACACAGACATACACACTATCAGGGTTTTCTCGTTTCCACTGCCTGCCAATCTTCCCAACCTGCGCGCCTACCTATCTGCCTACTTGGCCTTCCAACCCAATAACCTGCCTGCCTACCAACCTCTTACTTCACCTGGGCACCTGTCCTTTTGACTGCCATTCTCCCTTGCCTGCCTACTTGCCTTCCTGTCTGCCTGCCTGTTTGCCTGGCCTTTCTACAAAGACAACCTACCCCAATGCCTGTCTGCCTGCCTTCCTGTCTGTCTGCCTGACCTTCCGACAAAGACGGCCTACCCCAATGCCTGCCTGCCTTCCTACCTGCCTCTCCCTGTCTGGATGCTTTCTTCCCTACCTACTTCCTCGCTTGCCTGCCTGCTTGCCTGCCTGCTTGCCTGCCTGCCTGCCTGTCTCTACCCGTTTGGTTGCTTTCTTGCCACCCTGTCTGCCTGCATGTCTATCTGTCTGCCCTTTCCAGCTCTACCTTCCTACGTCCTTCCTTTCTTCCTTCCTTTCCTTCCCTCCCCTTCCTTTCCTCCCGTCACTTCCCAAAGGTAACAGAGACCAGGAGGTTCGAGGAAAGGGGCTGGTCAAGGCATGGAAGGTTGGGTCAGGTCAAACTGGGTCTGATCAAAATTAGACGTGTCCATTTCTGGTACAATTTCACGGCAATCGAGCAGTTTCGAGGAATGAAGAAAAAAAAAAAAAGACATTTTAATTTTGTCAAGGTAAAGTTACATTAAATGAGGTTGGCTAGTTTTAGAATGTCAGTCTCGAGAAAAAAAAATTAACGAGGAATTAAAATACGCACATTTCAAAATTTTCCAGCCAGTTTTAAGAGAAAGAGAGAGAGAGAGAGGTACAGAGAGAAGGGAGAGAGGGAAGAGAGAAAGGAGGAGAGAGGGAGAGATAGAGAACGAGCGAGCGAGAGGGAGGGGGGAGAGAAAGAGAGTGAGAGAGAGAGAGAGAAAGAGGTAGAGAGCGAGCGAGCGAGAGCGAGAGAGAGGGGAAAGAGAGAGATAAATAGCGAGAGACTTTATTACAATCGGGAAATTTGCTACCTGCCCGTCTTCCTCCGTCAGCGCCTTCTACAGGATTAAACTCTTACGGCCTCTACCGGTTCCTCTCATAAATACAAATTGCCTCTTTCTTCCCGCGAAGCACAGCTGCGATGATGCCGGAAGAGTTTTTGACCTGACCTGACCTGACCTGACCTGGCAGACGACCGGCGGGAATGGACTCATCAGCGATCGACGAGAGACCGCCTTCTGGAGAACCTCCATCCGTCTCTTCCGAGAGAGAGAGAGAGAGAGAGAGAGAAAGCTTAATCCTCCCCCCCCAAAGAAAAATAAAGTGGTGGAGGAGAGAGTCCTGTTAATGAGTCTGGGGGGCTCATTAACCATTCGCTTTGAATCAGAGGCCAAGCCCGGACCCGTGGCTTCCATCAAAGGGCCCCGTCCCCGAAGTCACTGACGCTCACGAACTGTGACCTTCAAATGATGCGGCGCACACCACGAGGCCCTTAACACCCCTAAACTTCTACCTGCCACCAGGCGATTTTGTTACTCGACTGAGGGGAACTCAAAGCACTCGACCTTCTCCCCCGGCTGCGTCCACCTCCTCGCAACCTCCATGGCACCTCCTCCCTCATACTTCGCTCAGGCAACCTGTATTTCCCCCCGATTTTCAATAACCTTGTCTCAGGCCTCGCACCTTGTGCTGACACCTCCTCACTTATATATCACTGCACAAGATTCGCAATATTCTGAGCTGAGGGAGAGCTCCACCTCCCCACCTCTTCTCCCCCTCCCCTCCCACCCACCCCGCAACCTATACGGGGTCAGCAACCTCGCCAGCTTCGTGCAACATGGCGGCTCCCCCGAATGAAACCTTTGAACAGACGCAACCTTTGCAGTTTCCTCGCTTTTGCAAACACTGGAACCTCCATTCCCTTCCTCACCCTTTCATCCTCGACACCCCCATCCCCTCACCCACCCCTTCCTCCATTCACCTCCATCCACCCTACTTCCTCTCCTCACCCCCATCCATCTCATTCCTCTCCTCACCCCCATCAACCCCATTCTTCTCCTCATCCCGTCAACCCAATTCCTCTCCTCACCCCCATCCACCCCTTCCTCTCCTCACCCGTATCCAGACCATTCCTCTCCTCACCCTCACCCACCCCCTCCCTCTCCTCACCCCTATCCACCCCTTCCTCTCACCCGTATCCACACCATTCCTCTCCTCACCCCCATCCACCCCCTCCCTCTCCTCACACCTATCCACCCCTTCCTCTCCTCACCCCTATCCACACCATTCCTCTCACCACCCCGTCCACCCCCTCCCTCTCCCCATCCCCATCCGTCCCTTTCCTCTCCTCACCCTCACCCACCCCCTCCCACTCCATTCACCCTCTCGCACAGAGTGAGAGACAGAAAACGTGAATCGGGGATGTGGCTTGGTTGTTTGAACCAGCAGGTCCTCCAGTCAGGAAGTGTCTGCACACACACGTCAGTGCCACGTGCGAGGACACAAAATACAAATATCATACGAACAAAACATTTCGGCACACTCATCTCGCCGTCACGACAAAGCCATCACCACCCAAACCTAACCCCTTCCCAAGTGAACTGTCCTGTTCTTATGTCGATTCTGACCAGTCCCTGTGCTTGTCGGACCTCAGAACGGGGATGCCTATTCTCGACGTGACGTGACGCAACACCCGTTCACGTGACACGTCACGCGCTCTCTTCAGGGGAGAGACAACCGGGACTGTTCCCAGGCAGATTGATGTTGCACACACATACACACACGAAAACATGTCCAGCGATTCCGCGCGGCGCCAGCCTTTGTCTACCTCTCTCTCCCTCTCTACCCTCTCTCTCTCATTCGCTTACTCTCCTCTCTCTCTACCCTCTCTTCTCTCTCTCTACCCTTTCTCTTCTCTCTCTCTACCCCTTTTCTTCTCTCTCTCCTCTCTCTCGTTTCCCGGATGACACTCAAATGGAATCCCGACTCATCCTCATCCCGGCCGGATATGTGATATCCATTGTCAGCATATTCGTCCTTTCGGTACACCGTCATTCTCTATCAGTTTCATGTAGGCATAAAAAACAATGGCATCTTCATAATTCATAAATATATAAGTAAATAAATAAAGGTACATAAACAAAATAATAATGTAAATAAAGATACACATATGAAAGAACAGAAATAAAAAAGATACACAAGTAACAAATAGAAAGTACAAAAATGTATAAATGAATAAATAAACGAATTAAATAAAGATACGAATAAACAATACAAACAACACAAACAAATAGAAAATACCCGCGCGGGCTCCATGATATTGGCTTCCGCTCGTAACTCACAGGGGGAGCGACGATCACCCTACCGGACCAGAGGGGACCGGGGGGGGGGAGAGGGAGAGAGAGAGAGAGAGAGAGAGAGAGAGAGAGAGAGAGAGAGAGAGAGAGAGAGAGACACGCAACCCCGGTACATTGCGTTACTGCGGAGCAAAGGGTATTCACTATCTGGTACCGGGCTTCGGCCTCTGCCTATCGTATACACAGGAAATCACTTTCTTCCTTATGGAAACTGCCTTCCCCGGGAGGCCCTTAACTCAGACCGAAGTCATCACAGAGGTCCATATATGGGCACGGCTTGCCAAGGCAAATGGCAATCACTAGATGGTGCAGGAGATCGAACTGGAAGTTTGTACTCCAGAGCTGTGATGAAGCCTACCATGCCACAACTGCGTTTAAGCAGAACACAATATCATTTGTGGTTCAAAGAAATGAAAATTCTTACCAGAAGAGAAGGCGAATTATTCTCGTAAGCCTTACTCTGTCAGTTGTGGGAAAAGGGTCTTGCAGCTCGCTAGCAAGTCTCCAAAGCTCAACTTCATCTTACCTGCAAGAGAAACAAAAGAGATGAGAACTTAGTATCGAAGTTAACCTAGCCTCTCACCCCCCCCCAAAAAAAAAAAAAAAAAAAAAAAAAAAATCATACAAACTCTCGAACTCTGCGTTGGGAGAAATATCCCACAACTAATAACACAAGTTCGGCCAACTTTGCCCCAAGCAGACGCCGCGAGCTTCTGCAAATCATGAAGTCAAAATTTCATGCGCGCGCACGCACGCATACATATGCGAATGCGCGTTCATGCAACTACGTACATACACACACACACACACACACACACACACACACACACACACACACACACACACACACACACACACACACTCTGGTACTGTCGGGATCTTAAGCGTTTATTTATTCAGTGGTTTTAGATATGTACATATATTTTCTGTCTCTGAGCAGGTTATAATTTTCTCACCGAAAGAAAAACACATCAATCACTAAAACAGAGAAACATATACCACATATTTATCAACAAACGTTTTACAGTAAAATCAGTGGTTGGTTTCTCTCTCTCTCTCTCTCTTTCTCTCTCTCTAAAAAAAAAAGGGGAGGGGAACTAAACAAACTCGAAACTCTTTTAGTCCCAAGTGTAATGCCCCAGAAGACCATGAACTGCCCCTCTCCCACGTCCCCCCTCCCCTTCCCCCCTCCTCGGACGTCACGTTCAGGTTTCCAGGACCGTCACGGCCGAGGCCAAACTTGGGTCCTCCTTCACCATTAACGTCAGCTTCCTCGACCTCGTTCGAGAACCACGTCCTTCTGCTACCAACAAATTACCCACCCAATCCACTTTACACACACACACATACTCTCGGTGGCGCATTTGGTAGAGTTCCCGCCCGCCACTACGGCGGGGAGTTGGGTGTGTGTGTGCGTGTAAGGTCACAGAATTACCCATAGGTTCATATACGAGCTCTGAGCTCTCTTCCGGGAGGGTAATAACTGTCGATCACGAACCCAACACGTGATCCAAGGCCATGGTGAATCAATCACACACACACACACACAAACATTGCTCGACTTCGGATCGTTCTCTGTATTGGGAATCGAAAACCCGGAAACCCCCCAATATCCGGAATGAAAAGACTAGAGGATGTGTTTCTAGTGTCCGGAACTTTCTAGATTTCGGCAACTTTCCGTTCTGAATACCTGAAGTGTTTAAATTTACATATTCCCAATAGAAAGAACTTTTCGTACGTGCAAAACAAGAAGACCTCTTATTTTCAACTGCGAGATATTTCCATTATTTTCATAACATCAACCTTGTGCAGTGTGACAAAAGTTTTGTCGCCACGTTTTTTAATTATGTTTTACGTTAAAATGGATTTTTGTAAACGATATTGGTGCAAAAGCATAAAGTGAGGAACACCAAGCAAGGGGCAACAGACTTTTGTCTACATCTGTACATCAACGGAGTCAAACATTCGATACTTAAGATGCAAGATGTACCAGATTGCAGGCATCACAGTGAACTGTAAATTATTCATAAAATGATCATATATAAACGAAAAAATGAAAAGACCTGGCTAGTATGAATAGATTAAGTCATGCATGCTCCAAAACACACTCAGAGCAACTCCAAAATACACTCGGAGCAACTCCAAAACACACTCAGAGCAACTCCAAAGCACACTCAGAGCAACTCCAAAGCACACTCAGAGCAACTCCAAAGCACACTCAGAGCAACTCCAAAATAACACTTACAGCAACAATAAAACACTCGGTGTACCTCCAAAACACACACGGTGCAACTCCAAAATAACCCTTAGAGCAACAATAAAACACTCAAAGCAACTCCAAAACACACTCGGAGAAACTCCAAAGCGTACTCAGGGCAACTCTTAAAATCCCATCATCCAATCCCGCGTCCTATTTCTCCATTACAACTATAACCTTCCCTATGACCCCCTCCCGATGACCCCCCCCTCAACACCCCGCCGTTTACCTGAAGAAGAACGAGATGTACGACGCATGAGCAGGAGCCCTTGGTGACCCCGTTCTTGTGGTTATTGTTCGCCGAAGACTGCGTCTGCTGAAGAAGTCGCCGAAGAAGTATCTCCAGAGAACTAGTGTTGTTGCCGCCACCTCCTCCTCCACCAATCCTTCCACCCCCTGTCGACGGAGAAATATTCTGCAGGGGATATGCTCCTCCTCCCCCCTGGGCGCACACCGCCTCCAGGAGACTGAGTAAGGAAGACTCCCAGTTGATGGGCGAGTTCGAGGATGAGGTCGGAGTGGTGGAGGAGGAGCGCGGGGAAGTCGCGGTGGAGTAGAGGTTGTTGTTATTGTTATTGTTGTTGTTGTTCAAGCTGTTGTTGTTGATGGTGGAGGAGGGGGGGGAGGAGATGGTGTAAGGGGGATCTCGGCCTCTAAGCCTTGCCAAGCCCAGCATAGGGAGGTGCTACATGCTGGCCGCCTGGTGCAAATCGAAACCTCAGACACCAGCGACAACACCAACAAGGCCAACGGGTCTTCTCCCGCCGAGTCTCTTGGAATGTGACCTTGAGGGCGCAACGATCGGCCGTTAGTGGCGCCACAAAAATATATATAAAAAAAAAGTAAATATACGTTACGCTAAGCGTGGTGATATCAAGACTACCTCTACCTCCCCTGGCAGTGTTCCTTCTTCTTCCTTCACTCTAGAAGGAAGCGAAATTCCTCATTTCCTTTCCTCTCCCTCTTCACCGCCGAATAACGTCCAACACATTCTTTCACGCATAAGGGAGCATAATATATCATCTGAAGAGGCTCTCCCCGCCGCATCCGACGGCCCGTGGTAAACTTTCCACCTTCGACAGACAATCCATTTGCAGCTGAATGGGGGCCGCAGACAGCTGCCTGCCTCTTCCGAACCCCGGGGTACAGCTGCTGTATCGCCGGTCCGAACCCTCTCCACACTTTGCAGCTGAAATTTCTGAAAACGGAAAGAAAAGCTGCACATCCCAACCGGCTGCACACGCCAGCTTCACAAGCCCATCAGTTTCACACATGACAGCTGCACACACGTGACAGCTGCATACACGTAACAGCTGCACACATTTAACACCTGTATCGCTGACAGGTATCTCCCCTGCCCCACCTCTTCGCATATAAATGCAGAGGTAATACCCAGGCTGGATGGAATGTTTTCAAAATTACATGACCGTTAAATCCGTTGAATGGGAACGTAAGAAGACTGCAAGTCACAAAAAAGTGGACGAGCATTCAAAATTCATTTGGCAACGTTGTGAGGCCTCGTTATAAAAATATATATTTAATAAGGATATCACGTATACAACATGTGATAAAAATCGATGCTCTCAAATAAAAATACTGCTCACATTCAGACAAAAGTTTTCAGAAAATTGTAAAAAAAAAAAAAAAAATCGAAAAATATATACTAGCTTTCTAAAGTGCTAAAAAACGCATTGTGCATCATATAAAACCTTACATATTTTGTAAACACTTTCATGTTCTATATGAAAATTAAATATTATTGTATAAAAAATCTATACCCGGATGACGCACCTCCCCCAAATATATATATATATATATATATATATATATATATATATATATATATATATATATATATATATATATATAGACACACAAATCAACCACAATTCACTTTCATTCTAAGCCATCAACATCGAGAAACTCGAGGAGGCATACGTGCAGAAACTTATACCTAGTACAGCTAAGGTCTCGAACCTCCGCTAGATGTACCACGTATCAATTTCTTCATGTATGCCTCCTCGAGTTTCTCGATGTTGATGACTTAGAATTAAAGGGAATTGTGGCTGATAAATGTAAATCTGTTCACTGGGATCCATTCAGTGTTGTGTACACACACACTAATTATATATATATATATATATATATATATATATATATATATATATACATATATAAATGAACAAAAATATATAACACTAACACCAAGACAATTTATCAATACCCAGTCGAGTCCCCTTCAAGAACTTACAAACATCAATCAATAACAAGGAAAACCCAAACCTCCCTCCCCAACACACAAACACACACACACACACGACTCGGTGGCGCAGTGGTAGAATTCCCGGCCACCACTACGGCGGTGCGAGTTTGAATCCCGCCCAAGGCTGAAATGATTTCAGTATTACTGTGCTTCGAGTCGTTACTCCAATTCTCGTGGGGGGATGGGGAGTTGGGTGTGTGTATATGCGTGTAAGGTCACAGCATTACCCATAGATCGGTCATATATTAGCTCCAAGCTCTCTTCCGGGAGGGAAATAGCTGTCGATCACGAGTCTAACACGTGGTCCAAGACCACGGTGAATGAACCATGGGGAATCACATAAACCTACGGAGCCTTTCCGCGTAGCTTCACTGTAGCCCAACACAACATCAGCGCCGCCCTCACTGTCCTCCCTCCTGCCACTGCAAGGCCCTATCCTCCCTGGAAATGACTACAATTAAAAGCGTTCCCCCTACACGCTCCCAACATCAAAATGCCGCGATAGGCACTAGACCCGCCACATTACCTTCCCAACGAAGAGCCAACCATCAATCAAATCAACCCGAACGCCATTTCTAATCAGTAATTTACATAAACTCGTATAGACCAGCCATTCACACTCATAAATTGCATGCCGGGTGTGATGACGCGCGTGTGTATGTGTGTGTGCACATGTGCGTGTGTGTAAGGGTATGTATGCGAATTATTCTGTGTACGATCCCCATAATTACCAATAACTATTCCAACACCATCAACACCACTACCACTACCACCACTTCCTGTTGCTATTCCTCCTCTTGGGCCAACTCGCCCTCGAAGGGTCCTGGAGTGTATCCCTCTTGAGGGGGAGCCACTCGCCCTCAGGACTCTTCAGGCTCTTCGCTCTCTTGAGGTTACTCCGTAAGTAAACACGAGATTTAATTAGTCGCGTTGACTTCGTCTTCGCCTCCGGCAGGGAGTTCTTCGTCTGCTTGAGACGCAAACTTGCCAATGCCTTACGGTAACCTTCCTAGGTTCTGATGATTAGTTTAGAATATTTTTGGTCTGGGTAACGCTGATTTTATTCAGTTTAAATTGAGATCTGGACGATGAAAGGAAGATGAAAAAAGCAAAATGATAAATAAATGAATGAATTGATAATATAGATACACAAAATGCAAGAAATGTCGCGAAATACAAACGGACCAAAAGTTCATCAACGATTTACAAAAAGACCCTGATAAGTGTTGGGACCTCCAAAGGCTTTCCACCTCTCCGTTCATGGCGAAAAAGTCCGACAATTTTCCACACTTCTGTCTCCAAAGTACGACAGTTTCCCACAACTACGCCCCGACGCAAAAACATCAGAGGTTGTGGAGGAACTTACTTCCCCAGCTGTACGCCATCGCCGGCGATCCCTCGTCGCCAATAATGACACATATTCCCCCCTACTCACTCCCTAAAGAGGGAGCGATAGGGTAAGTTCCCTGGAAGGCCATTTGGTCGGACCTTTCTCCAAGAACTTTTATCATCTCGCGCCATATTTCTGAGTGCGGATCGGACGTGAGGATCCACAACAGCATCCCATAACTCTCACACCTTCTTCCTCCTCCGTAAAAAAAAAAAAAGGCGGGTGGGTACCGAATCAGCCATGGATGGACCAATAGTTCTGTTCCTGTTCACTCATTCATGTAACTCCATGTGACGCCCCTCCACCCGCATCCCCCTGCACCCTGGCCCTCGAAACACGGCCCGGAGACCCCATCCTCCAGGGCTCTCCCTTGGCCAGTCCCCCTCGAGGCCCAATTGTGCATATCTTCGCTTTCCCTCTCCGCCACTTTTACCTCAACATCTCCTCTTCAACGACAGTCTGGTCCCTCCAGGCGTGTGCGTACATAATCAAACATGTATGTAGACGTGCGGACAAGCGTCCACATGCGTACACACACGCACACACAAACACACAAGCTTCCACAGAGGAACCTACGAAAATAAAACCACAAAATATATGCCTGTATGAGCTTATACAAAGACGTAGTTTCATCAAAACCCCTTACATAGTTCAAACCAATTGGACGGGATTTAACTGTGTTTAAATGACAAAAAAAAATCTCAGACACGAACTCTCTCCCAAAGGCACAACTCGGTAAACAGATGCGAAAACACACCCGCCCACACACGTGCAAACAAGAGGCGTGTATGCATACACACGCGCGCGAGACAGAGAGAGAGAAGCAAAAAGAAAATATGAAACCATTTCCAAACCCAACATTCTAATGAGGAACTTTTGTTAACAACTCTGCTGACTACGATCTCTCATACAAGTACCTCATTCCCTTTCCACTGTTTCAATCCTTATTCATATATATATATATATATATATATATATATATATATATATATTATATATATATATATATATATACACATATATACAACACATACACACACACACACACGGCGGCCCGGGCTCGAATCCCGCCAAGGGCTGATATAATTTTAGTATCGCTGAGCTGCGAGTTGTTACTCCAACTTTCATGGGCGGGGAGTTGGGGGAGTGTGTGCGTGTAAGGTCATAGCATTACCCACAGATCGGTCATGTACGAGCTCTGAGCTCTCTTCCGGGAGGGAAATAGCTGTCGGTCACGAGTCCAACACGTGATCCAAAGACCATGGTGAATCACACACACACACACAACGCACACACACACACACGCATATATATACACATACATATATATATATATATATATATATATATATATATATATATATACGTGTGTGTGTGTGTGTGTGTGTGTGTGTGTGTGTGTGTGTGTGTGTGTGTGTGTGTGTGTCTACCAATAATCTCCAAAATTAGAAAATACTGAATATTCAGAACTCTTACATCTTTACAAAATATACCATGCTATTGAAAAGGCTTCGAGAGAAATGACCAATGCACACTTTTTTTTTCCAGTGATCAGCAGTCACTTGTTGTCCTTCCCACAAGCCACAATTTACTAATCCCCACAATTCCCCATTTCCTCGGCGGGAAATTGGACCGGGACCAATCTCCTCGCCCCATCGATCGTCCATTCAACTGATATTCCAGTTGCTTTGAGCGTACGATGAATGTGTGTAAATGTGTGTGTATGTGTGTGTGTGTGTGTGTGTGTGTGTGTGTGTGTGTGTGTGTGTGTGTGTGTGTGTGTGTGTGTGTGTGTGTTGGTAAGCGTTTGTAAACACACGTTCACTTCCTCCCTATTTCCGTCCTTCTGAACCACAATTGCTTTCCCAATTAGCATAAGCCCTTTAATTACAACTCATCACTTTACAACCCACCTTCCGTAGCGCGGGTACAATTTCCATATTATTTCGGCTGCCGGCAAGCGATTTATTAATTTCAGTACTTTGTCAGTTCCGAAACGATCACGACATACTTCGACCTCCCCTTGAGTTTTGGTTGGTGCTTTCCCCCCGCTTTATCCAGTCTATTCTATTCGCGGAGTATTCATCCCTGGATCACAGCCAGCCAGAACACCCCTGGGAACCCCACGGGAACCCCACGGGAACCCCACGGGAACCCACCCACCCCGTCCCCCACGTCATCCATCAATGACCCTCCGATATCATCTACGGGAAATTTCGGCCCGAGATCTTGGCGTGGCTTGACCGCACGGAATGATGAGGTAATGGATGACGGGGCTGGAGCCTCGGACCTGAGGAGTCTGCGGAATCTGAGATAACGTTGACAGGAGTACTCAGACCAGTTCGTGCTCGTTTTTCTCCCTTCTGACTCTCTTAAGAGTTGACACCGTCAGAATTGAATATAATATTGCAGGTATAAATAGTAGGACATAAGCAGCATCTCTGTTGACAGGATCTTGAAACTCGATCGTATCACCAAGAGGTTTCCGCTATGCACTCTACTGGATCTAGCGCCCGTGATCCTTCTCCTCCTTGTACAAACACGCCTTTACCCGCATAAGTTCCTCCCCTTCTTCAGTGGAAGGAGGGCGACCATATACACAACGCCTGTACACTTGCATGTACACACACATAATACACACAGACGCACACAAACCTAAGTGTACACATATACGCACATGGACACGCAAATATGGATACATGCGACCATACATGAACACGTGCACACACACACACACACACAAATAGGCACATGTACACACACTAAAATACAAAACGGTATGCGTGCACACAGAAACACACACAATTTTGATAAATGGAGGCAGAGAAAGATATGACGAGTGTAAATTACAATTAGCTAATTACAAGCTGTACACACAAACACAGCAGATCACACAATGTAAACCAACCTCCCTTGAAACCTGTGTACAAACAGGGGACTTCCTATATACCTTCAGATGTCCGCATTACTCTCAGGAAATCCTCCCATCCATCGCAGACAACACGTCAAAACACTCAGCAATTCCCTTTTTTTATTTTCTGTATCCAAAAGTTAACCCTTAAATACAGTTGCGTCCTTTCAATTTTTTCTTTTATTTTTATTTCTGTTTCCATATAGATCGTCAACTGTAATTTATTCTGAAGATTAAATGAGAGATTTACGCCGTACCTAAATGTGCCTGGATATAGTTTATAAATTTAGATTCTAAATCTAAACGAGTTATTATGCATTAAGGCGTTTACCTGATCTCGACCCAAAACACATCGAATTATGCAATCATTATCATTGTTATTATAGTTATAATTTTTATTATAATCATTATCATGATAACTATTTTAAATATTATTATTCCTATAATGATTTTACATATATGGGATGATCGCTAGCCGAGCGAGTTAGGGCGTCGCTACTTGTGGCGAAGGTCGATATAATGGTGGCTCGAGCCCTGCCGCCGGCGAAGTTGAGCTCGGGGCATGGACGACTAAATTCAACGCTACAAAGTCCTCTGTAAGAGGCACCGTCCTAGCTTCCTGATAGTGGAATTTTGTGACATTAAACCAAATCAACCAAACAATCAATTACTTTATATAATTCCATACAAAGTACTACTTGGTCTCAATGACATTGATATACATCTTCAAGTCAGCAGTGTCCACGCCTCATTGGTGTACAAGACAGGGAGCATAATCGACTAGAACACACTCCTCCAGTAAAAGCATTGACAAAGTCATACAGTAGCTGAGAGACTTCCTAGGACCATGGGTCATACCAATACTTTCAAGGACTATCAACCATGACCCTCCACTGCTATGCACTA